>NW_026061756.1:0-300000 GCF_023897955.1 Schistocerca gregaria | reverse complement strand
TGAAAGGAGGACTAGCACCCGCGTTGCACGGGTGAATGTGAAAAGTGTTCATATGTAGTAAAAACCCGAGAAATCCGCCCGTTTCGTCATTTGTTATCGATGAGACTTAAAGCCAGATCCTCACATTGGCCGTTCTTCTCTCTGAAACGGTTACATTTATCGTCTGTAAAGGTATGTCGCGTGCTGCGGTATGTGGAGACACCAAAAGCACCATAGTAGGACACAGAAGAAGCTTCTATGTTGATGTAATAGCCAGTAAGAATCAGTACAATTCAAGTTTTAGTTATCGATTATTGCAATTTTATCCTTCTTTGGTGCCTTGGAATTGAGCGAGGACCTTAAGTTTTGCATGAGAGGAGGACTAGCAGCGGCGTTGCACGAGAGAATGTGAAAAGTGTTCATAAGTAGAAAAAAATGAGAAATCCGTCCATATTCCTCACTTGTTATAGAATGTACTTAAAGCCAGATCGTCACATTGGACGCTCTTCTCTCTGAAACGGTTACATTTATCGTCTGCAAAGCTATGTCGCGTGCTGCGGTATGCCGAGACACTAAAAGCACCATAGTAGAACACAAAAGAAGCTTCTAAGTTGATGTAATAGTGAGTAAGAAGCAGTTCAATTCTAGATTTAGTTATCGATTATTGACTTTTTACCCTTCTTTGGTGCCTTGTACATGAGCTAGGACCTTAATATTTTGCATGAAAGGAGGACTAGCAGCCGCGTTGCACGGGAGAATATGAAAAGTGTTCATATGTAGTAAAAAACTGAGAAATCAGTCCGTTTTCGTCATTTGTTATCGAATCGACTTAAAACCAGAACATCACATTGGCCGCTCTTCTCAATGAAACGGTTACATTTATCGTCTGCAAAGCTATGTCGCGTGCTGCGGTATGCGGAGACACTAAATGCACCATAGCAGAACACAGAAGAAGCTTCTAAGTTGATGTAATAGCCAGTAAGAAGCAGTACAATTCAAGTTTTAGGTATCGATTATAGATTTTTTACCATTCTTTGGTGCCTTGGACATGAACTAGGACCTTAAGATTTTGCATCAAAGGAGGACTAGCACCCGCGTTGCACGGGAAAATGTGAAAAGTGATCATATGTAGTAAAAACATAAGAAATCCGTCCGCTTTCGTCATTTTTATCGAATTGACTTAAAGCCAGATCGTCACATTGGCCGCTCTTCTCTCTGAAACGGTTACATTTATCGTCTGCAAAGCTATGTCGCGTGCTGCGGTATGCGGAGACACTAAAAGCACCATAGTAGAACACAGAAGAAGCTTCTAAGTTGATGTAATAGCTAGTAAGAAGCAGTACAATTCAAGTTTTAGCTATCGATTATAGACTTTTACCATTGTTTGGTGCCTTGGACATAAGCTAGGACCTTAAGATTTTGCATGAAAGGAGGACTAGCAGCGGAGTTGCTCGGGAGAGTGTGAAAAGTGTTCATATGTAGTAAAAAAATGAGAAATTGTCCGTTTTCGTAATTTGTTATCGAATCGACTTAAAGCCAGATCGTATCATTGGCTGCTCTTCTCCCTGAAACGTTTACATTTATCGCCTGCAAAGCTTTGTCGCGTGCTGTGGTATGCCAAAGCACTAAAAGCACCATAGTAGAACACAGAAGAAGCTTCTAATTTGATGTAATAGCCAGTTAGAAGCAGTAAAATTCAAGTTTTAGTCATCGATTATGGACTTTTTACCCTTCTTTGGTGGCTTGGACATGAGCTAGGACCTTAAGATTTTGCATGAAAGGAGGACTAGAGGCCGCGTTGCACGGGAGAATGTGAAAAGTGTTAAAAGTGTTCATATGTAGTAAAAACCTGAGAAATCCGTCCGTTTTCGTCATTTGTAATCGAATCGTCTTAAACCCAGATCGACACATTGGCCGCTCTTAACTATGAAACGGTAACATTTATCGTCTGCAAAGCTATGTCCAGTGCTGCGGTATGCGGAGACACTAAAGGCACCGTAGTAGAACACAGAAGAAGCTTCTAAGTTGATGTTATAGCCAGTAAGAAGCAGTACAATTCAAGTTTTAGTTACCGATTATTGACTTTTTACCGTTACTTGGTGTCTTGGACATGAGCTACGACCTTAAGATTTTGCATGAAAGGAAGACTAGTAGCCGCGTTGCACGGGAGAAAGTGAAAAGTGTTCATATGTAGTAAAAACCCAAGAAAACCGTCCGTTTTCGTGATTTGTTATCGAATCCACTTAATGCCAGATCGTCACATTGGCCGCTCTTCTCTCTGAAACGGTTACATTTATCGTCTGCAAAGCTATTTCGCATGCTGCGGTATGCGGAGCCACTAAAAGCACCATAGTAGAACACAGAAGAAGCTTCTAAGTTGATGTAATATCCAGTAAGAAGCAGTACAATTCAAGTTTTCGTTATCGATTATAGACTTTTTACCATTCTTTGGTGCCTTGGACATGAGCTAGGACCTTAAGATTTTGCATGAAAGGAGGACTAGCAGCGGCGGTGCACGGGAGAATGTGAAAAGTGTTCATATGTAGTAAAATCATGAGAAATTCATCCGTTTTCGTCATTTGTTATCGAATCTACTTAAAGCGAGATCGTCACATTGGCCGCCCTTCTTTCTGAAACGGTTACATTTATCGTCTGCAAAGCTATGTCGCGTGCTGCGGTATGCGGAGATACTAAAAGCACCGTAGTAGAACACAGAAGAAGCTTCTAAGTTGATGTAATAGCCATTAAGAAGCAGTACAATTCAAGTTTTAGCTATCGATTATAAGACTTTTTACCATTCTTTGGTGCATTGGACATGAGCTAGGACCTTAAGATTTTGCATGAAAGTAGGACTAGCAGCCGCGTTGCTCGGGAGAATGTGAAAAGTGTTCATATGTAATAAAAACCTGAGAAATTGTCCGTTTTCGTCATTTGTTATCGAATCGACTTAATGCCAGATCGTCACATTGGCCGCTCTTCTCTCACAAACGGTTACATTTATTGTCTGCAAAGCTATTTCGCGTGCTGCGGTATGCGGAGACATTAAAAGCACCATAGTAGAACACAGAAGAAGCTTCTAAGTTGATGTAATATCCAATAAGAAGCAGTACAATTCAATTTTTCGTTATCGATTATAGACTTTTTACCCTTCTTTGGTGCCTTGGACATGAGCTAGGACCTTAACATTTTGCATGAAAAGAGGACTAGCACCCGCGTTGCTCGGGAGAATGTGAAAAGTATTCATATGTAGTAAAAAAATGAGAAATTGTCCGTTTTCGTCATTTGTTATCGAATCGACTTAAAGCCAGATCGTCACATTGGCTGCTCTTCTCCCTGAAACGTTTATATTTATGGGCTGCAAACCTATGTCGCGTGCTGCGGTATGCCAAAGCACTAAAAGCACCATAGTAGAAGCTTCTAATTTGATGTAATAGCTAGTAAGAAGCACAACAATTCAAGTTTTATTTACCGATTATTGACTTTTTACCCTTCTTTGGTGACTTGGACATGAGCTCGAACCTTAAGATTTTGCATCAAAGGAGGACTAGCACCCGCGTTGTACGGGAGTATGTGAAAAGTGTTCATATGTTGGAAAAACCTGAGAAATCAGTCCGTTTTCGTGATTTGTTATCGAATCGACTTAAAGCCAGATTGACACATTGGCCGCTCTTCTCTCTGAAACGGTTACATTTATTGTCTTCAAAGCTATTTCGCGTGCTCCGGTATGCGGAGACACTAAAAGCACCATAGTAGAACACAGAAGAAGCTTCTAAGTTGATGTAATAGCGAGTAAGAAGCAGTACAATTCAAGTTTTAGTTATCGATTATAGAGTTTTTACTATTTTTGGTGCCTTGGACATGAGCTATTACCTTAAGATTTTGCATGAAAGGAGGACTAGCAGCCGCGTTGCACGGGAGAATGTGAAAAGAGTTCATTTGTTGTAATAACCTGATAAATCCGTCCTTTTCGTCATTTGTTATCGAATCTACTTAAAGCGAGATCGTCACATTGGCCGCTCTTCTTTCTGAAACGGTTACATTTATCGTCTGCAAAGCTATGTCGCGTGCTGCGGTATGCGGAGACACTAAAAGCACCATAGTAGAACACAGAAGAAGCTTCTAAGTTGATGTAATAGCGAGTAAGAAGCAGTTCAATTCTAGATTTAGTTGTCGATTATTGACTTTTTACCCTTCTTTGGTGCCTTGTACATGAGCGACAACCTTAATATTTTGCATGAAAGGAAGACTAGCAGCCGCGTTGCACGGGAGAATATGAAAAGTGTTCATATGTAGTAAAAACCTGAGAAATCAGTCCGTTTTCGTCATTTGTTATCGAATCGACTTAAAACCAGAACGTCACATTGGCCGCTCTTCTCTCTGAAACGGTTACATTTATCGTCTGCAAAGCTATGTCGCGTGCTGCAGTATGCGGAGACACTAAAAGCACCGTAGTAGAACACAGAAGAAGCTTCTAAGTTGATGTAATAGCCAGTAAGAAGCAGTACAATTCAAGTTTTAGCTATCGATTATAAGACTTTTTACCATTCTTTGGTGCATTGGACATGAGCTAGGACCATACGATTTTGCATGAAAGTAGGACTAGCAGCCGCGTTGCTCGGGAGAATGTGAAAAGTGTTCATATGTAGTAAAAACCTGAGAAATTGTCCGTTTTCGTCATTTGTTATCGAATCGACTTAATGCCTGATCGTCACATTGGCCGCTCTTCTCCCTGAAACATTTACATTTATCGTCTGCAAAGCTATGTCGCGTGCTCCGGTATGCCAAAGCACTAAAAGCAATATAGTAGAAGACAGAAGTAGCTTCTAATTTGATGTAATAGCCAGTAAGAAGCAGAACAATTCAAGTTTAAGTTACCGATTATTGACTTTTTACCCTTCTTTGGTGCCTTGCACATGAGCTAGGACCTTAAGATTATGCATGAAAGGAGGAATAGCAGCCGCGTTGTACGGGAGAATGTGAAAAGTGTTCATATGTAGTAAAATCATGAGATATTCATCCGTTTTCGTCATTTGTTATCGAAGCTACTTAAAGCGAGATCGTCACATTGGCCGCCCTTCTTTCTGAAACGGTTACATTTATCGTCTGCAAAGCTATGTCGCGTGTTGCAGTATGCGGAGACACTAAAAGCACCACAGCAGAACACAGAAGAAGCTTCTAAGTTGATGTAATAGCTAGTAAGAAGCAGCTCAATTCTAGATTTAGTTATCGATTATTGACTTTTTACCCATCTTTGGTGCCTTGTACATGAGCTAGGACCTTAATATTTTGCATGAAAGGACGACTAGCAGCCGCGTTGCACGGGAGAATATGAAAAGTGTTCATATGTAGTAAAAACCTGAGAAATCCGTCCGTTTTCGTCATTTGTTATCGAATCGACTTGAAGCCAGATCGTCACATTGGCCGGTCTTCTCTCTGTAACGGTTACATTTATCGTCTGCAAAGCTATGTCGCGTGCTGCGGTATGCCGAGACACTAAAGTACTATAGTAGAACACAGAAGAAGCTTCTAGGTTGAGGTAATAGCCAGTAAGAAGCAGTACAATTCAAGTTTTAGTCATCGATTATAGACTTTTTACCCTTCTTTGGTGCCTTGGACATGAGCTGTGACCTTTAGATTTTGCATGAAAAGAGCACTACCACCCGCGATGCACGGGAGAATGTGAAAAGTGTTCATATGTAGTAAAAACCTGATAAATCCGTCCGTTTTCGTTATTTGTTATCGAATCGACTTAAACCCAGATCGTCACATTGGCCCCTCTTCTCCTGAAACGGTTGCATTTATCATCTGCGAAGCTATGTCGCGTGCTGCGGTATGCGGAGACACTAAAAGCACCACAGTAGAACACAGAAGAAGCTTCTAATTTGATGTAACAGATAGTAAGAAGCACAACAATTCAAATTTTATTTACCGATTATTGACTTTTTACCCTTCTTTGGTGACTTGGACATGAGCTAGGACCTTAAGATTTTGCATCAAAGGAGGACTAGCACCCGCGTTGCACGGGAGAATGTGAAAAGTGTTCATATGTAGTAAAAACCTGAGAACTCAGTCCGTTTTCGTGATTTGTTATCGAATCGACTTAAAGCCAGATCGTCACATTGGCCGCTCTTCTCTCTGAAACGGTTACATTTATCGTCTGCAAAGCTATGTCGCGTGCTGCGGTATGCGGAGACACTAAAAGCACCATAGTAGAAAACAGAAGAAGCTTCTAAGTTGATGTAATAGCCAGTAAGAAGCAGTACAATTCAAGTTTTAGTTATCGATTATTGAATATTTACCATTCTTTGGTGCCTTGGACATTAGCTAGGACCTTAAGATTTGGCATGAAAGGAGGACTAGCACCCGCCTTACACGGGAGAATGTGAAAAGTGTTCATATGTCGTAAAAACATAAGAAATCCGTCCGTTTTCGTCATTTTTATCGAATTGACTTAAAGCCAGATCGTCACATTTGCCGCTCTTCTCTCTGAAACGGTTACATTTATCGTCTGCAAAGCTATGTCGCGAGCTGCGGTATGCGGAGACACAAAAAGCACCATAGCAGAACACAGAGGAAGCTTCTTAGTTGATGTAATAGCCAGTAAGAAGCAGTACAAAGCACATTTCAGTTATCGATTATTGTGTTTTTACCCTTCTTTGGTGCCTTGGACATGAGCTAGGACCTTAAGATTTTGCATCAAAGGAGGACTAATACCCACGTTGCACGGGAGAATGTAAAAAGTGTTCATATGTAGTAAAAACCTGAGAAATCAGTCCGTTTTCGTCTTTTGTTATCGAATTGACTTAAAGCCAGATCGTCACATTGGCCGCTCTTCTCTCTGAAACGGTTACATTTATCGTCTGCAAAGCTATGTCGCGAGCTGCGGTATGCGGAGACACTAAAAGCACCATAGTAGAACACAGAAGAAGCTTCTTAGTTGATGTAATAGCCAATAAGATTCAGTACAAAGCACTTTTCAGTTATCGATTATTAAGTTTTTACCCTTCTTGGTGCCTTGGACATGAGCTAGGACCTTAAGATTTTGCGTGAAAGGAGGACTGGCAGCTGCGTTGCACGGAAGATTGTGAAAAGTGTGCATAACTAGTAAAAATCTGAGAACTCAGTCCGTTTTCGTCATTTGTAATCGAATCGACTTAAAGCCAGATTGTCACGTTGGCTGCACTTCTCTCTGAAACGGTTACATTTATCGTCTGCAAAGCTATGTCGCGTGGTGCGGTGTGCGGAGACACTAAAAGCACCATAGTAGAAGACAGAAGAAGCTTCTAAGTTGATGTAATAGCCAGTAAGAAGCAGTACAATTCAAGATTTAGTTATCGATTATTGACTCTTTACCCTTCTTTGGTGCCTTGGACATTAGCTAGGACCTTAAGACTTTGCATGAAAGGAGGACTAGCAGCCGCGTTGTACGGGAGAATGTGAAAAATGTTCATATATAGAAAAAACATGAGAAATCCACCCGTTTCCGTCATTTGTTATCCAATCGACTTAAACCATATCGTCACATTGTCCGCTCTTCTCTCTGAAACGGTTACATTTATCGTCTGCAAAGCTATGTCGCGTGCTGCGGTATGCGGAGACACTAAAAGCACCATAGTAGAACACAGAAGAAGCTTCTAAGTTGATGTAATAGCCTGTAAGAAGCAGTACAATTCAAGATTTAGTTATCGATTAATGACTTTTTACCCTTCTTATGTGCATTGGACATGAGCTAGTACCTTAAGATTTTGCATGAAAGGAGGACTAGCAGCCGCGTTGCACGGGAGAATGTGAAAAGTGTTCATATGTAGTAAAAACGTAAGAATTCCGTCCGTTTTCGTCATTTTTATCGAATTGACTTAAAGCTAGACCGTCACATTGGCCGCTCTTCTTTCTGAAACGGTTACTATTATTGTCTGCAAAGCTATGTAGCGTGCTGCGATATGTGGAGACACTAAAAGCACTATAGTAGAACACAGAAGAAGCTTCTACTTTGATGTAATAGCCAGTAAGAAGCAGTACAAAGCAAATTTTAGTTATCGACTATTGACTTTTTACCTTTCTTTGGTGCCTTGGACATGGGCTAGGACCTTAAGATTTTGTGTGAAAGGCGGACTGGCAGCTGCGTTGCACGGAAGAACGTGAAAAGTGTTCATATGTAGTAAAAACCTGAGAACTCAGTCCGTTTGCGTTATTTGTAATCGAATCGACTTAAAGCCAGATCGTCACATTTTCTGCTCTTCTCTCTGAAACGGTTACATTTATCGTCTGCAAAGCTATGTCGCGTGCTGCGGTATGCGGAGACACTAAAAGCACCATAGTAGAACACAGAAGAAGCTTCTAAGTAGAAGAAATAGCCAGTAAGAAGCAGTAGAATTCAAGTTTTAGTTATCGTTTATAGACATTTTACAATTCTTTGGCTCCTTGGACATGAGCTAGGACCTTAAGATTTTGCGTGAAAGGAGAACTGGCAGCTGCGTTGCACGGGAGAATGTGAAAAGAGTTCATATGTAGTAAAAACCTGAGAACTCAGTCCGTTTTCGTCATTTGTAATCGAAACGACTTAAAGCAAGATTGTCACGTTGGCTGCCCTTCTCTCTGAAACGGTTACATTTATAGTCTGCAAAGCTATGTCGCGTGCTGAGGTATGCGGAGACACTAAAAGCACCATAGTAGTACACAGAAGAAGCTTCTAAGTTGATGTAATAGCCAGTAAGAAGCAGTACAAAGCAAGTTTTTGTAATCGATTATTGACTTTTTACCCTTGTTTGGTGCCTTGGACATGAGCTAGGACCTTAAGATTTTGCGTGAAAAGAGGACTGGAATCCGCGTTGCACGGGAGAATGTGAAAAGTGTTCATATGTAGTAAAAACCTGATAAATCCGTCCGTTTTCGTCATTTGTTATCGAATCGACTTAAAGGCAGATCGTCACATTGGCCGCTCTTCTTTCTGAAACGGTTATATTTATTGTCTGCAAAGCTATGTCGCGTGTTGCGGTATGCGGATACACTAAAAGCACCATAGTACAACACAGAAGTAGCTTCTAAGTTGATGTAATAGCCAGTAAGAAGCAGTACAATTAAAGTTTTAGTTATCGATTATAGAATTTTTACAATTCTTCGGCGCTTTGGACATGAGCTAGGATCTTAAGATTTTGCATGAAAGGAGGACTAGCACCCGCGTTAGACGGGAGAATGTGAAAAGTGTTCATATAGTAAAAACATAAGAAATCCGTCCGTTTTCGTCATTTTTATCGAATTGACTTAAAGCCAGATCGCCACATTGGCCGCTCTTCTCTCTGAAACGGTTACATTTATCGTCTGCAAAGCGATGTCGCGTGCTGCGGTATACTGAGACGCTAAAAGCACCATAGTAGAACACAGAAGAAGCTTCTAAGTTGATGAAATAGCCGGTCAGAAGCAGTACAATTCAAGATTTAGTTATCGATTATTGACTCTTTACCCTTCTTTGTGCCTTGGACATTAGCTAGGACCTTATGATTTTGCATGAAAGGAGGACTAGCAGCACCGTTGCACGGGAGAATGTGAAAAGTGTTCATATATAGTAAAAACATGTGAAATCCGTCCGTTTTCGTCATTTGTTATCCAATCGACTTAAAGCCAGATCGTCACATTGGCCGCTCTTCTCTCTGAAACGGTTACATTTACCGTCTGCAAAGCTATGTCGCGTGCTGCGGTATGCCAAAGCACTAAAAGCACCGCAGTAGAACACAGAAGAAGCTTCTAGGCTGATGTAATAGACAGTAAGGAGCAGTATAATTATAGTTTTAGTTATCGATTATAGAATTTTTACCCTTCTTTGGTGCCTTGGAGAGGAGCTAGGACCTTAAGATTTTCCGTGAAAAGAGGACTGGCAGCCACGTTGCACGGGAGAATGTGAAAAGTGTTCATATATAGTAAAAACATGAGAAATCCGCCCGTTTTGGTCATTTGTGATCCAATCGACTTAAAGCCAGATCGTCACATTGGCCGCTCTTCTCTCTGAAACGGTTACATTTATCGTCTGCAAAGCTATGTCGCGTGTTGCGGTATGCGGAGACACAAAACGCACCATAGTAGAACACAGAAAAAGCTTCTACGTTGATGTAATAGCCAGTAAGAAGCAGTACAATTCAATATTTAGTTATCGATTATTGACTTTTTACCCTTGTTTGGTGCCTTGGACAAGAGCTAGGACCTTAAGATTTTGCATGAAAGGAGGACTAGCAGCCGCGTTGCACGGGAGAATGTGAAAAGTGTTCATATGAAGTAAAAACATAAGAAATCCGTCCGTTTTCGTCTTTTTTATCGAATTGACGTGAAGCCAGATCGTCACATTGGCCGCTCTTCTCTCTGAAACGGTTACATTTATCGTCTGCAAAGCTATGTCGCGTGCTGCGGTATGCGGAGACACTAAAAGCACCATAGTAGAACGCAGAAGAAGCTTCTAAGTTGATGTAATAGCTAGTAAGAAGCAGTACAATTCAAGTTTTAGTTATCGTTTATAGACTTTTTACCATTCTTTGGCTCCTTGGACATGAGCTAGGACCTTAAGATTTTGCGTGAAAGGAGGACTGGCAGCTGCGTTGCACGGGATATTGTGAGAAGTGTTCATATGTAGTAAAAACCTGAGAACTCAGTCCGTTTTCGTCATTTGTAATCGAATCGACTTAAAGCCAGATCGTCACATTGGCTGCTCTTCTCTCTGAAACGGTTACATTTATGGTCTGCAAAGCTATGTCGCGTGCTGCGGTATGCGGAGACACTAAAAGCACCATAGTAGAACACAGAAGAAGCTTCTAAGTTGATGTAATAGCCAGTAAGAAGCAGTACAAAGCAAATTTCAGTTATCGATTATTCACCTTTTACCCTTCTTTGGTGCCTTGGACATGAGCTAGGACCTTAAGATTTTGTGTGAAATGATTACTGGCAGCTGCGTTGCACGGGAGAATGTGAAAAGTGTTCATATGTAGTAAAAACATGAGAAATTGTCCGTTTTCGTCATTTGTTATCCAATCGACTTAAAGCCAGATCGTCACATTTGCCGCTCTTCTCTCTGAAACGGTTACATTTATCGTCTGCAAAGCTATGTCGCGTGCTGCGGTATGCCAAAGCACTAAAAGCACCACAGTAGAACCCAGAAGAAGCTTCTAGGCTGATGTAATAGCCAGTAAGTAGCAGTATAATTAAAGTTTTAATTATCGATTATAGAATTTTTACCATTCTTTGGTGCCTTGGACATGAGCTAGGGCCTTAAGATTTTGCGTGAAAGGAGGACTGGCAGCTGAGTTGCACGGGAGAAAGTGAAAAGTGTTCATATGTAGTAAAAACCTGAGAAATTGTCCGTTTTCGTCATTTGTAATCGAATCGACTTAAAGCCAGATCGCCACATTGGCCGCTCTTCTCTCTGAAACGGTTACATTTATCGTCTGCAAAGCGATGTCGCGTGCTGCGGTATACTGAGACGCTAAAAGCACCATAGTAGAACACAGAAGAAGCTTCTAAGTTGATGAAATAGCCGGTCAGAAGCAGTACAATTCAAGATTTAGTTATCGATTATTGACTCTTTACCCTTCTTTGTGCCTTGGACATTAGCTAGGACCTTATGATTTTGCATGAAAGGAGGACTAGCAGCACCGTTGCACGGGAGAATGTGAAAAGTGTTCATATATAGTAAAAACATGTGAAATCCGTCCGTTTTCGTCATTTGTTATCCAATCGACTTAAAGCCAGATCGTCACATTGGCCGCTCTTCTCTCTGAAACGGTTACATTTACCGTCTGCAAAGCTATGTCGCGTGCTGCGGTATGCCAAAGCACTAAAAGCACCGCAGTAGAACACAGAAGAAGCTTCTAGGCTGATGTAATAGACAGTAAGGAGCAGTATAATTATAGTTTTAGTTATCGATTATAGAATTTTTACCCTTCTTTGGTGCCTTGGAGAGGAGCTAGGACCTTAAGATTTTCCGTGAAAAGAGGACTGGCAGCCACGTTGCACGGGAGAATGTGAAAAGTGTTCATATATAGTAAAAACATGAGAAATCCGCCCGTTTTGGTCATTTGTGATCCAATCGACTTAAAGCCAGATCGTCACATTGGCCGCTCTTCTCTCTGAAACGGTTACATTTATCGTCTGCAAAGCTATGTCGCGTGTTGCGGTATGCGGAGACACAAAACGCACCATAGTAGAACACAGAAAAAGCTTCTACGTTGATGTAATAGCCAGTAAGAAGCAGTACAATTCAATATTTAGTTATCGATTATTGACTTTTTACCCTTGTTTGGTGCCTTGGACAAGAGCTAGGACCTTAAGATTTTGCATGAAAGGAGGACTAGCAGCCGCGTTGCACGGGAGAATGTGAAAAGTGTTCATATGAAGTAAAAACATAAGAAATCCGTCCGTTTTCGTCTTTTTTATCGAATTGACGTGAAGCCAGATCGTCACATTGGCCGCTCTTCTCTCTGAAACGGTTACATTTATCGTCTGCAAAGCTATGTCGCGTGCTGCGGTATGCGGAGACACTAAAAGCACCATAGTAGAACGCAGAAGAAGCTTCTAAGTTGATGTAATAGCTAGTAAGAAGCAGTACAATTCAAGTTTTAGTTATCGTTTATAGACTTTTTACCATTCTTTGGCTCCTTGGACATGAGCTAGGACCTTAAGATTTTGCGTGAAAGGAGGACTGGCAGCTGCGTTGCACGGGATATTGTGAGAAGTGTTCATATGTAGTAAAAACCTGAGAACTCAGTCCGTTTTCGTCATTTGTAATCGAATCGACTTAAAGCCAGATCGTCACATTGGCTGCTCTTCTCTCTGAAACGGTTACATTTATGGTCTGCAAAGCTATGTCGCGTGCTGCGGTATGCGGAGACACTAAAAGCACCATAGTAGAACACAGAAGAAGCTTCTAAGTTGATGTAATAGCCAGTAAGAAGCAGTACAAAGCAAATTTCAGTTATCGATTATTCACCTTTTACCCTTCTTTGGTGCCTTGGACATGAGCTAGGACCTTAAGATTTTGTGTGAAATGATTACTGGCAGCTGCGTTGCACGGGAGAATGTGAAAAGTGTTCATATGTAGTAAAAACATGAGAAATTGTCCGTTTTCGTCATTTGTTATCCAATCGACTTAAAGCCAGATCGTCACATTTGCCGCTCTTCTCTCTGAAACGGTTACATTTATCGTCTGCAAAGCTATGTCGCGTGCTGCGGTATGCCAAAGCACTAAAAGCACCACAGTAGAACCCAGAAGAAGCTTCTAGGCTGATGTAATAGCCAGTAAGTAGCAGTATAATTAAAGTTTTAATTATCGATTATAGAATTTTTACCATTCTTTGGTGCCTTGGACATGAGCTAGGGCCTTAAGATTTTGCGTGAAAGGAGGACTGGCAGCTGAGTTGCACGGGAGAAAGTGAAAAGTGTTCATATGTAGTAAAAACCTGAGAAATTGTCCGTTTTCGTCATTTGTTATCGAATCGACTTAAAGGCAGATCGTCGCATTGGCCGCACGTCTGTCTGAAACGGTTACATTTATCGCCTGCATAGCTATGTCGCGTGCTGCGGTATCCGGAGACACTAAAAGCACCATAGTGGAACACTGAAGAAGCTTCTAAGTTGATGTAATATCCAGTAAGAAGCAGTACAATTCAAGTTTTAGTTATCGATTATAGACTTTTTACAATTCTTCGGCGCTTTGGACATGAGCTAGGATCTTAAGATTTTGCATGAAAGGAGGACTAGCACCCGCGTTGGACGGGAGAGTGTCAGAAGTGTTCATATGTAGTAAAAACCTGAGAAATCCGTCCGTTTTCGTCATTTGATATCGAATCGACTTAAAGCCAGATCGTCACGTTGGCCGCTCTTCTCTCTGGAACGGTTACATTTATCGTCTGCAAAGCTATTTCGCGTGCTGCGGTATACCAAAGCACTAAAACCACCATAGTAGAACACAGAAGAAGCTTCTAGGTTGATGTAACAGCCGGTAAGAAGCAGTACAATTAAAGTTTTAGTTATCGATTATAGAATTTTTACCATTCCTTGGTGCCTTGGACATGAGCTAGGAACTTAAGATTTTGCGTGAAAGGAGGACTAGCAGCCGCGTTGCACGGGAGAATGTGAAAAGTGTTCATATGCAGTAAAAACATGAGAAATCCGTCAGTTTCGTCATTTTTATCGAATTGACTTAAAGCCAGAACGTCACATTGGCCGCTCTTCTTTCTGAAAGGGTTACATTTATTGTCTGCAAAGCTATGTCGTGCGCTGCGGTACGCGGAGACACTGAATGCACCATAGTAGAACACAGAAGAAACTTCTAAGTTGATGTAATAGCCTGTAAGAAGCAGTACTATTCAAGATTTAGTTATCGTTTATAGACTTTTTACAATTCTTCGGAGCTTTGGACATGAGCTAGGACCTTAAGATTTAGCATGAAAGGAGGACTAGCACCCGCGTTGGACGGGAGAATGTGAAAAGTGTTCATATGCAGTAAAAACATGAGAAATCCGTCCGTTTTCGTCATTTGTTATCCAATCGACTTAAACTCAGATCGTCACATTGGCCGCTCATCTCTCTGAAACGATTTCATTTATCGTCTGCAAAGCTATGTCGCGTGCTGCGGTATGCGGAGACTTTAAAAGCACCATAGTAGAACACAGAAGAAGCTTCTAAGTTGATGTAATAGCCAGTAAGAAGCAGTACTATTAAAGATTTAGTTGTCGATAATTGACCCTTTACCCTTCTTTGGTGCCTTGGACATGAGCTAGGACCTTAAAATTTTGCATGAAAGGAGGACTAGCAGCCGCGTTGCACGGGAGAGTGTGAAAAGTGTTCATATGTAGTAAAAACGTAAGAAATCCGTCCGTTTTCGTCATTTTTATCGAATTGACTTAAAGCCAGATCGTTACATTGGCCGCTCTCCTCTCTGAAACGGTTACATTTATCGTCTGCAAAGCTATGTCGCGTGCTGCGGTATGCGGAGACACTAAAAGCACCATAGTAGAACACAGAAGAAGCTTCTAAGTTGATGTAATAGCCTGTAAGAAGCAGTACAATTCAAGATTTAGTTATCGATTAATGACTTTTTACCCTTCTTATGTGCATTGGACATGAGCTAGTACCTTAAGATTTTGCATGAAAGGAGGACTAGCAGCCGCGTTGCACGGGAGAATGTGAAAAGTGTTCATATGTAGTAAAAACGTAAGAATTCCGTCCGTTTTCGTCATTTTTATCGAATTGACTTAAAGCTAGACCGTCACATTGGCCGCTCTTCTTTCTGAAACGGTTACTATTATTGTCTGCAAAGCTATGTAGCGTGCTGCGGTATGCGGAGACACTGAAAGCACCATAGTAGAACACAGAAGAAACTTCTAAGTTGATGTAATAGCCAGTAAGATGCAGTACAATTCAAGATTTAGTTATCGATAATTGACTCTTTACCCTTCTTTGGTGCCTTGGACATGAGCTAGGACCTTAAGATTTTGCATGAAAGGTGGACTAGAATCCGCGTTGCTCGGGAGAATGTGAAAAGTGTTCATATGCAGTAATAACATGAGAAATCCGTCCGTTTTCGTCATTTGTTATCCAATCGACTTAAACTCAGATCGTCACATTGGCCGCTCATCTCTCCGAAACGGTTACATTTATCGTCTGCAAAGCTATGTCGCGTGCTGCGGTATGCGGAGACACTAAAAGCACCATAGTAGAACACAGAAGAAGCTTCTAAGTTGATGTAATAGCCAGTAAGAAGCAGTACAATTCAAGATTTAGTTATCGATTAATGACTTTTTACCCTTATTTGGTGCCTTGGTCATGAGCTAGGACCTTAAGATTTAGAATGAAAGGAGGACAAGTATCCGCGTAGCACGGGAGAATATAAAAAGTGTTCATATGTAGTAAAAACCTGAGAAATCAGTCCGTTTTTGTCATTTGTTACTGAATTGACTTAAAGCCAGATCGTCACATTGGCCGCTCTTCTCTCTGAAACGGATACATTTATCGTCTGCAAAATTATGTCGCGTGCTGCGGTATGCGGAGACACCAAAAGCACCATAGTAGAACACAGAAGAAGCTTCTAAGTTGATGTAATAGCCAGTAAGAAGCAGTACAATTAAAGACAAAGTTGTCGATAATTGACACTTTACCCTTCTGTGGTTACTTGGACACGAGCTAGGACCTTAAGATTTTGAATGAAAGGAGGACTGGTATCCGCGTTGCACGGGAGAATATAAAAAGTGTTCATATGTAGTAAAAACCTGAGAAATCAGTCCGTTTTCGTCATTTGTTATTGAATCGACTTAAAGCCAGATCGTCACATTGGCCGCTGTTCTCTCTGAAACGGTTACATTTATCGTCTGCAAAGCTATGTCGCGTGCTGCGGTATGCGGAGACACTAAAAGCACCATAGTGGAACACAGAAGAAGGTTCTAAGTTGATGTAATAGCCAGTAAGAAGCAGTACAATTCAAGTTTTAGATATCGTTTATAGACTTTTTACAATTCTTCTGCGCTTTGGACATGAGCTAGGACCTTAAGATTTTGCATGAAAGGAGGACTAGCACCCGCGTTGGACGGGAGAATGTGAAAAGTGTTCATATGCAGTAAAAACATGAGAAATCCGTCCGTTTTCGTCATTTGTTATCCAATCGACTTAAACTCAGATCGTCACATTGGCCGCTCATCTCTCTGAAACGGTTTCATTTATCGTGTGCAAAGCTATGTCGCGTGCTGCGGTATGCGGAGACTTTAAAAGCACCATAGCAGAACACAGAAGAAGCTTCTAAGTTGATGTAATAGCCAGTAAGAAGCAGTACAATTAAAGATTTAGTTATCGATAATTGACTCTTTACCCTTCTTTGGTGCCTTGGACATGAGCTAGGACCTTAAAATTTTGCATGAAAGGAGGACTAGCAGCCGCGTTGCACGGGAGAATGTGAAAAGTGTTCATATGTAGTAAAAACGTAAGAAATCCGTCCGTTTTCGTCATTTTTAT
Organism: Schistocerca gregaria; assembly: GCF_023897955.1. Classification (NCBI taxonomy): domain Eukaryota; kingdom Metazoa; phylum Arthropoda; class Insecta; order Orthoptera; family Acrididae; genus Schistocerca; species Schistocerca gregaria. Next base: position 283,038 of record NW_026061756.1, on the reverse strand, counting down.
CGAATTGACTTAAAGGCAGATCGTCACATTGGCCGCTCTTCTCTCGGGAACGGTTACATTTATCGTCTGCAAAGCTATGTCGCGTGCTGCGGTATGCCAAAGGACTAAAAGCACCATAGTAGAACACAGAAGAAGCTTCTAAATTGATGTAATAGCCGGTAAGAAGCAGTACAATTAAAGTTTTAGTTATCGATTATAGAATTTTTACCGTTCCTTGGTGCCTTGGACATGAGCTAGGATCTTCAGATTTTGCATCAAAGGAGGACTAGCACCCGCGTTGCACGGGAAAATGTGAAAAGTGTTCATATGTAGCAAAAAACATAAGAAATCCGTCCGTTTTCGTCATTTTTATCGAATTGACTTAAAGCTAGACCGTCACATTGGCCGCTCTTCTTTCTGAAACGGTTACATTTATTGTCTGCAAAGCTATGTAGCGTGCTGCGGTATGCGGAGACACTGAAAGCAGCATAGTAGAACACAGAAGAAACTTCTAAGTTGATGTAATAGCCAGTAAGATGCATTACAATTCAAGATTTAGTTATCGATAATTGACTCTTTACTTAATTTTATCCATTGTTTACCAGTGTTTCGTCCGCGACTGTTTTACTTTCGTAAAATAAAGAACAAACCGCCTTCAGTCACAAGTTGCATTTATTTATTGCACTATGCATTTCGAGCCCTGGAGGCTCATCTTCAGGTGCTTTTTAGTGACTTTATTTCATGTGTTTTAGTTGTTTGCCTGTTGATATTACATTTTTGGTTACAACATGGTATATTGTAAATATAAGTTTGACAGCGTTAATAATATGAAAGTAACTTACAGTTAACATTGTATACTGTCTGCTTCCGTTGTCCAGTAGGTATACACAATACACATCTTTAATTTTACGGTACATACTGGTATATATAGGTATTCACACACTTTTTTGCACATTGTGTTAGCAGAACGTAAACATGCCAAAGATCCTCGTTCATACAGATATTCTACTTCTAAATATAATCGATTTTTAGTACACAGGTAGTATTAATATAATTATTTGGTACCATGTTGTAGGTTGTCAACTGTTTGTACTATTATAGATTTGATTCCTTAGGAAAAAATAAACTTTTGAAGGTGTAGAAAAAATTGTGGCTGTTAAACTCTGTTTGTTCATTCAACAAGTTTTGAGGATATTTTTCTTTGTGTAGCATTATTTCTAACTGTTCTAGTAGGCTAAGTTTTTTACTGTTGGGTTCTGTGTGAAGTACAGTTAGGCTGTTGTGGATGTTGTCAAGTCTGTGTTTATTAACATACATGTGGTTAGCTATTGTAGATTTTTCAAGATGGTTTAGTCGAAAGGCGTCGGTGTGTTCTTTATACCGTTTGTGGAAGGTTCTTCCAGTTTTTCCTATGTAAAATGCAGGGCAACTGTTACATTGTAATTTATATATTCCACTGTGTTGTGTTATTGGCTTGTTTGTGTTCACTGTGTGAGGTAAGTGGTATCCAAGTTTGCTGTTTGTGGAGAAAGATATTTTAATATTGGTTTTTTTTAATAGGTTAGCTATTTTTTGTGATACTGTGCCTAAGTATGGAATGCTTGTGAAGATTTGTTTTGTGTCGGTAGTTATCTTTTCAGTGTTTTTGTGGATGATGTTGGTCTGAATTTTTTTAGATAGTTTATCAATTGATTTTACAGAGTAACCATTATTTACTGCAATTGTTTTGATAGTATCTATTTCTTGTGTTAGTGCTTTGGGTTTTAAAGGTAATGTATGTGCCCTGATCAATAATGATCTAATTGCAGCATACTTATGTGTGTTCGGGTGGTATGAAGATTCATGTATTGTGATGTCAGTGTAGGTTGGTTTTCGGTAAATGTACAAGTTATGTTCTTGTTGTTCATTCACAATTGTGAGGTCTAAGAAATTTATGGATTGATTAGTTTCATGTTCTATTGTGAACTTTATTTTATTGTGGAGTGAGTTGAATGATGTGAGGAGTTCTTCAAGTTCATCTTTAGTGCCATCAAATAAGAGTAGTGTGTCATCAAAATCCCCGGAGAAGCTAGATTTGCCTCATTTGACATTGTCAACCTGTTCACAAATATACCTGTTAAAGACACAATTGAAATTATTAGAGAGAACCTCATCACACACAAAAAACTAACCATACCAGAGATTACAGAGTTGGTAGATCTACTTGAACTAGTACTGTCCCACAACTACTTTTCATTTAATAATAAAATCTATCAACAGAAAGAAGGCTTAGCTATGGGTAACTGCATGTCAAGTTTCCTAGCTGACATTTTCATCAACCACTTAGAGAATAAGTTCTTCAAAGGAGAAAATAAGCTTGTTCAAAAAATTGTATATTACAAGAGATATGTAGATGACACACTACTCTCATTTGATGGCACTAAAGATGAACTTGAAGAACTCCTCACATCATTCAACTCACTCCACAATAAAATAAAGTTCACAATAGAACATGAAACTAATCAATCCATAAATTTCTTAGACCTCACAATTGCGAATGAACAACAAGAACATAACTTGTACATTTACCGAAAACCAACCTACACTGACATCACAATACATGAATCTTCATACCACCCGAACACACATAAGTATGCTGCAATTAGATCATTATTGAACAGGGCACATACATTACCTTTAAAACCCAAAGCACTAACACAAGAAATAGATACTATCAAAACAATTGCAGTAAATAATGGTTACTCTGTAAAATCAATTGATAAACTATCTAAAAAAATTCAGACCAACATCATCCACAAAAACACTGAAAAGATAACTACCGACACAAAACAAATCTTCACAAGCATTCCATACTTAGGCACAGTATCACAAAAAATAGCTAACCTATTCAAAAAAACCAATATTAAAATATCTTTCTCCACAAACAGCAAACTTGGATACCACTTACCTCACACAGTGAACACAAACAAGCCAATAACACAACACAGTGGAATATATAAATTACAATGTAACAGTTGCCCTGCATTTTACATAGGAAAAACTGGAAGAACCTTCCACACACGGTATAAAGAACACACCGACGCCTTTCCACTAAACCATTTTGAAAAATCTACAATAGCTAACCACATGTATGTTAATAAACACAGACTTGACAACATCCACAACAGCCTAACTGTACTTCACACAGAACCCAACAGTAAAAAACTTAGCCTACTAGAACAGTTAGAAATAATGCTACACAAAGAAAAATATCCTCAAAACTTGTTGAATGAACAAACAGAGTTTAACAGCCACAATTTTTTCTACACCTTCAAAAGTTTATTTTTTCCTAAGGAATCAAATCTATAATAGTACAAACAGTTGACAACCTACAACATGGTACCAAATAATTGTATTAATACTACCTGTGTACTAAAAATCGATTATATTTAGAAGTAGAATATCTGTATGAACGAGGATCTTTGGCATGTTTACGTTCTGCTAACACAATGTGCAAAAAAGTGTGTGAATACCTATATATACCAGTATGTACCGTAAAATTAAAGATGTGTATTGTGTATACCTACTGGACAACGGAAGCAGACAGTATACAATGTTAACTGTAAGTTACTTTCATATTATTAACGCTGTCAAACTTATATTTACAATATACCATGTTGTAACCAAAAATGTAATATCAACAGGCAAACAACTAAAACACATGAAATAAAGTCACTAAAAAGCACCTGAAGATGAGCCTCCAGGGCTCGAAATGCATAGTGCAATAAATAAATGCAACTTGTGACTGAAGGCGGTTTGTTCTTTATTGACTCTTTACCCTTCTTTGGTGCCTTGGACATGAGCTAGGACCTCAAGATTTTGCATGAAAGGAGGACTAGAATCCGCGTTGCTCGGGAGAATGTGAAAAGTGTTCATATGCAGTAAAAACATGAGAAATCCGTCCGTTTTCGTCATTTGTTATCCAATCGACTTAAACTCAGATCGTCACATTGGCCGCTCATCTCTCTGAAACGGTTACATTTATCGTCTGCAAAGCTATGTCGCGTGCTGCGGTATGCGGAGACACTAAAGGCACCATAGAAGAACACAGAAGAAGCTTCTAAGTTGATGTAATAGCCAGTAAGAAGCAGTACAATTCAAGATTTAGTTATTGATTAATGACTTTTTACCCTTATTTGGTGCCTTGGACATGAGCTAGGACCTTAAGATTTTGAATGAAAGGAGGACTAGCACCCGCGTTGCACGGGGGAATGTGAAAAGAGTTCATATGTAGTAAAAACCAGAGAACTCAGTCCGTTATTGTCATTTGTTACTGAATTGACTTAAAGCCAGATCGTCACATTGGCCGCTCTTCTCTCTGAAACGTATACATTTATCGTCTGCAAAGTTATGTCGCGTGCTGCGGTATGCGGAGACACCAAAAGCACCATAGTAGAACACAGAAGAAGCTTCTAAGTTGATGTAATAGCCAGTAAGAAGCAGTACAATTAAAGTTTTAGTTATCGATTATAGAATTTTTACCATTCTTTGGTGCCTAGACATGAGCTATGACCTAAAGATTTTGCATCAAAGGAGGACTAGCACCCGCGTTGCACGGGAGAATGTGGAAAGCGTTCATATGTAGTAAAAACATGAGAAATCCGACACTTTAAACGAATCGACTTAAAGCCAGTTCATCACTTTGGCCGCTCTTCTCCCTGAAACGGTTACATTTATCGTCTGCAACGCTATGTCGCGTTCTGCGGTATGCGGAGACACCAATAGCACCATAGTAGAACACAGAAGAAGCTTCTAAGTTGATGTAATAGCCAGTAAGAAGCAGTACAATTCAAGATTTAGTTATCGATTATTGGCTCTATACCCTTCTTTGGTGCCTTGGACATGAGCTTGGCCCTAAAGATTTTGCATCAAAGGAGGACTAGCAAATGCGTTGCACGGGAGAATGTGAAAAGCGTTCATATGTAGTAAAAACATGAGAAATCCGACCGTTTTCGCCATTTGTTATCGAATCGACTTAAAGCGAGTTCATCACATTGGCCGCTCTTCTCTCTGAAACGGTTACATTTATCGTCTGCAACGCTATGTCGCGCTCTGCGGTATGCCAAAGCACTAAAAGCACCATAGTAGAACACAGAAGAAGCTTCTAAGTTGATGTAATAGCCAGTAAGAAGCAGTACAAAGCAAGTTTTGGTTATGGATTATTGACTTTTACCCTTCTTTGGTGCCTTGGACATGAGCTAGGACCTTAAGATTTTGCGTGAAAGGAGGACTGGCAGCTGCGTTGTACGGGAGAATGTGAAAAGTGTTCAAATGTATTAAAAACCTGAGAACTCAGTCCGTTTTCGTCATTTGTAATCGAATCGGCTTAAAGCCAGATCGTCACATTGGCCGCTCTTCTCTCTGGAACGGGTACATTTATCGTCTGCAAAGCTATGTCGCGTGCTGCGGTATGCGTAGACACTAAAAGCACCATAGTAGAACACAGAAGAAGCTTCTAAATTGATGTAATAGCCAGTAAGAAGAAGTCAAAGAAAGTTTTAGTTATCGATTATTGACTTTTTACCCTTCTTTGGTGCCTTGGACATGAGCTAGGCCTTAAGGTTTTGCAAGAAATAAGGACTAGCACCCGCGTTGCACGGGAGAATGTGAAAAGTGTTCATATGTAGTAAAAACCAGAGTACTCAGTCCGTTTTCGTCATTTGTAATCGAATCGACTTAAAGCCAGATCGTCACATTGGCCGCTCGTCTCTCTGAAACGGTTACATTTATCGTCTGCAAAGCTATGTCGCGTGCTGCAGTATGCGGAGACAACAAAAGCACCATAGTAGAACACAGAAGAAGCTTCTAAGTTGATGTAATAGCCAGTAAGAAGCAGTGCAATTCAAGATTTATTTATCGATTATACCCTTCTTTGGTGCCTTGGGCATGAGCTAAGACCTTAAGATTTTGCATGAAAAGAGAACTAGCAACCGCGTTGCACGGGAGAATGTGAAAAGTGTTCATATGTAGTAAAAACCGGAGAAATCCGTCATTTTTCGTCAGTGGTTATCGAATCGAATTAAAGCCATATCGTCACATTGACCGCTCTTCTCTCTGAAACTGGTACATTTATCGTCTGCAAAGCTACGTCGCGTGCTGCGGTATGCGCAGACACTAAAGGCACCATAGTAGAACACAGAAGAAGCTTCTAAGTTGATGTAATAGCCAGTAAGAAGCAGTCAAAGAAAGTTTTAGTTATCGATTATTGACTTTTTACCCGCTGCTTTGGTGCCTTGGACATGAGCTAGGATCTTAAGATTTTGCGTGAAAGGAAGAGTGGCAGCTGCGTTGCACGGGAGAATGTGAAAAGTGTTCATATATAGTGAAAACCTAAGAACTCAGTCCGTTTTCGTTATTTGCTATCGAATCGACTTAAAGCGAGATCGTCACATTGGCCGCTCTTCCCTCTGAAACGGTTACATTTATCGTCTGCAAAGCTATGTCACGTGCTGCGGTATGCGGAGACACTAAAAGCACCATAGTAGAACACAGAAGAAACTTCTAAGTTGATGTAATAGCCAAAAAGAAGCAGTACAATTAAAGTTTTAGTTATCGATTATAGAATTTTTACCATTCTTTGGTGCCTAGACATGAGCTACGACCTAAAGATTTTGCATGAAAGGAGGACTAGCACCCGCGTTGCACGGGAGAATGTGAAAAGCGTTCATATGTAGTCAAAACATGAGAAATCCGTCCGTTATCGTCATTTGTTATCCAATCGACTTAAAGTCAGATCGTCACATTGGCCGCTCTTCTCTCTGAAACGGTTACATTTATCGTCCGCAAAGCTATGTCGCGTGCTGCAGTATGCCAAAGCACTAAAAGCACCATAGTAGAACACAGAAGAAGCTCCTAGGTTGATGTAATATCCAGTAAGAAGCACTACAATTAACGTTTTACTTATCGATTATAGAAATTTTACCATTCTTTGGTGCCTTGGACATGATCTAGGACCTTAAGATTTTGCGTGAAAGGAGGACTGGCAGCTGCGTTGTACAGGAGAATGTGAAAAGTGTTCAAATGTATTAAAAACCTGAGAACTCAGTCCGTTTTCGTCATTTGTAATCGAATCGACTTAAAGCCAGATCGTCACATTGGCCGATCTTCTCCCTGAAACGGTTACATTTATCGTCTGCAACGCTATGTCGCGTGCTGCGGTATGCCAAAGCACTAAAAGCACCATAGTAGAACACAGAAGAAGCTTCTAAGTTGATGTAATAGCCAGTAAGAAGCAGTGCAATTTAAGTTTTAGTTATCGATTATAGACTTTTTTCCATTCTTTGGTGCCTAGACATGAGCTTGGACCTAAAGATTTTGCATCAAAGGAGGACTAGCAAAAGCGTTGCACGGGAGAATGTGAAAAGCGTTCATATGTAGTAAAAACCTGAGAAATCCGACCGTTTTCGCCATTTGTTATCGAATCGACTTAAAGCCAGTTCATCACATTGGCCGCTCTTCTCTCTGAAACGGTTACATTTATCGTCTGCAACGCTATGTCGCGTGCTCCGTTATGCCAAAGCACTAAAAGCACCATAGTAGAACACAGAAGAAGCTTCTAAGTTGGTGTAATAGCCAGTAAGAAGCAGTACAAAGCAGGATTTGGTTATCGATTATTGACTTTTTACCCTTCTTTGGTGCCTTGGACATGAGCTAGGAACTTAAGATTTTGCGTGAAAGGAGGACTGGCAGCTGCGTTGTACAGGAGAATGTGAAAAGTGTACAAATGTATTAAAAACCTGAGAACTCAGTCCGTTTTCGTCATTTGTAATCGAATCGACTTTAAGCCAGATCATCACATGGCCGCTCTTCTCTCGGGAACGGTTACATTTATCGTCTGCAAAGCTATGTCCCGTGCTGCGGTATGCGGAGACACTACAAGCACCACAAGAGAACAGAAAAGAAACACCTAAGTTGATGTAATAGCCATTAAGAAGCAGTACAATTCAATATTTAGTTTTCGATTATTGACTTTCTACCATTCTTTGGTGCATTGGACATGAGGTAGGCCTCAAGGTTTTGCAAGAAATAAAGACTAGCACCCGCGTTGCACGGGAGAATGTGAAAAGAGTTCATATGTAGTAAAAACCTGAGAATTCAGTCCGTTTTCGTCATTTGTAATCGAATCGACTTAAAGCCATATCGTCACATTGACCTCTCTTCTCTCTGAAACGGGTACATTTATCGTCTGCAAAGCTACGTCGCGTGCTGCGGTATGCGTAGACACTAAAAGCACTATAGTAGAACACAGAAGAAGCTTCTAAGTTGATGTAATGGCCAGTAAGAAGCAGTCAAAGAAAGTTTTAGTTATCGATTATTGACTTTTTACTCTTCTTTGGTGCCTTGGACATGAGCCAGGATCTTAAGATTTTGCGTGAAAGGAAGACTGGCAGCTGCGTTGCACGGGAGAATATGAAAAGTGTTCATATGTAGTGAAAACCTAAGAACTCAATCCGTTTTTGTCATTTGCTATCGAATCGACTTAAAGCCAGATCGTCACATTGGCCGCTCTTCTCTCTGAAACGGTTACATTTATCGTCTGCAAAGCTATGTCGCGTGCTGCGGTATGCGGAGACACTAAAAGCACCATAGTAGAACACAGAAGAAACTTCTAAGTTGATGTAATAGCTAGTAAGAAGCAGTACAATTAAAGATTTAGTTATCGATTATAGAATTTTTACCATTCTTTGGTGCCTAGACATGAGCTACGACCTTAAGATTTTGCATGAAAGGAGAACTAGCAACCGCGTTGCACGTGAGAATGTGAAAAGTGTTCATATGTAGTAAAATATGAGAAATCCGTCCGTTTTCGTCTTTTTTATCGAATTGACGTGAAGCCAGATCGTCATATTGGCCGCTCTTCTCTCTGAAACGGTTACATTTATCGTCTGCAAAGCTATGTCGCGTGCTGCGGTATGCGGAGACACTAAAAGCACCATAGTAGAACACAGAAGAAGCTTCTTAGTTGATGTAATAGCCAGTACGAAGCAGTACAATTCAAGATTTTGTTATCGATTATTGACTCTTTACCCTTCTTTGGTGCCTTGGACATTAGCTAGGACCTTATGATTTTGCATGAAAGGAGGACTAGCAGCCGCGTTGCACGGCAGAATGTGAAACGTGTTCACATATAGTAAAAATATGAGAAATCCGTCCGTTTTCGTAATTTGTTATCCAATCGACTTAAAGCCAGATCGTCACATTTGCCGCTCTTCTCTCTGAAACGGTTACATTTATCGTCTGCAAAGCTATGTCGCGTGCTGCGGTATGCCAAAGCAATAAAAGCACCACAGTAGAACCCAGAAGAAGCTTCTAGGCTGATGTAATAGCCAGTAAGTAGCAGTATAATTAAAGTTTTATTTATCGATTATAGAATTTTTACCATTCTTTGGTGCCTTGGACAGGAGCTAGGACCTTAAGATTTTGCATGAAAGGAGGACTAGCACCCGCGTTGCACGGTAGAATGTGAAAAGTGTTCATATGTTGTAAAAACATAAGAAATCCGTCCGTTTTCGTCATTTTTATCGAATTGATTTAAAGCCAGATCATCACATTGGCCGCTCTTCTCTCTGAAACTGTTACATTTATCGTCAGCAAAGCTATGTCGCGTGCTGCGGTATGCGGAGACACTGAAAGCACCATAGTGGAACACAGAAGAAGCATCTAAGTTGATGTAATAGCCAGTAAGAAGCAGTACAATTCGAGTTTTAGTTATCGTTTATAGACTTTTTACAATTCTTTGGCGCGTTGGACATGAGCTAGGACATTAAGATTTTGCGTGAAATGAGGACTGGCAGCTGCGTTGCACGGGAGAATGTGAAAAGTGTTCATATGTAGTAAAAACCTGAGAACTCAGTCCGTTTTCGTCATTTGTAATCGAATCGACTTAAAGCCAGATCGTCACATTGGCCGCTCTTCTCTCTGAAACGGTTACATTTATCGTCTGCAAAGCTATGTCGCGTGCTGCGGTATGCTGAGACACTAAAAGCACCATAGTAGAACACAGAAAAAGCTTCCATGTTGATGTATAGGCCAGTAAGAAGCAGTACAATTCAAGATTTTGTTATCGATTATTGACTCTTTACTCTTCTTTGGTGCCTTGGACATGAGCTAGGACCTTAAGATTTTGCATTAAAGGAGGACTAGCACCCGCGTTGCACGGGAGAATGTGAAAAGTGTTCATATGTAGTAAAAACATAAGAAATCCGTCCGTTTTCGTCATTTGTTATCCAATCGACTTAAAGCCAGATCGTCACATTGGCCGCTCTTCTCTCTGAAACGGTTACATTTATCGTCTGCAAAGCTATGTCGCGTGCTGCGGTATGCGGAGACACTAAAAGCACCATAGTAGAACACAGAAGAAACTTCTAAGTTGATGTAATAGCTAGTAAGAAGCAGTACAATTAAAGATTTAGTTATCGATTATAGAATTTTTACCATTCTTTGGTGCCTAGACATGAGCTACGACCTTAAGATTTTGCATGAAAGGAGAACTAGCAACCGCGTTGCACGTGAGAATGTGAAAAGTGTTCATATGTAGTAAAATATGAGAAATCCGTCCGTTTTCGTCTTTTTTATCGAATTGACGTGAAGCCAGATCGGCACATTGGCCGCTCTTCTCTCTGAAACGGTTACATTTATCGTCTGCAAAGCTATGTCGCGTGCTGCGGTATGCGGAGACACTAAAAGCACCATAGTAGAACACAGAAGAAGCTTCTTAGTTGATGTAATAGCCAGTACGAAGCAGTACAATTCAAAATTTTGTTATCGATTATTGACTCTTTACCCTTCTTTGGTGCCTTGGACATTAGCTAGGACCTTATGATTTTGCATGAAAGGAGGACTAGCAGCCGCGTTGCACGGCAGAATGTGAAAAGTGTTCATATATAGTAAAAATATGAGAAATCCTTCCGTTTTCGTAATTTGTTATCCAATCGACTTAAAGCCAGATCGTCACATTTGCCGCTCTTCTCTCTGAAACGGTTACATTTATCGTCTGCAAAGCTATGTCGCGTGCTGCGGTATGCGATGACACTAAAAGCACCATAGTAGAACGCAGAAGAAGCTTCTAAGTTGATGTAATAGCCAGTAAGAAGCAGTACAATTCAAGTTTTAGTTATCGTTTATAGACTTTTTACCATTCTTTGGCTCCTTGGACATGAGCTAGGACCTTAAGATTTTGCGTGAAAGGTGAACTGGCAGCTGCGTTGCGCGGGAGAATGTGAAAAGTGTTCATATGTAGTAAAAACCTGAGAACTCAGTCCGTTTTCGTCATTTGTAATCGAATCGACTTAAAGCCAGATCGTCACATTGACCGCTCTTCTCTCTGAAACGGTTAAGTTTATCGTCTGCAAAGCTATGTCGCGTGCTGCGGTATGCGGAGACACTAAAAGCACCATAGTAGAACACAGAAGAAGCTTCTAAGTTGATGTAATAGCCAGTAAGAAGCAGTACAAAGCAAATTTCAATTATCGATTACTCACTTTTTACCCTTCTTTGGTGCCTTGGACATGAGCTAGGACCTTAAGATTTTGTGTGAAAGGATTACTGGCAGCTGCGTTGCACTTGAGAATGTGAAAAGTGTTCATATGTAGTAAAAACATGAGAACTCAGTCGGTTTTCGTCATATGTAAACGAATCGACTTAAAGCCAGATCGTCACATTGGCTGCTCTTCTCTCTGAAACGGTTACATTTATCGTCTGCAAAGCTATGTCGCGTGCTGCGGCATGCGGAGACACTAAAAGCACCATAGTAGAACACAGAAGAAGCTTCTAAGTTGATGTAATAGCCAGTAAGAAGCAGTACAATTCAAGATTTTGTTATCGATTATTGACTCTTTACCCTTCTTTGGTGCCTTGGACATTAGCTAGGACCTTATGATTTTGCATGAATGGAGGACTAGCAGCCGCGTTGCACGGCAGAATGTGAAAAGTGTTCATATATAGTAAAAATATGAGAAATCCGTCCGTTTTCGTCATTTGTTATCCAATCGACTTAAAGCCAGATCGTCACATTTGCCGATCTTCTCTCTGAAACGGTTACATTTATCCTCTGCAAAGCTATGTCGCGTGCTGCGGTATGCCAAAGCACTAAAAGCACCACAGTAGAACCCAGGAGAAGCTTCTAGGCTGAATTAATAACCAGTAAGTAGCAGTATAATTAAAGTTTTATTTATCGATTATAGAATTTTTACCATTCTTTGGTGCCTTGGACATGAGCTAGGACCTTAAGATTTTGCATGAAAGGAGGACTAGCACCCGCGTTGCACGGTAGAATGTGAAAAGTGTTCATATGTAGTAAAAACATAAGAAATCCGTCCGTTTTCGTCATTTTTATCGAATTGACTTAAAGCCAGATCGTCACATTGGCCGCTCTTCTCTCTGAAACTGTTACATTTATCGTCAGCAAAGCTATGTCGCGTGCTGCGGTATGCGGAGACACTAAAAGCACCATAGTGAAACACAGAAGAAGCATCTAAGTTGATGTACTAGACAGTAAGAAGCAGCACAATTCAAGTTTTAGTTATCGTTTATAGACTTTTTACAATTCTTTGGCGCGTTGGACATGAGCTAGGACCTTAAGATTTTGCGTGAAAGGAGGAGTGGCAGCTGCGTTGCACGGGAAAATGTGAAAAGTGTTCATATGTAGTAAAAACCTTAGAACTCAGTCCGTTTTCGTCATTTGTAATCGAATCGACTTAAAGCCAGATCGTCACATTGGCCGCTCTTCTCTCTGAAACGGTTACATTTATCGTCTGCAAAGCTATGTCGCGTGCTGCGGTATGCTAAGACACTAAAAGCACCATAGTAGAACACAGGAAAATCTTCTAAGTTGATGTATAGGCCAGTAAGAAGCAGTACAAAAACAAATTTTAGTTATCGATTATTGACTTTTTACCCTTCTTTGGTGTCTTGGATATGAGCTAGTACCTTAAGATTTTGCGTGAAAGGAGGACTGGCAGCTGCGTTGCACGGGATATTGTGAGAAGTGTTCATATGTAGTAAAAACCTGAGAACTCAGCCCGTTTTCGTCATTTGTAATCAAATCGACTTAAAGCCAGATCGTCACATTGGCTGCTCTTCTCTCTGAAACGGTTACACTTATCGTCTGCAATGCCATGTCGCGTGTTGCGGTATGCGGAGACAGTAAAAGCACCACAGTAGAACACAGAAGAAGCTTCCAAGTTGATGTAATAGCCAGTAAGAAGCAGTACAAAGCAAGTTTTAGTAATCGATTATAGAATTTTTACCCTTGTTTGGTGCCTTGGACATGAGCTAGGACCTTAAGATTTGGCGTGAAAAGAGGACTGGAAGCCGCGTTCCACGGGAGAATGTGAAAAGTGTTCATATGTAGTAAAAACATGAGAAATCCGTCCGTTTTCGTCATTTGTTATCGAATCGACTTAAAGGCAGATTGTCAGATTGGCCGCTCTTCTTTCTGAAACGGTTACATTTATTGTCTGCAAAGCTATGTCGCGTGCTGCGGTATGCGGAGACACTAAAAGCACCATAGTAGAACACAGATGTAGCTTCTAAGTTGATGTAATTGCCAGTAAGAAGCATTAAAATTCAAGATTTAGTTATCGATTATTGACTCTTTACCCTTCTTTGGTGCCTTGGACATTAGCTGGGACCTTAAGATTTTGCATGAAAGGAGGACTAGCAGCCGCGTTGCCGGGAGAATGTGAAAAGTGCTCATATATAGTAAAAACATGAGAAATCCGTCCGTTTTCGTCATTTGTTGTCCAATCGACTTCAAGCCAGATCGTCACATTGGCCGCTCTGCTCTCTGAAACGGTTACATTTATCCTCTGCAAAGCTATGTCGAGTGCTGCGGTATGCCAAAGCACTAAAAGCACCACAGTAGAACACAGAAGAAGCTTCTAGGTGGATCTAATAGCCAGTAAGAAGCAGTACAATTAAAGTTTTAGTTATCGATTATAGAATTTTTACCATTCTTTGGTGCCTTGGACATGGGCTAGGACCTTAAGATTTTGCATGAAAGGAGGACTAGCTCCCGCGTTGCACGGGAGAATGTGAAAAGTGTTCATATGTATTAAAAACATAAGAAATCCGTCTGTTTTCGTCATTTTTATCGAATTGACTTAAAGCCAGATCGTCACATTGGCCGCTCTTCTCTCTGAAGCGGTTACATTTATCGTCTGCAAAGCTATGTCGCGTGCTGCGGTATGCGGAGACACTAAAAGCACCATAGTAGAACACAGAAGAAGCTTCTAGGTTGATGTAAAAGCCAGTAAGAAGCAGTAGAATTAAAGTTTTAATTATCGATTACAGATTTTTACCATTATTTGGTGCCTTGGACATGAGCTAGGACCTTACGATTTTGCATGAAAGGAGGCCTAGCACCCGCGTTGCACGGGAGAATGTGAAAAGTGTTCATATATAGTAAAAACGTAAGAAATCCGTCCGTTTTCGTCATTTTTACCGAATTCACTTAAAGCCAGATCGTCACATTGGCCGCTCTTCTCTCTGAAACGGTTACATTTATCGCCTGCAAAGCTATGTCGCGTGCTGCGGTATGCGGAGAAACTAAAAGCACCATAGTGGAACACAGAAGAAGCTTCAAAGTTGATGTAATATCCAGTAAAAAGCAGTACAATTCAAGTTTTAGTTATCGGTTATAGACTTTTTACAATTCTTCGGCGCTTTGGACATGAGCTAGAATCTTAAGGATTTGCATGAAAGGAGGACTAGCACCCGCGTTGGACGGGAGAATGTGAAAAGTGTTCATATGTAGTAAAAACCTGAGAAATCCGCCCGTTTTCGTCATTTGTTATCGAATCGACTTAAAGCCAGATCGTCACGTTGGCCGCTCTTCTCTCTGAAACGGTAACATTTATCGTCTGCAAAGCTATGTCGCGTGCTGCAATATGCCAAAGCACTTAAAGCACCATAGTAGAACACAGAAGAAGCTTCTAACTATATGTAATAGCCAGTAAGAAGCAGTGCAAACCAAGTTTTAGCTATCGATTATTGACTTTTTACCCTTGTTTGGTGCCTTGGACATGAGCTAGGGCCTTAAGATTTTGCGTGAAAGGAGTACTGGCAGCTGCATTGCACGGGAGAATGTGAAAAGTGTTCATATGTAGTGAAAACCTGATAAATCCGTCCGTTTTCGTCATTTATTATCGAATCGACTTAAAGCCAGATCGTCACATTGGCCGCACGTCTGTCTGAAACGGTTACATTTATCGTCTGCAAAGCTATGTCGCTTGCTGCGGTATGCGGAAACACCAAAAGCACCATAGTAGAACACAGAAGAAGCTTCTAAGTATATGTAATAGCCAGTAAGAAGCAGTGCAAAGCATGTTTTAGTTACCGATTATTGCCTTTTTACCCTTCTTTGGTGCCTTGGACAT
The DNA here is from genome assembly GCF_023897955.1 of Schistocerca gregaria. Lineage (NCBI taxonomy): Eukaryota > Metazoa > Arthropoda > Insecta > Orthoptera > Acrididae > Schistocerca > Schistocerca gregaria. The sequence continues at coordinate 267,643 of NW_026061756.1, read as the reverse complement.
GAGCTAATGCCTTAAGATTTTGCGTGAAAGGAGGACTGGCAGCTGCGTTGAACGGGAGAATGTGAAAAGTGTTCATATGTAGTAAAAACCTGAGAAATTCGTCCGTTTTCGTCATTTGTTGTCGAATCGACTTAAAGCCAGATCGTCACATTGGCCGCACGTCTGTCTGAAACGGTTACATTTATCGTCTGCAAAGCTATGTCGCGTGCTGCGGTATGCGGAAACACCAAAAGCACCATAGTAGAACACAGAAGAAGCTTCTAAGAATATGTAATACCCAGTAAGAAGCAGTGCAAAGCAAGTTTTAGTTATCGATTATTGACTTTTTACCCTTCTTTGGTGCCTTGGACATGAGCTAGGGCCTTAAGATTTTGCGTGAAAGGAGGACTGGCAGCTGCGTTGGACGGGAGAATGTGAAAAGTGTTCATATGTAGTAAAAACCTGAGAAATCCGTCCGTTTTCGTCATTTGTTATCCAATCGACTTAAAGCCAGATCGTCACATTGGCCGCACGTCTGTCTGAAACGGTTACATTTATCGTCTGCAAAGCTATGTCGCGTGCTGCGGTATGCGGAAACACCAAAAGCACCATAGTAGAACACAGATAAGCTAAGCATATGTAATAGCCAGTAAGAAGCAGTGCAAATGAAGTTTTTGTTATCGATTATTGACTTTTTACCCTTCTTTGGTGCCTTGGACATGAGCTAGGGCCTTAAGATTTTGCGTGAAAGGAGGACTGGCAGCTGAGTTGCACGGGAGAATGTGAAAAGTGTTCATATATAGTAAAAACGTAAGAAATCCGTCCGTTTTCGTCATTTTTATCGAATTCACTTAAAGCCAGAACGTCACATTGGCCGCTCTTCTCTCTGAAACGGTTACATTTATCGCCTGCATAGCTATGTCGCGTGCTGCGGTATCCGGAGACACTAAAAGCACCATAGTGGAACACAGAAGAAGCTTCTAAGTTGATGTAATATCCAGTAAGAAGCAGTACAATTAAAGTTTTAGTTATCGATTATAGAATTTTTACCATTCCTTGGTGCCTTGGACATGAGCTAGGACCTTAAGATGTTGCGTGAAAGGAGGACTAGCAGCCGCGTTGCACGGGAGAATGTGAAAAGTGTTCATATGCAGTAAAAACATGAGAAATCCGTCCGTTTTCGTCATTTGTTATCCAATCGACTTAAAGTCAGATCGTCTCATTGGCAGCTCATCTCTCTGAAACGGTGACATTTATCGTCTGCAAAGCTATGTCGCGTGCTGCGGTATGCGGAGACACTAAAAGCACCATAGTAGAACACAGAAGAAGCTTCTAAGTTGATGTAATAGCCAGTAAGAAGCAGTACAATTCAAGTTTTAGTTATCGATTAATGACTTTTTACCCTTCTTTGGTGCTTTGGACATGAGCTAGGATCTTAAGATTTCGCATGAAAGGAGGACAAGAACCCGCGTTGCACGGGAGAATGTGAAAAGTGTTCATATGTAGTAAAAACCTGAGGAATCCGCCCGTTTTCGTCATTTTTATCGAATTGACTTAAAGCCAGATCGTCACATTGGCCGCTCTTTTTTCTGAAACGGTTACATTTATTGTCTGCAAAGCTATGTCGCGTGCTGCGGTATGCGGAGACACTAAAAGCACAATAGTAGAACATAGAAGAAGCTTCTAAGTTGACGTAATAGCCAGTAAGAAGCAGTACAATTCAAGTTTTAGTTATCGATTTATAACTTTTTACTCTTCTTTGGTGCCTCGTACGTGAGTTAGGATCTTAAGATTTTGAATGAAAGGAGGAGTAGCAACCGCGTTGCACGGGGGAATGTGAAAAGTGTTCATATGTAGTAAAAATGTAAGAAATCCGTCCGTATTCGTCATTTTTATCGAATTGACTTAAACCCAGATTGTCACATTGGCCGCTCTTTTTTTTGAAACGGTTACATTTATTGTCTGCAAAGCAAAATCGCGTGCTGCGGTATGCGGAGACAATGAAAGCACCATAGCAGAACACAGAAGAAACTTCTAAGTTGATGTAATAGCCAGTAAGAAGCAGTACAATTAAAGACTAAGTTGTCGATAATTGACACTTTACCCTTCTGTGGTGCCTTGGACATTTGCTAGGACCTTAAGATTTTGAATGAAAGGAGGACTCGTATCCGCGTTGCACGGGAGAATATAAAAAGTGTTCATATGTAGTAAAAACCTGAGAAATCAGTTCGTTTTCGTCATTTGTTATCGAATCGACTTAAAGCCAGATCGTCACATTGGCCGCTCTTCTCTCTGAAACGGATACATTAATCGTCTGCAAAGCTATGTCGCGTGCTGCGGTATGCGGAGACACTAAAAGCACCATAGTGGAACACAGAAGAAGCTTATAAGTTGATGTAATAGCCAGTAAGACGTAGTACAATTCAAGTTTTAGGTATCGATTATTGACTTTTTACCCTTCTTTGGTGCCTTGGACATGATCTAGGCCTTAAGGTTTTGCAAGAAATAAGGACTAGCACCCGCGTTGCACGGGAGAATGTGAAAAGTGTTCATATGTAGTAAAAACCAGAGTACTCAGTCCGTTTTCGTCATTTGTAATCGAATCGACTTAAAGCCAGATCGTCACATTGGCTGCTCTTCTCTCTGAAACGGTTACACTTATCGTCTGCAATGCCATGTCGCGTGTTGCGGTATGCGGAGACAGTAAAAGCACCACAGTAGAACACAGAAGAAGCTTCCAAGTTGATGTAATAGCCAGTAAGAAGCAGTACAAAGCAAGTTTTAGTAATCGATTATAGAATTTTTACCCTTGTTTGGTGCCTTGGACATGAGCTAGGACCTTAAGATTTGGCGTGAAAAGAGGACTGGAAGCCGCGTTCCACGGGAGAATGTGAAAAGTGTTCATATGTAGTAAAAACATGAGAAATCCGTCCGTTTTCGTCATTTGTTATCGAATCGACTTAAAGGCAGATTGTCAGATTGGCCGCTCTTCTTTCTGAAACGGTTACATTTATTGTCTGCAAAGCTATGTCGCGTGCTGCGGTATGCGGAGACACTAAAAGCACCATAGTAGAACACAGATGTAGCTTCTAAGTTGATGTAATTGCCAGTAAGAAGCATTAAAATTCAAGATTTAGTTATCGATTATTGACTCTTTACCCTTCTTTGGTGCCTTGGACATTAGCTGGGACCTTAAGATTTTGCATGAAAGGAGGACTAGCAGCCGCGTTGCCGGGAGAATGTGAAAAGTGCTCATATATAGTAAAAACATGAGAAATCCGTCCGTTTTCGTCATTTGTTGTCCAATCGACTTCAAGCCAGATCGTCACATTGGCCGCTCTGCTCTCTGAAACGGTTACATTTATCCTCTGCAAAGCTATGTCGAGTGCTGCGGTATGCCAAAGCACTAAAAGCACCACAGTAGAACACAGAAGAAGCTTCTAGGTGGATCTAATAGCCAGTAAGAAGCAGTACAATTAAAGTTTTAGTTATCGATTATAGAATTTTTACCATTCTTTGGTGCCTTGGACATGGGCTAGGACCTTAAGATTTTGCATGAAAGGAGGACTAGCTCCCGCGTTGCACGGGAGAATGTGAAAAGTGTTCATATGTATTAAAAACATAAGAAATCCGTCTGTTTTCGTCATTTTTATCGAATTGACTTAAAGCCAGATCGTCACATTGGCCGCTCTTCTCTCTGAAGCGGTTACATTTATCGTCTGCAAAGCTATGTCGCGTGCTGCGGTATGCGGAGACACTAAAAGCACCATAGTAGAACACAGAAGAAGCTTCTAGGTTGATGTAAAAGCCAGTAAGAAGCAGTAGAATTAAAGTTTTAATTATCGATTACAGATTTTTACCATTATTTGGTGCCTTGGACATGAGCTAGGACCTTACGATTTTGCATGAAAGGAGGCCTAGCACCCGCGTTGCACGGGAGAATGTGAAAAGTGTTCATATATAGTAAAAACGTAAGAAATCCGTCCGTTTTCGTCATTTTTACCGAATTCACTTAAAGCCAGATCGTCACATTGGCCGCTCTTCTCTCTGAAACGGTTACATTTATCGCCTGCAAAGCTATGTCGCGTGCTGCGGTATGCGGAGAAACTAAAAGCACCATAGTGGAACACAGAAGAAGCTTCAAAGTTGATGTAATATCCAGTAAAAAGCAGTACAATTCAAGTTTTAGTTATCGGTTATAGACTTTTTACAATTCTTCGGCGCTTTGGACATGAGCTAGAATCTTAAGGATTTGCATGAAAGGAGGACTAGCACCCGCGTTGGACGGGAGAATGTGAAAAGTGTTCATATGTAGTAAAAACCTGAGAAATCCGCCCGTTTTCGTCATTTGTTATCGAATCGACTTAAAGCCAGATCGTCACGTTGGCCGCTCTTCTCTCTGAAACGGTAACATTTATCGTCTGCAAAGCTATGTCGCGTGCTGCAATATGCCAAAGCACTTAAAGCACCATAGTAGAACACAGAAGAAGCTTCTAACTATATGTAATAGCCAGTAAGAAGCAGTGCAAACCAAGTTTTAGCTATCGATTATTGACTTTTTACCCTTGTTTGGTGCCTTGGACATGAGCTAGGGCCTTAAGATTTTGCGTGAAAGGAGTACTGGCAGCTGCATTGCACGGGAGAATGTGAAAAGTGTTCATATGTAGTGAAAACCTGATAAATCCGTCCGTTTTCGTCATTTATTATCGAATCGACTTAAAGCCAGATCGTCACATTGGCCGCACGTCTGTCTGAAACGGTTACATTTATCGTCTGCAAAGCTATGTCGCTTGCTGCGGTATGCGGAAACACCAAAAGCACCATAGTAGAACACAGAAGAAGCTTCTAAGTATATGTAATAGCCAGTAAGAAGCAGTGCAAAGCATGTTTTAGTTACCGATTATTGCCTTTTTACCCTTCTTTGGTGCCTTGGACATGAGCTAATGCCTTAAGATTTTGCGTGAAAGGAGGACTGGCAGCTGCGTTGAACGGGAGAATGTGAAAAGTGTTCATATGTAGTAAAAACCTGAGAAATTCGTCCGTTTTCGTCATTTGTTGTCGAATCGACTTAAAGCCAGATCGTCACATTGGCCGCACGTCTGTCTGAAACGGTTACATTTATCGTCTGCAAAGCTATGTCGCGTGCTGCGGTATGCGGAAACACCAAAAGCACCATAGTAGAACACAGAAGAAGCTTCTAAGAATATGTAATACCCAGTAAGAAGCAGTGCAAAGCAAGTTTTAGTTATCGATTATTGACTTTTTACCCTTCTTTGGTGCCTTGGACATGAGCTAGGGCCTTAAGATTTTGCGTGAAAGGAGGACTGGCAGCTGCGTTGGACGGGAGAATGTGAAAAGTGTTCATATGTAGTAAAAACCTGAGAAATCCGTCCGTTTTCGTCATTTGTTATCCAATCGACTTAAAGCCAGATCGTCACATTGGCCGCACGTCTGTCTGAAACGGTTACATTTATCGTCTGCAAAGCTATGTCGCGTGCTGCGGTATGCGGAAACACCAAAAGCACCATAGTAGAACACAGATAAGCTAAGCATATGTAATAGCCAGTAAGAAGCAGTGCAAATGAAGTTTTTGTTATCGATTATTGACTTTTTACCCTTCTTTGGTGCCTTGGACATGAGCTAGGGCCTTAAGATTTTGCGTGAAAGGAGGACTGGCAGCTGAGTTGCACGGGAGAATGTGAAAAGTGTTCATATATAGTAAAAACGTAAGAAATCCGTCCGTTTTCGTCATTTTTATCGAATTCACTTAAAGCCAGAACGTCACATTGGCCGCTCTTCTCTCTGAAACGGTTACATTTATCGCCTGCATAGCTATGTCGCGTGCTGCGGTATCCGGAGACACTAAAAGCACCATAGTGGAACACAGAAGAAGCTTCTAAGTTGATGTAATATCCAGTAAGAAGCAGTACAATTAAAGTTTTAGTTATCGATTATAGAATTTTTACCATTCCTTGGTGCCTTGGACATGAGCTAGGACCTTAAGATGTTGCGTGAAAGGAGGACTAGCAGCCGCGTTGCACGGGAGAATGTGAAAAGTGTTCATATGCAGTAAAAACATGAGAAATCCGTCCGTTTTCGTCATTTGTTATCCAATCGACTTAAAGTCAGATCGTCTCATTGGCAGCTCATCTCTCTGAAACGGTGACATTTATCGTCTGCAAAGCTATGTCGCGTGCTGCGGTATGCGGAGACACTAAAAGCACCATAGTAGAACACAGAAGAAGCTTCTAAGTTGATGTAATAGCCAGTAAGAAGCAGTACAATTCAAGTTTTAGTTATCGATTAATGACTTTTTACCCTTCTTTGGTGCTTTGGACATGAGCTAGGATCTTAAGATTTCGCATGAAAGGAGGACAAGAACCCGCGTTGCACGGGAGAATGTGAAAAGTGTTCATATGTAGTAAAAACCTGAGGAATCCGCCCGTTTTCGTCATTTTTATCGAATTGACTTAAAGCCAGATCGTCACATTGGCCGCTCTTTTTTCTGAAACGGTTACATTTATTGTCTGCAAAGCTATGTCGCGTGCTGCGGTATGCGGAGACACTAAAAGCACAATAGTAGAACATAGAAGAAGCTTCTAAGTTGACGTAATAGCCAGTAAGAAGCAGTACAATTCAAGTTTTAGTTATCGATTTATAACTTTTTACTCTTCTTTGGTGCCTCGTACGTGAGTTAGGATCTTAAGATTTTGAATGAAAGGAGGAGTAGCAACCGCGTTGCACGGGGGAATGTGAAAAGTGTTCATATGTAGTAAAAATGTAAGAAATCCGTCCGTATTCGTCATTTTTATCGAATTGACTTAAACCCAGATTGTCACATTGGCCGCTCTTTTTTTTGAAACGGTTACATTTATTGTCTGCAAAGCAAAATCGCGTGCTGCGGTATGCGGAGACAATGAAAGCACCATAGCAGAACACAGAAGAAACTTCTAAGTTGATGTAATAGCCAGTAAGAAGCAGTACAATTAAAGACTAAGTTGTCGATAATTGACACTTTACCCTTCTGTGGTGCCTTGGACATTTGCTAGGACCTTAAGATTTTGAATGAAAGGAGGACTCGTATCCGCGTTGCACGGGAGAATATAAAAAGTGTTCATATGTAGTAAAAACCTGAGAAATCAGTTCGTTTTCGTCATTTGTTATCGAATCGACTTAAAGCCAGATCGTCACATTGGCCGCTCTTCTCTCTGAAACGGATACATTAATCGTCTGCAAAGCTATGTCGCGTGCTGCGGTATGCGGAGACACTAAAAGCACCATAGTGGAACACAGAAGAAGCTTATAAGTTGATGTAATAGCCAGTAAGACGTAGTACAATTCAAGTTTTAGGTATCGATTATTGACTTTTTACCCTTCTTTGGTGCCTTGGACATGATCTAGGCCTTAAGGTTTTGCAAGAAATAAGGACTAGCACCCGCGTTGCACGGGAGAATGTGAAAAGTGTTCATATGTAGTAAAAACCAGAGTACTCAGTCCGTTTTCGTCATTTGTAATCGAATCGACTTAAAGCCAGATCGTCACATTGGCCGCTCGTCTCTCTGAAACGGTTACATTTATCGTCTGCAAAGCTATGTCGCGTGCTGCAGTATGCGGAGACAACAAAAGCACCATAGTAGAACACAGAAGAAGCTTCTAAGTTGATGTAATAGCCAGTAAGAAGCAGTGCAATTCAAGATTTAGTTATCGATTATACCCTTCTTTGGTGACTTGGGCATGAGCTACGACCTTAAGATTTTGCATGAAAAGAGAACTAGCAACCGCGTTGCACGGGAGAATGTGAAAAGTGTTCATATGTAGTAAAAACATGAGAAATCCGACCGTTTTCGCCATTTGTTATCGAATCGACTTAAAGCCAGTTCATCACATTGGCCGCTCTTCTCTCTGAAACGGTTACATTTATCGTCTGCAACGGTATGTCGCGTGCTCCGGTATGCCAAAGCACTAAAAGCACCATAGTAGAACACAGAAGAAGCTTCTAAGTCGATGTAATAGCCAGTAAGAAGCAGTACAAAGCAGGATTTGGTTATCGATTATTGACTTTTTACCCTTCTTTGGTGCCTTGGACATGAGCTAGGACCTTAAGATTTTGCGTGAAAGGAGGACTGGCAGCCGCGTTGCTCGCGAGAATGTGAAAAGTATTCATATGTAGTAAAAACCGGAGAAATCCGTCATTTTTCGTCATTGGTTATCGAATCGAATTTAAGCCAGATCGTCACATTGGCCGCTCTTCTCTCGGGAACGGTTACATTTATCGTCTGCAAAGCTATGTCGCGTGCTGCGGTATGCGGAGGCACTAAAAGCACCATAGTAGAACACAGAAGAAACTTCTAAGTTGATGTTATAGCCAGTAAGAAGCAGTACAATTAAAGTTTTAGTTATCGATTATAGAATTTTTACCGTTCTTTGGTGCCTAGACATGAGCTGCGAGCTAAAGATTTTGCATCAAAGGAGGACTAGCACCCGCGTTGCACGGGAGAATGTGAAAAGCGTTCATATGTAGTAAAAGAATGAGAAGTCAGTCCGTTTTCGTCATTAGTAATCGAATCGACTTAAAGCCATATCGTCACATAGGCCGCTCTTCTCTCTGAAACTGGTACATTTATCGTCTGCAAAGCTACGTCGAGTGCTGCGGTATGCGCAGACACTAAAGGCACCATAGTAGAACACAGAAGAAGCTTCTAAGTTGGTGTAATAGCCAGTAAGAAGCAGTCAAAGAAAGTTTTAGTTATCGATTATTGACTTTTTACCCGCTTCTTTGGTGCCTTGGACATGAGCTAGGATCTTAAGATTTTGCGTGAAAGGAAGACTGGCAGCTGCGTTGCACGGGAGAATGTGAAAAGTGTTCATATATAGTGAAAACCTAAGAACTCAGTCCGTTTTCGTTATTTGCTATCGAATCGACTTAAAGCGAGATCGTCACATTGGCCGCTCTTCCCTCTGAGACGGTTACATTTATCGTCTGCAAAGCTATGTCGCGTGCTGCGGTATGCGGAGACACTAAAAGCACCATAGTTGAACGCAGAAGAAACTTCTAAGTTGATGTAATATCCAGTAAGAAGCACTACAATTAATGTTTTAGATATCGATTATAGAATTTTTACCATTCTTTGTTGCCTTGGACATGAGCTAGGACATTTAAATTTTGCATGAAATGAGGACTAGCACCCGCGTTGCACGGGAGAATGTGAAAAGTGTTCATATGTAGTAAAAACATAAGAAATCCGTCCGTTTTCGTCATTTTTATCGAATTGACTTAAAGCCAGATCGTCACATTGGCCGCTCTTCTCTCTGAAACGGTTACATTTATCGTCTGCAACGCTATGTCGCGTGCTGCGGTATCCGGAGACACTAAAAGCACCATAGTAGAACGCAGAAGAAGCTTCTAAGTCGATGTAATAGCCAGTAAGAAGCAGTACAAAGCAGGATTTGGTTATGGATTATTGACTTTTTACCCTTCTATGGTGCCTTGGACATGAGCTAGGACCTTAAGATTTTGCGTGAAAGGAGGACTGGTAGCTGCGTTGTACGGGAGAATGTGAAAAGTGTTCAAATGTATTAAAAACCTGAGAACTCAGTCCGTTTTCGTCATTTGTAATCGAATCGACATAAAGCCAGATCGTCACATTGTCCGCTCTTCTCTCGGGAACGGTTACATTTATCGTCTGCAAAGCTATGTCGCGTGCTGCGGTATGCGGAGACACTAAAAGCACCATAGTAGAACACAGAAGAAACTTCTAAGTTGATGTAATAGCCAGTAAGAAGCAGTACAATTAAAGCTTCAGTTGTCGATTATAGAATTTTTACCATTCTTTGGTGCCTAGACATGAGCTACGACCTAAAGATTTTGCATCAAAGGAGGACTAGCACCCGCGTTGCACGGGAGAATGTGAAAAGCGTTCATATGTAGTAAAAACATGAGAAATCCGACCCTTTTCGTCATTTCTAATCGAATCCACTTAAAGCCAGTTCATCACATTGGCCGCTCTTCTCTCTGAAACGGTTACATTTATCGTCCGCAACGCTATGTCGCGTGCTGCGGTATGCCAAAGCACTAAGAGCACCATAGTAGAACACAGAAGAAGCTTCTAAGTTGATGTAATAGCCTGTAAGAAGCAGTACAATTCAAGATTTAGTTATCGATAATTGACTCTTTACCCTTCTTTGGTGCCTTGGACATGAGCTAGGACGTTAAGATTTTGCATGAAAGGAGGACTAGCAGCCGCGTTGCACGGAAGAATGTGAAAAGTGTTCATATGCAGTAAAAACATGAGAAATCCGTCCGTTTTCGTCATTTGTTATCCAATCGACTTAAAGTCAGATCGTCACATTGGCTGCTCTTCTCTCTGAAACGGTTACATTTATCCTCTGCAAGGCTATGTCGCGTGCTGCGGTATGCCAAAGCACTAATAGCACCATAGTGGAACACAGAAGAAGCTTCTAAGTTGATGTAATAGCCAGTAAAAAGCAGTACAATTCATGTTTTATTTATCGATTATAGACTTTTTACAATTCTTTGGTGCCTTGGACATGAGCTAGGACCTTAAGATTTTGCATCAAAGGAGGACTAGCACCTGCGTTGGACGGGAGAATGTGAAAAGTGTTCATATGTAGTAAAAACCAGAGTACTCAGTCCGTTTTCGTCATTTGTAATCAAATCGACTTAAAGCCAGATCGTCACATTGGCCGCTCTTCTTTCTGAAACGGTTACATTTATTCTCTGCAAAGCTATGTCGCGTGCTGCGGTATGCGGAGACTCTGAAAGCACCACAGGAGAACACAAAAGAAACACCTAAGTTGATGTAATAGCCAGTAAGAGGCAGTACAATTCAATATTTAGTTTTCAATTATTGACTTTTTACCATTCTTTGGTGCCTTGGACATGAGCTAGGCCCTTAGGTTTTGCAAGAAATAAGGACTAGCACCCGCGTTGCACGGGAGAATGTGAAAAGTGTTCATATGTAGCAAAAACCTGGGAACTCACTCTGTTTTCGTCATTTGTAATCGAATCGACTTAAAGGAAGATCGTCACATTGGCCGCTCTTCTCTCTGAAACGGGTACATTTATCGTCTGCAAAGCTATGTCGCGTGCTGCGGTATACGGAGACACCAAAGGCACCATAGTTGAACACAGAAAAAGCTTCTAAGTTGATGTAATAGCCAGTAAGAAGCAGTAAAAAGCAAGTTTTAGTTATAGATTATTGTCTTTTTACCCTTCTTTGGTGCCTTGGACATGGGCTAGGACCTTAAGATTTTGCGTGAAAGGAGGACTGGCAGCTGCGTTGCACGGGAGAATGTGAAAAGTGTTCATAAGTAGTAAAAACCTGAGAACTCAGTCCGTTTTCGTCATTTGTAATCGAAGCGACTTAAAGCCAGATCGTCACATTGGCCGCTCTTCTCTCTGAAACGGTTACATTTACTGTCTGCAAAGCTATGTCGCGTGCTGCGGTATGCGGAGACACTAAAAGCACCATAGCAGAACACAGAAGAAGCTTCTAACTTGATGTAATAGCCAGTAAGAAGCAGTACAAAGCAAGTTTTAGTTATCGATTATTGACTTTTACCCTTCTTTGGTGTCTCGGACATGAGCTAGGACCTTACGATTTTGCGTGAAACTAGGACTGGCAGCTGCTTTGCACGGGAGAATGTTAAAAGTGTTCATATGTAGTAAAAACCTGAGAAATCCATCCGTTTTCGTCACTTGTTATCGAATCGACTTAAAGCCAGATCGTAACATTGGCCGCTCTTTTTTCTGAAACGGTTACATTTATTGTCTGCAAAGCTATGTCGCGTGCTGCGGTATGCGGAGACACTAAAAGCACAATAGTAGAACATAGAAGAAGCTTCTAAGTTGACGTAATAGCCAGTAAGAAGCAGTACAATTCAAGATTTAGTTATCGATTATTGACTCTATACCCTTCTTTGGTGCCTTGGCCATGAGCTAGGACCTTAAGATTTTGCATGATAGGAGAACTAGCAACCGCGTTGCACGGGAGAATGTGAAAAGTGTTCATATGTAGTCAAAACATGAGAAATCCGTCCGTTTTCATCATTTGTTATCCAATCGACTTAAAGTCAGATCGTCACATTGGCCGCTCTTCTTTCTGAAACGGTTACATTTATTGTCTAAAAAGCTATGTCGCGTGCTGCGGTATGCCCAAGCACTAAAAGCACCATAGAAGAACACAGAAGAAGCTTCTAGGTTGATGTAATAGCCAGTAAGAAGCAGTACAATTAAAGTTTTAGTTATCGATTATAGAATTTTTACCATTCTTTGGTGCCTAGACATGAGCTACGACCTAAAGATTTTGCATCAAAGGAGGACTAGCACCCGCGTTGCACGGGAGAATGTGAAAAGCGTACATATGTAGTAAAAACATGAGAAATCCGACCCTTTTCGTCATTTGTAAACGAATCGACTTAAAGCCAGTTCATCACTTTGGCCGCTCTTCTCTCTGAAACGGTTACATTTATCGTCTGCAACGCTATGTCGCGTGCTGCGGTATGCCAAAGCACTAAAAGCAAAATAGTAGAACACAGAAGAAGCTTCTAAGTTGATGTAATAGCCAGTAAGAAGCAGTACAAAGCAAGTTTTAGTTATAGATTATTGTCTTTTTACCCTTCTTTGGTGCCTTGGACATGAGCTAGGACCTTAAGATTTTGCGTGAAAGGAGGACTGGCAGCTGCGTTGCACGGGAGAATGTGAAAAGTGTTTATATGTAGTAAAAACCTGAGAACTCAGTCCGTTTTCGTCATTTGTAATCGAATCGACTTAAAGCCAGATTATCACATTGGCCGCTCTTCTCTCTGAAACGGTTACATTTATTGTCTGCAAAGCTATATCGCGTGCTGCGGTTGCGGAGACACTAAAAGCACCACAGCAAAACACAGAAGAAGCTTCTTACTTGATGTAATAGCCAGTAAGAAGCAGTACAATTAAAGTTTTAGTTATCGATTATAGAATTTTTACCATTCTTTGGTGCCTAGACATGAGCTACGACCTAAAGATTTTGCATCAAAGGAGGACTAGCACCCGCGCTGCACGGGAGAATGTGAAAAGTGTTCATATGTAGTAAAAACATGAGAAATCCGTCCGTTTCCGTCATTTGTTATCGAATCGACTTAAAGACAGATCGTGACATTGGCCGCTCTTCTCTCTGAAAAGGTTACATTTATCTACTACAAAGCTATGTCGCGTACTGCTGTATGTGGATTCACTAAAAGCACCATAGTAGAACACAGAAGAAGCTTCTAAATTGATGTAATAGCAAGTAAGAAGCAGTTTAATTCAAGTTTTCTTTATCGATTATTGAATTTTTACCCTTCTTTGTTGTCTTTGACATGAGCAAGTACATTAAGATTTTGCATGAAAGGAGGACTAGCAGCCGCGTTGCACGGGAGACTGTGAAAAGTGTTCATATAATTTAAAAACCTGAGATCCGACCGTCTTCGTCATTTGTTATCGAATCGACTTAAAGCCAGATGGTAACATTGGCCGCTCTTCTCTCTTAAACGGTTACATTTATTATCTGCAAAGCTATGTCGCGTGCTGCGGTGTGCGGAGACACTAAAAGCACCATAGTAGAACACACAAGAAGCTTCTAAGTTGATGTAATAGCCAGTAAGGAGCAGTACAATTCAAGATTTAGTTATAGATTATTGACTCTTTACCCTGCTTTGGTGCCTTGGGCATGAGCTAGGACCTTAAGATTTTGCATGAAAGGAGGACTAGCACCCGCGTTGCACGGGAGAATGTGAAAAGTGTTCATACGTAGTAAAAACATGAGAAATCGGTCCGTTTTTTTAATTTGTTATCGAATCGAGTTAAAGCCATATCGTAACATTGGCCGCTCTTCTCTCTGAAACGGTTACATTTATTGTCTGCAAAGCTATGTCGCGTGCTGCGGTTTACGGAGACACTAAAAGCACCATAGTAGAACACAGAAGAAGCTTCTAAGTTGATGTAATAGTCAGTAAGAAGCAGTACAATTCAAGTTATAGTTATCGATTATAGAATTTTTACCATTCTTTGGCGCCTTGGACATGAGCTAGGACCTTAAGATTTTGCATCAAAGGAGGACTAGCTCCCGCGTTGCACGGGAGAATGTGAAAAGTGTTCATATGTAGTAAAAACCTGAGAAATCCGTCCGTTTTCTTAATTTGTTATCGAATCGAGTTAAACCCATATCGTAACATTGGCCGCTCTTCTCTCTGAAACGGTTACATTTATTGTCTGCAAAGCTATGTTCGTGCTGCGGTATGCGGAGACACTAAAAGCACCATAGTAGAACACAGAAGAAGCTTCTAAGTTGATGTAATAGCCACTAAGAAGCAGTACAATTCAAGTTCTATTTGTCGATTATAGACTTTTTACCCTTCTTTGCTGCCTTGGATATAAGGTAGGACCTTAAGATTTTGCATGAAAGGAGGGCTAGCAGCCGCGTTGCATGGGAGAATGTAAATAGTGTTCATATGCAGTAAAACATGAGAAATCCGTCCGTTTTCGTCATTTGTTATCGAATCTACTTAAAGCCAGATCATTGCATAGGCCGCTCTTCTCTCTGAAACGGTTACATATATCGTCTGCAAAGCTATGTCTCGTGCTGCGGTATTCGGAGATACTAAAAGCACCATAGTAGAACACAGAGGAAGCTTCTAAGATGATGTAATAGTGAGTAAGAAGCAGTACAATTCAAGTTTTAGTTATCGATTATAGACTTTTAGCATTCTTTGGTGCCTTGGACATTAGGTAGGACCTTAAGATTTTGCATGAAAGGAGGACTAGCAGCCGCGTTGCACGGGAGAATGTGGAAAGTGTTCATATGTAGTAAAAACCTGAGAACTCAGTCCGTTTTCGTCATTTGTAATCGAATCGACTTAAAGCCAGATCGTCACATTGGCCGCTCTTCTCTCTGAAACGGTTACATTTACTGTCTGCAAAGCTATATCGCGTGCTGCGGTATGCGGAGACACTAAAAGCACCATAGTAGAACACAGAAGAAGCTTCTAAGTTGACGTAATAGCCAGTAAGAAGCAGTACAATTCAAACTTTAGTTATCGATTATTGACTCTTTACCCTTCTTTGGTGCCTTGGGCAAGAGCTAGGACCTTAAGATTTTGCATGAAAGGAGGACCAGCAGCCTCGTGGCACGGGAGAATGTGAAAAGTGTTCATATGCAGTAAAAACATGAGAAATCCGTCCGTTTTCGTCATTTGTTATCGAATCGACTTAAAGCCAGATCGTCACATTGGCCGCTCTTCTCTCTGAAACGGTTTACATTTATCGTCTGCAAAGCTATGTTCGTGCTGCGGTATGCGGAGACACTAAAAGCACCATAGTAGAACACAGAAGAAGCTTCTAAGTTGATGTAATAGCCACTAAGAAGCAGTACAATTCAAGTTCTATTTGTCGATTATAGACTTTTTACCCTTCTTTGCTGCCTTGGATATAAGGTAGGACCTTAAGATTTTGCATGAAAGGAGGGCTAGCAGCCGCGTTGCATGGGAGAATGTAAATAGTGTTCATATGCAGTAAAACATGAGAAATCCGTCCGTTTTCGTCATTTGTTATCGAATCGACTTAAAGCCAGATCATTACATAGGCCGCTCTTCTCTCTGAAACGGTTACATATATCGTCTGCAAAGCTATGTCTCGTGCTGCGGTATTCGGAGATACTAAAAGCACCATAGTAGAACACAGAGGAAGCTTCTAAGATGATGTAATAGTGAGTAAGAAGCAGTACAATTCAAGTTTTAGTTATCGATTATAGACTTTTAGCATTCTTTGGTGCCTTGGACATTAGGTAGGACCTTAAGATTTTGCATGAAAGGAGGACTGGCAGCTGCGTTGCATGGGAGAATGTTAAAAGTGTTCATATGTAGTAAAAACCTGAGAAATCCATCCGTTTTCGTCACTTGTTATCGAATCGACTTAAAGCCAGATCGTAACATTGGCCGCTCTTTTTTCTGAAACGGTTACATTTATTGTCTGCAAAGCTATGTCGCGTGCTGCGGTATGCGGAGACACTAAAAGCACAATAGTAGAACATAGAAGAAGCTTCTAAGTTGACGTAATAGCCAGTAAGAAGCAGTACAATTCAAGATTTAGTTATCGATTATTGACTCTATACCCTTCTTTGGTGCCTTGGCCATGAGCTAGGACCTTAAGATTTTGCATGATAGGAGAACTAGCAACCGCGTTGCACGGGACAATGTGAAAAGTGTTCATATGTAGTCAAAACATGAGAAATCCGTCCGTTTTCATCATTTGTTATCCAATCGACTTAAAGTCAGATCGTCACATTGGCCGCTCTTCTTTCTGAAACGGTTACATTTATTGTCTAAAAAGCTATGTCGCGTGCTGCGGTATGCCCAAGCACTAAAAGCACCATAGAAGAACACAGAAGAAGCTTCTAGGTTGATGTAATAGCAGGTAAGAAGCAGTACAATTAAAGTTTTAGTTATCGATTATAGAATTTTTACCATTCTTTGGTGCCTAGACATGAGCTACGACCTAAAGATTTTGCATCAAAGGAGGACTAGCACCCGCGTTGCACGGGAGAATGTGAAAAGCGTACATATGTAGTAAAAACATGAGAAATCCGACCCTTTTTGTCATTTGTAAACGAATCGACTTAAAGCCAGTTCATCACTTTGGCCGCTCTTCTCTCTGAAACGGTTACATTTATCGTCTGCAACGCTATGTCGCGTGCTGCGGTATGCCAAAGCACTAAAAGCAAAATAGTAGAACACAGAAGAAGCTTCTAAGTTGATGTAATAGCCAGTAAGAAGCAGTACAAAGCAAGTTTTAGTTATAGATTATTGTCTTTTTACCCTTCTTTGGTGCCTTGGACATGAGCTAGGACCTTAAGATTTTGCGTGAAAGGAGGACTAGCACCCGCGCTGCACGGGAGAATGTGAAAAGTGTTCATATGTAGTAAAAACATGAGAAATCCGTCCGTTTCCGTCATTTGTTATCGAATCGACTTAAAGACAGATCGTGACATTGGCCGCTCTTCTCTCTGAAAAGGTTACATTTATCTACTACAAAGCTATGTCGCGTACTGCTGTATGTGGATTCACTAAAAGCACCATAGTAGAACACAGAAGAAGCTTCTAAATTGATGTAATAGCAAGTAAGAAGCAGTTTAATTCAAGTTTTCTTTATCGATTATTGAATTTTTACCCTTCTTTGTTGCCTTTGACATGAGCAAGTACATTAAGATTTTGCATGAAAGGAGGACTAGCAGCCGCGTTGCACGGGAGACTGTGAAAAGTGTTCATATAATTTAAAAACCTGAGATCCGACCGTCTTCGTCATTTGTTATCGAATCGACTTAAAGCCAGATGGTAACATTGGCCACTCTTCTCTCTTAAACGGTTACATTTATTATCTGCAAAGCTATGTCGCGTGCTGCGGTATGCGGAGACACTAAAAGCACCATAGTAGAATACACAAGAAGCATCTAAGTTGATGTGATAGCCAGTAAGAAGCAGTACAATTCAAGATTTAGTTATCGATTATTGACTCTTTACTCTTCTTTGGTGCCTTGTACACGAGCTAGACCTTAAGATTTTGCATGAAAGGAGGACTAGCAGCCGAGTTGCACGGGAGAATGTGAAAAGTGTTCATATGTAGAAAAAACATGAGAAATCCGTCCGTTTTCTTCATTTGTTATCGAATCGACATAAAGCCAAATCGTCACATTGGCCGCTCTTCTCTCTGAAACGGTTACATTTATCGTCTGCAAAGCTAAGTCGCGTGCTGCGGTATGCGGAGACACTAAAAGCACCATAGTAGAACACAGAAGAAGCTTCTAAGTTGATGTAATAGCCAGTAAGAAGCAGTACAAAGCAAATTTTACTTATCGATTATTGACTTTTTACCCTTCTTTGGTGCCTTGGACATGAGCTAGGACCTTAAGATTTTGCGTGACAGGAGGACTGGCAGCCGCGTTGCTCGCGAGAATGTGAAAAGTGTTCATATGTAGTAAAAACCTGATAAATCCGTCATTTTTCGTCATTTGTTATCGAATCTACTTAAAGCGAGATCGTCACATTGGCCGCTCTTCTTTCTGAAACGGTTACATTTATTGTCTGCAAAGCTATGTCGCGTGCTGCGGTATGCGGAGACACTAAAAGCATCATAGTAGAACATAGAAGAAGCTTCTAAGTTGATGTAATAGCCAGTAAGAAGCAGTAAAATTCAAACTTTAGTTATCTATTATTGACTCTTTACCCTTCTTTGGTGCCTTGGGCATGAGCTAGGACCTTAAGATTTTGCATGAAAGGAGGACCAGCAGCCTCGTGGCACGGGAGAATGTGAAAAGTGTTCATATGCAGTAAAAACATGAGAAATCCGTCCGTTTTCGTCATTTGTTAATGAATCGACTTAAAGCCAGATCGTCACATTGGCCGCTCTTCTCTCTGAAACGGTTTACATTTATCGCCTGCAAAGCTATGTTCGTGCTTCGGTATGCGAGACACCAACAGCAGCATAGTAGAACACAGAAGAAGCCTCTAGGTTGATGTAATAGCCAGGAAGAAGCAGTACAATTCAAGTTTTAATTAACGATTATAGACTTTTTACCATTCTTTGGCGCCTTGGACATGAGCTAGGACCTTAAGATTTTGCATCAAAGGAGGACTAGCACCCACGTTGCACGGGAGAATGTGAAAAGTGTTCATATGTAGTAACAACCTGAGAACTCAGTCCGTTTTCGTCAATTGTAATCGAATTGACTTAAAGCCAGATGGTCACATTGGCCGCTCTTCTCCGTGTAATGGTTACATTTATCATCTGCAAAGCTATGTCCCGAGCTGCGGTATGCTGAGACACTAAAAGCAACATAGTAGAACACAGAAGAAGCTTCTAAGTTGATGTAATAGCCAGTAAGGAGCAGTAGAATTGAAGTTTATTTATCGATTATAGAATTTTAACCATTCTTTGGCGCCTTGGACATGAGCTAGGACCTTAAGAATTAGCATCAAAGGAGGACTACCACCCGCGTTGCACGGGAGAATGTGAAAAGTGTTCATATGTAGTAAAAAGCTGAGGACTCAGTCCGTTTTTGTCATTTGTAATCGAACCGACTTAAAGCCAGATTCTCACATTGGCCGCTCTTCTCTCTGAAACGGTTACATTTATCGTCTGCAAAGCTATACCTCGTGCTGCGGTATTCGGAGACACTAAAAGCACCATAGTAGAACACAGAAGAAGCTTCTAACTTGATATTATAGCCAGTAAGAAGCAGTAAAATTCAAGTTTTAGTTATCGATTATTGACTTTTTACCCTTCTTTGGTGCCTTGGACATGAGCTAGGACCTCAAGATTTAGCATGAAAGGAGGACTAGCACCCGCGTTGCACGGGAGAATGTGAAAAGTGTTCATATGTAGTAAAAACCTGAGAAATCCGTCAGTTTTCGTCATTTTTTATAAAATCGACTTAAAGCCAGATCGTCACATTGGCCGCTCTTCTCCCTGAAACGGTGACATTTATCGTCTGCAACGCTATGTCGCGTGCTGCGGTATGCGTAGACACTAAAATCACCATAGTAGAACACAAAAGAAACTTCTAAGTTGATGTATTAGCCAGTAAGGTGCAGTACAAAGCAAGTTTTAGTTATCGATTATTGACTTTTTACCCTTCTTTGGTGCCTTGGACATGAGCTAGGACCTTGAGATTTTGCGTGAAAGGAAGACTGGCAGTCGCGTTGCTCGCGAGAATGTGAAAAGTATTCATATGTAGTAAAACCGGAGAAATCCGTCATTTTTCGTCATTGGTTATCGAATCGAATTAAAGCCAGATCGTCACATTGGCTGCTCTTCTTTCTGAAACGGTTACATTTATCGTCTGCAAAGCTATGTCGCGTGCTGCGGTATTCGGAGACACTAATAGCACCATAGTAGAACACAGAAGAAGCTTCTAAGTTGATGTAATAGCCAGTAAGAAGCAGTACATTTCAAGTTTTAGTTATCGATTATTGACTATTTACCCTTCTTTTGTGCCTTGTACATGAGCTAGGACCTTAAGATTTTGCATGAAAGGAGGACTAGCAACCGCGTTGCACGGGAGAATGTGAAAAGTAGTCATATGTAGTACAAACCTGAGAAATCCGTCCGTTTTCGTCATTTGTTATCGAATCGACTTAAAGCCAGATCGTAACATTGGCTGTCCTTCTCTCTGAAACGGTTACACTTATGATCTGCAAAGCTATGTCGCGTGCTGCGGTATGTGGATTCACTAAAACCACCATAGTAGAACACAGAAGAACCTTCTAAGTTGATGTAATAGCCAGTAAGAAGCAGCACAAAGCAAGTTTTAGTTATCGACTATTGACTTTTTACCCTACTTTGGTGGCTTGGACAGGTGCTAGGACCCTAAGATTTTGCGTGAAAAGAGGACTAGCAGCCGCGTTGTACGGGAGAATGTGAAAATGTTCATAAGTAGTAAAAACCTGAGAAATCAGTCATTTTTCGTCATTTGTTATCGAATCGACTTAAAACCAGATCGTCACATTGGCCGCTTTTCTCTCTGAAACGGTTACATTTATCGTCTGCAAATCTTTGTCGCGTGCTGCGGTATGCGGAGACACTAAAAGCACCATAGTAGAACACAGAAGAAGCTTCTAACTTGATATGATAGCCAGTAAGAAGCAGTAAAATTCTAGTTTTAGTTATCGATTATTGACTTTTTACTCTTCTTTGGTGCCTTGGACATGAGCTAGAACCTTATGATTGTGCATGAAACGAGGACTAGCAGCCACGTTGCTCGCGAGAATGTGAAAAGTGTTCATATGTAGTAAAAACCTGAGAAATCCGTCATTTTTCGTCATTTGTTATCGAATCGAATTAAAGCCAGATCGTCACATTGGCCGCTTTTCTTTCTGAAACGGTTACATTTATCTACTGCAAAGCTATGTCGCGTACTGCGGTATGTGGATTCACTAAAAGCACCATAGTAGAACACAGAAGAAGCTTCTAGGTTGATGTAATAGCCAGTAAGAAGCAGTACAAGGCAAGTTTTAGTTATCGATTATTGACTTTTTACCCTTCTTTGGTGCCTTGGACAGTTGGTAGGACCCTAAGATTTTGCGTGAAAAGAGGACCAGCAGCCGCGTTGTACGGGAGAATGTGAAAATGTTCTTATGTAATAAAAACCTGAGAAATCAGTCTGTTTTCGTCATTTGTAATCGAATCGACTTAAAGCCACATCGTCACATTGGCCGCTCTTCTTTCTGAAAAGGTTACACTTATCGTCTGCAAAGCTATGTCTCGTGCTGCGGTATGCGAAGACACTAAACGCAGCATAGTAGAACACAGAAGAAGCTTCTAAGTTGATGTAATAGCCAGTAAGAAGCTGTAAAATTCAAGATTTAGTTATCGATTAATGACATTTTACCCTTCTTTGGTGCCTTGCACATGAGCTAGGACCTTAAGATTTTGCATGAAAGGAGGACTAGCACCCGCGTTGCACGGGAGAATGTGAAAAATTTTCATATGTAGTAAAAACCTGAGAACTCAGTCCGTTTTCGTCATTTGTAATCGAATAGACTTAAAGCCAGATCGTCACATTGACCGCTTTTCTCTCTGAAACGGTTACATTTATCGTCTGCAAAGCTATGTCGCGTTCTGCGGTATGCGGAGACACTAAAAGCACCATAGTAGAACACAGAAGAAGCTTCTACGTTGATGTAATAGCCAGTAAGAAGCAGTACCTAGCAAAATTTACTTATCGATTATTGACTTTTTACCCTTCTTTGGTGCCTTGGACATGAGCTAGGACCTTAAGATTTTGGTTGAAAGGAGGACTGGCAGAAGCGTTGCACGGGAGAATGTGAAAAGTGTTCATATGTAGTAAAAACCTGAGAAATCCGTCATTTTTCGTCATTTGATATCGAATCGAATTAAAGCCAGATCGTCACATTGGCCGCTCTTCTTTCTGAAACGGTTACATTTATTGTCTGCAAAGCTATGTCGCGTGTTGCGGTATGCAGAGACACTAAAAGCACCATAGTAGAACACAGAAGAAGCTTCTAAGTTGATGTAATAGCCAGTAAGAAGCTGTAAAATTCAAGATTTAGTTATCGATTAATGACATTTTACCATACTTTGGTGCCTAGACATGAGCTACGACCTAAAGATTTTGCATCAAAGGAGGACTTGCACCCGCGCTGCACGGGAGAATGTGAAAAGTGTTCATATGTAGTAAAAACATGAGAAATCCGTCCGTTTCCGTCATTTGTTATCGAATCGACTTAAAGACAGATCGTGACATTGGCCGCTCTTCTCTCTGAAAAGGTCACATTTATCTACTACAAAGCTATGTCGCGTACTGCGGTATGTGGATTCACTAAAAGCACCATAGTACAACACAGAAGAAGCTTCTAAATTGATGTAATAGCAAGTAAGAAGCAGTATAATTCAAGTTTTCTTTATCGATTATTGAATTTTTACCCTTCTTTGTTGCCTTTGACATGAGCTAGTACATTAAGATTTTGCATGATAGGAGGACTAGCAGCCGCGTTGCACGGGAGAATGTGAAAAGTGTTCATATAATTTAAAAACCTGAGATCCGACCGTTTTCGTCATTTGTTATCGAATCGACTTAAAGCCAGATGGTAACATTGGCCGCTCTTCTCTCTTAAACGGTTACATTTATTATCTGCAAAGCTATGTCGCGTGCTGCGGTATGCGGAGACACTAAAAGCACCATAGTAGAACACACAAGAAGCTTCTAAGTTGATGTAATAGCCAGTAAGAAGCAGTACAATTCAAGATTTAGTTATAGATTATTGACTCTTTACCCTGCTTTGGTGCCTTGGGCTTGAGCTAGGACCTTAAGATTTTGCATGAAAGGAGGACTAGCAACCGCGTTGCACGGGAGAATGTGAAAAGTGTTCATACGTAGTAAAAACATGAGAAATCGGTCCGTTTTTTTAATTTGTTATCGAATCGAGTTAAAGCCATATCGTAACATTGGCCGCTCTTCTCTCTGAAACGGTTACATTTATTGTCTGCAAAGCTATGTCGCGTGCTGCGGTTTACGGAGACACTAAAAGCACCATAGTAGAACACAGAAGAAGCTTCTAAGTTGATGTAATAGTCAGTAAGAAGCAGTACAATTCAAGTTATAGTTATCGATTATAGAATTTTTACCATTCTTTGGCGCCTTGGACATGAGCTAGGACCTTAAGATTTTGCATCAAAGGAGGACTAGCTCCCGCGTTGCACGGGAGAATGTGAAAAGTGTTCATATGTAGTAAAAACCTGAGAAATCCGTCCGTTTTCTTAATTTGTTATCGAATCGAGTTAAACCCATATCGTAACATTGGCCGCTCTTCTCTCTGAAACGGTTACATTTATTGTCTGCAAAGCTATGTCGCGTGCTGCGGTATGCGGAGACACTAAAAGCACCATAGTAGAACACAGAAGAAGCTTCTAAGTTGACGTAATAGCCAGTAAGAAGCAGTACAATTCAAACTTTAGTTATCGATTATTGACTCTTTACCCTTCTTTGGTGCCTTGGGCAAGAGCTAGGACCTTAAGATTTTGCATGAAAGGAGGACCAGCAGCCTCGTGGCACGGGAGAATGTGAAAAGTGTTCATATGCAGTAAAAACATGAGAAATCCGTCCGTTTTCGTCATTTGTTATCGAATCGACTTAAAGCCAGATCGTCACATTGGCCGCTCTTCTCTCTGAAACGGTTTACATTTATCGTCTGCAAAGCTATGTTCGTGCTGCGGTATGCGGAGACACTAAAAGCACCATAGTAGAACACAGAAGAAGCTTCTAAGTTGATGTAATAGCCACTAAGAAGCAGTACAATTCAAGTTCTATTTGTCGATTATAGACTTTTTACCCTTCTTTACTGCCTTGGATATAAGGTAAGACCTTAAGATTTTGCATGAAAGGAGGGCTAGCAGCCGCGTTGCATGGGAGAATGTAAATAGTGTTCATATGCAGTAAAACATGAGAAATCCGTCCGTTTTCGTCATTTGTTATCGAATCGACTTAAAGCCAGATCATTACATAGGCCGCTCTTCTCTCTGAAACGGTTACATATATCGTCTGCAAAGCTATGTCTCGTGCTGCGGTATTCGGAGATACTAAAAGCACCATAGTAGAACACAGAGGAAGCTTCTAAGATGATGTAATAGTGAGTAAGAAGCAGTACAATTCAAGTTTTAGTTATCGATTATAGACTTTTAGCATTCTTTGGTGCCTTGGACATGAGGTAGGACCTTAAGATTTTGCATGAAAGGAGGACTAGCAGCCGCGTTGCACGGGAGAATGTGGAAAGTGTTCATATGTAGTAAAAACCTAAGAAATCCGTCCGTTTTCGTCATTTGTTATCGAATCGACTTAAAGCCAGATCGTAACATTGGCTGTCCTTCTCTCTGAAACGGTTAAACTTATGATCTGCAAAGCTATGTCGCGTCTGCGGTATGTGGATTTACTAAAAGCACCATAGTAGAACACAGAAGAACCTTCTAAGTTGATGTAATAGCCAGTAAGAAGCAGTACAAGGCAAGTTTTAGTTATCGATTATTGACTTTTTACCCTTCTTTGGTGCCTTGGACAGGTGCTAGGACCCTAAGATTTTGCGTGAAAAGAGGACCAGCAGCCGCGTTGTACGGGAGAATGTGAAAATGTTCATATGTAGTAAAAACCTGAGAAATCAGTCATTTTTCGTCATTTGTTATCGAATCGACTTAAAGCCAGATCGTCACATTGGCCGCTTTTCTCTCTGAAACGGTTACATTTACCGTCTGCAAATCTTTGTCGCGTGCTGCGGTATGCGGAGACACTAAAAGCACCATAGTAGAACACAGAAGAAGCGTCTAAGTTGATGTAATAGCCAGTAAGAGGCAGTTTAAAGCAACTTTTAGTCATCGATTATTGATTTTTTACCCTTCTTTGGTGCCTTGGACATGAGCTAGGACCTTAAGATTTTGCGTGAAAGGAGGACTGGCAGCCGCGTTGCTCGCGAGAATGTGAAAAGTGTTCATATGTAGTAAAAACCTGAGAAATCCGTCATTTTTCGTCATTTGTTATCGAATCGAATTAAAGCCAGATCGTCACATTGGCCTCTTTTCTTTCTGAAACGGTTACATTTATCTACTGCAAAGCTATGTCGCGTACTGCGGTATGTGGATTCACTAAAAGCACCATAGTAGAACACAGGAGAAGCTTCTACGTTGATGTAATAGCCAGTAAGAAGCAGTACCTAGCAAAATTTACTTATCGATTATTGACTTTTTACCCTTCTTTGGTGCCTTGGACATGAGCTAGGTCCTTAAGATTTTGGGTGAAAGGAGGACTGGCAGAAGCGTTGCACGGGAGAATGTGAAAAGTGTTCATATGTAGTAAAAACCTGAGAAATCCGTCATTTTTCGTCATTTGATATCGAATCGAATTAAAGCCAGATCGTCACATTGGCCGCTCTTCTCTCTGAAACGGTGACATTTAACGTCTGCAAAGCTATGTCGCGTGCTGCGGTATGCGGAGACACTAAAAGCACCATAGTAGAACACAAAAGAAGCTTTTAAGTTGATGTAACAGCCAGTAAGAAGCAGTACAAAGCAAATTTTACTTATCGATTATTGACTTTTTAACCTTCTTTGGTGCCTTGGACATGAGCTAGGACCTTAAGATTTTGCGTGAAAGGAGGACTGGCAGCCGCGTTGCTCGCGAGAATGTGAAAAGTATTCATATGTAGTATAAACCTGAGAAATCCGTCATTTTTCGTCATTTGTTATCGAATCGACTTAAAGCCAGATCGTAAAATTGGCTGTTCATCTCTCTGAAACGGTTACACTTATCGTCTGCAAAGCTAAGTCGTGTGCTGCGGTATGCGGAGACACTAAACGCACCATAGTAGAACACAGACGAAGCTTCTAACTTGATATGATAGCCAGTAAGAAGCAGTAAAATTCAAGTTTTAGTTATCGATTATTGGCATTTTACTCTTCGTTGGTGCCTTGGACATGAGCTAGAACCTTATGATTTTGCATGAAACGAGGACTAGCAGCCGCGTTGCTCGCGAGAATGTGAAAAGTGTTCATATGTAGTAAAAACCTGAGAAATCCGTCATTTTTCGTCATTTGTTATCGAATCGAATTAAAGCCAGATCGTCACATTGGCCTCTTTTCTTTCTGAAACGGTTACATTTATCTACTGCAAAGCTATGTCGCGTACTGCGGTATGTGGATTCACTAAAAGCACCATAGTAGAACACAGGAGAAGCTTCTACGTTGATGTAATAGCCAGTAAGAAGCAGTACCTAGCAAAATTTACTTATCGATTATTGACTTTTTACCCTTCTTTGGTGCCTTGGACATGAGCTAGGACCTTAAGATTTTGGGTGAAAGGAGGACTGGCAGAAGCGTTGCACGGGAGAATGTGAAAAGTGTTCATATGTAGTAAAAACCTGAGAAATCCGTCATTTTTCGTCATTTGATATCGAATCGAATTAAAGCCAGATCGTCACATTGGCCGCTCTTCTCTCTGAAACGGTGACATTTAACGTCTGCAAAGCTATGTCGCGTGCTGCGGTATGCGGAGACACTAAAAGCACCATAGTAGAACACAAAAGAAGCTTTTAAGTTGATGTAACAGCCAGTAAGAAGCAGTACAAAGCAAATTTTGCTTATCGATTATTGACTTTTTAACCTTCTTTGGTGCCTTGGACATGAGCTAGGACCTTAAGATTTTGCGTGAAAGGAGGACTGGCAGCCGCGTTGCTCGCGAGAATGTGAAAAGTATTCATATGTAGTAAAAACCGGAGAAATCCGTCATTTTTCGTCATTGGTTATGGAATCGAATTAAAGCCAGATCGTCACATTGGCCGCTCTTCTTTCTAAAACGGTTACATTTATCGTCTGCAAAGCTATGTCGCGTGCTGCGGTATTCGGAGACACTAAAAGCACCATAGTAGAACACAGAAGAAGCTTCTAAGTTGATGTAATAGCCAGTAAGAAGCAGTACATTTCAAGTTTTAGTTATCGATAATTGACTATTTACCCTTCTTTTGTGCCTTGGACATGAGCTAGGACCTTAAGATTTTGCATGAATGTAGGACTAGCAACCGCGTTGCACGGGAGAATGTGAAAAGTAGTCATATGTAGTACAAACCTGAGAAATCAGTCCGTTTTGGTCATTTGTTATCGAATCGAATTGAAACCAAATCGTCACAATGGCCGCTCTTCTCTCTGAAACGGTTGCATTTATCGTCTGCAAAGCTATGTCGCGTGCTGCGGTATGCGGAGACACTAAAAGCACCGTAGTAGAACACAGAACAAGCTTCTAAGTTGATGTAATAGCCACTAAGAAGCAGTACAATTCAAGTTCTATTTGTCGATTATAGACTTTTTACCCTTCTTTGCTGCCTTGGATATAAGGTAGGACCTTAAGATTTTGCATGAAAGGAGGGCTAGCAGCCGCGTTGCATGGGAGAATGTAAATAGTGTTCATATGCAGTGAAACATGAGAAATCCGTCCGTTTTCGTCATTTGTTATCGAATCGACTTAAAGCCAGATCATCACATAGGCCGCTCTTCTCTCTGAAACGGTTACATATATCGTCTGCAAAGCTATGTCTCGTGCTGCGGTATTTGGAGATACTAAAAGCACCATAGTAGAACACAGAAGAAGCTTCTAATATGATGTAATAGTGAGTAAGAAGCAGTACAATTCAAGTTTTAGTTATCGATTATAGACTTTTAGCATTCTTTGGTGCCTTGGACATGAGGTACGACCTTAAGATTTTGCATGAAAGGAGGACTAGCAGCCGCGTTGCACGGGAGAATGTGGAAAGTGTTCATATGTTGTAAAAACCTAAGAAATCCGTCCGTTTTCGTCATTTGTTATCGAATCGACTTAAAGCCAGATCGTAACATTGGCTGTCCTTCTCTCTGAAACGGTTACACTTATGATCTGCAAAGCTATGTCGCGTCTGCGGTATGTGGATTCACTAAAAGCACCATAGTAGAACACAGAAGAATCTTCTAAGTTGATGTAATAGCCAGTAAGAAGCAGTACAAGGCAAGTTTTAGTTATCGATTATTGACTTTTTACCCTTCTTTGGTGCCTTGGACAGGTGCTAGGACCCTAAGATTTTGCGTGAAAAGAGGACCAGCAGCCGCGTTGTACGGGAGAATGTGAAAATGTTCATATGTAGTAAAAACCTGAGAAATCAGTCATTTTTCGTCATTTGTTATCGAATCGACTTAAAGCCAGATCGTCATATTGGCCGCTTTTCTCTCTGAAACGGTTACATTTACCGTCTGCAAATCTTTGTCGCGTGCTGCGGTATGCGGAGACACTAAAAGCACCATAGTAGAACACAGAAGAAGCGTCTAAGTTGATGTAATAGCCAGTAAGAGGCAGTTTAAAGCAACTTTTAGTCATCGATAATTGATTTTTTACCCTTCTTTGGTGCCTTGGACATGAGCTAGGACCTTAAGATTTTGCGTGAAAGGAGGACTGGCAGCCGCGTTGCTCGCGAGAATGTGAAAAGTGTTCATATGTAGTAAAAACCTGAGAAATCCGTCATTTTTCGTCATTTGTTATCGAATCGACTTAAAGCCAGATCGTAAAATTGGCTGTTCATCTCTCTGAAACGGTTACACTTATCGTCTGCAAAGCTAAGTCGCGTGCTGCGGTATGCGGAGACACTAAACGCACCATAGTAGAACACAGAAGAAGCTTCTAACTTGATATGATAGCCAGTAAGAAGCAGTAAAATTCAAGTTTTAGTTATCGATTATTGGCATTTTACTCTTCGTTTTTGCCTTGGACATGAGCTAGAACCTTATGATTTTGCATGAAACGAGGACTAGCAGCCGCGTTGCTCGCGAGAATGTGAAAAGTGTTCATATGTAGTAAAAACCTGAGAAATCCGTCATTTTTCGTCATTTGTTATCGAATCGAATTAAAGCCAGATCGTCACATTGGCCTCTTTTCTTTCTGAAACGGTTACATTTATCTACTGCAAAGCTATGTCGCGTACTGCGGTATGTGGATTCACTAAAAGCACCATAGTAGAACACAGGAGAAGCTTCTAAGTTGATGTAATAGCCAGTAAGAAGCAGTACAAAGCAAGTTTTAGTTATCGATTATTGACTTTTTACCCTTCTTTGGTTCCTTGGACAGGAGCTAGGACCCTAAGATTTTGCGTGAAAAGAGGACTAGCAGCCGCGTTGCACGGGAGAATGTGAAAATGTTCATATGTAGTAAAAACCTGAGAAATACGTCATTTTCGTCATTTGTTATCGAATCGACCCTAAGCCAGATCGTCACATTGGCCGCTCTTCTCTCTGAAACGGTGACATTTAACGTCTGCAAAGCGATGTCGCGTGCTGCGGTATGCGGAGACACTAAAAGCACCATAGTAGAACACAAAAGAAGCTTTTTAGTTGATGTAACAGCCAGTAAGAAGCAGTACAAAGCAAATTTTACTTATCGATTATTGACTTTTTAACCTTCTTTGGTGCCTTGGACATGAGCTAGGACCTTAAGATTTTGCGTGAAAGGAGGACTGGCAGCCGCGTTACTCGCGAGAATGTGAAAAGTATTCATATGTAGTAAAAACCGGAGAAATCCGTCATTTTTCGTCATTTGTTATCGAATCGACTTAAAGCCAGATCATCACATAGGCCGCTCTTCTCTCTGAAACGGTTACATATATCGTCTGCAAAGCTATGTCCCGTGCTGCGGTATTTGGAGATACTAAAAGCACCATAGTAGAACACAGAAGAAGCTTCTAAGATGATGTAATAGTGAGTAAGAAGCAGTACAATTCAAGTTTTAGTTATCGATTATAGACTTTTAGCATTCTTTGGTGCCTTGGACATGAGGTACGACCTTAAGATTTTGCATGAAAGGAGGACTAGCAGCCGCGTTGCACGGGAGAATGTGGAAAGTGTTCATATGTAGTAAAAACCTAAGAAATCCGTCCGTTTTCGTCATTTGTTATCGAATCGACTTAAAGCCAGATCGTAACATTGGCTGTCCTTCTCTCTGAAACGGTTACACTTATGATCTGCAAAGCTATGTCGCGTGCTGCGGTATGTGGATTCACTAAAAGCACCATAGTAGAACACAGGAGAAGCTTCTAAGTTGATGTAATAGCCAGTAAGAAGCAGTACAAAGCAAGTTTTAGTTATCGATTATTGACTTTTTACCCTTCTTTGGTTCCTTGGACAGGAGCTAGGACCCTAAGATTTTGCGTGAAAGGAGGACTGGCAGCCGCGTTGCTCGCGAGAATGTGAAAAGTGTTCATATGTAGTAAAAACCTGAGAAATCCATCATTTTTCGTCATTTGTTATCGAATCGACGTAAAGCCAGATCGTAAAATTGGCTGTTCATCTCTCTGAAACGGTTACACTTATCGTCTGCAAAGCAAAGTCGCGTGCTGCGGTATGCGGAGACACTAAACGCACCATAGTAGAACACAGAAGAAGCTTCTAACTTGATATGATAGCCAGTAAGAAGCAGTAAAATTCAAGTTTTAGTTATCGATTATTAGCTTTTTACTCTTCGTTGGTGCCTTGGACATGAGCTAGAACCTTATGATTTTGCATGAAACGAGGACTAGCAGCCGCGTTGCTCGCGAGAATGTGAAAAGTGTTCATATGTAGTAAAAACCTGAGAAATCCGTCATTTTTCGTCATTTGTTATCGAATCGAATTAAAGCCATATCGTCACATTGGCCGCTTTTCTTTCTGAAACGGTTACATTTATCTACTGCAAAGCTATGTCGCGTACTGCGGTATGTGGATTCACTAAAAGCACCATAGTAGAACACAGAAGAAGCTTCTAAGTTGATGTAATAGCCAGTAAGAAGCAGTACAAAGCAAGTTTTAGTTATCGATTATTGACTTTTTACCCTTCTTTGGTTCCTTGGAGAGGAGCTAGTACCCTAAGATTTTGCGTGAAAAGAGGACTAGCAGCCGCGTTACACGGGAGAATGTGAAAATGTTCATATGTAGTAAAAACCTGAGAAATCCGTCATTTTTCGTCATTTGCTATCGAATCGACTTAAAGCCAGATCGTAACATTGGCCGCTCTTCTCTCTGAAACGGTTACATTTATCGTCTGCAAAGCATTGTCGCGTGCTGCGGTATGCGGAGACACTAAAAGCACCATAGTAGAACACAGAAGAAGCTTCAAGTTGATGTAATAGCCAGTACGAGGCAGTACAATTCAAGTTTTAGTTATCGATTATAGGCTTTTTACCATTCTATGGCGCCATGAATTTGAGCTAGGACCTTAAGATTTTGCATGAAAGGAGGACTAGCTCCCGCGTGGGACGGGAGAATGTCAAAAATGTTCATATGTAGTAAAAACCTGAGAAATCAGTCCGTTTTCGTCATTTGTAATCGAATCGACTTAAAGCCACATCGTCACATTGGCCGCTCTTCTTTCTGAAAAGGTTACACTTATCGTCTGCAAAGCTATGTCTCGTGCTGCGGTATGTGAAGACACTAAACGCAGCATAGTAGAACACAGAAGAAGCTTCTAAGTTGATGTGATAGCCAGTAAGAAGCTGTAAAATTCAAGATTTAGTTATCGATTAATGACTTTTTACCCTTCTTCGGTGCCTTGGACATGAGCTAGGACCTTAAGATTTTGCATGAAAGGAGGACTAGCACCCGCGTTGCACGGGAGAATGTGGAAAGTGTTCATATGTAGTAAAAACATAAGAAATCCGACCAGTTTCGTAATTTGCTATCGAATCGACCTAAAGCCAGCACGCGACATTGGCCGCTCTTGTCTCTTAAACGGTTACATTTATCGTCTGCAAAGCTATGTCGCGTGCTGCGGTATGCGGAGACACTAAAAGCACCATAGTGGAACACAGGAGAAGCTTCTAAGTTGATGTAATAGCCAGTAAGAAGCAGTACAATTCAAGTTTTAGTTATCGGTTATAGACTTTTTACAATTCTTTGCCACCGTGGACAGGACCTAGGACCTTAAGATTTTGCGTCAAAGGAGGACTAGCACCCGCGTTGCACGGGAGAATGTGAAAAGTTTTATATGTAGTAAAAACCTGAGAACTCAATCCGTTTTCGTCATTTGTAATCGAATTGACTTAAATCAGATCGTTACATTGGACGCTCTTCTCTCCGAAACGGTTACATTTATCGTCTGCAAAGCTCTGTCGCGTGCTGCGGTATGCGGAGACACTAAAAGCACCATAGTAGAACACAGAAGAAGCTTCTAAGTTGATGTAATAGCCAGTAAGAAGCAGTACAAAGCAAGTTTTATTTATCGATTATTGACTTTTTACCCTACTTTGGTGCCTTGGACATGAGCTAGGACCTTAAGATTTTGCATGTAAGGAGGACTGGCTGCTGCGTTGCACGGGAGAATGTGAAAAGTGTTCATATGTAGTAAAAACATAAGAAATCCGTCCGTTTTCGTCATTTTTATCGAATTGACTTAAAGCCAGATCGTCACATTGGCCGCTCTTCTCTCTGAAACACTTACATTTATCGTCTGCAAAGCTATGTCGCGAGCTACGGTATGCGGAGACACTAAAAGCACCATGGTGGAACACAGAAGAAGCTTCTAAGTTGATGTAATAACCAGTAAGAAGCAGTACATATCAAGTTTTGTTGTCGTTTATAGACTTTTTACAACACTTTGGCGCCGTGGACAGGAGCTAGGACCTTAAGATTTTGCATCAAACGAAGATTAGCACCCGCGATGCACGGGATAATGTGAAAAGTGTTCATATGTAGTAAAAACCTGAGAACTCAGTCCGTTTTCGTCATTTGTAATCGAATCGACTTAGAGCCAGATTATCACATTGGCCGCTCTTCTCTCAGAAACGGTTACATTTATCGTCTGCAAAACTATGTCGTGTGCTGCGGTATGCGGAGACACAAAAAGCACCATAGTAGAACAGAGAAGAAGCTTCTAAGTTGATGTAATAGCCAGTAAGAAGCAGTGCAATTCAAGACTTAGTTATCGATTATTGACTCTTTACCCTGCTTTGGTGCCTTTGACATGAGCTAGGACCTTAAGATTTTGCATGAAAGGAAGACTAGCAGCCGCGTTGCACGGCAGAATGTGAAAAGTTTTCATATGTAGTAAAAACATAAGAAATCCGACCGTTTTCGTCATTTGATATCGAATCGACTTAAAGCCAGATCGTTACATTGGCCGCTCTTCTCTCTGAAACTGTGACATTTATAGTCTGAAAAGCTATGTCGCGTGCTGCGGTATGCGGAGACACTAAAAGCACCATAGTAGAACACAGAAGAAGATTCTAAGTTGATGTAATAGCCAGTAAGAAGCAGTACAATTCAAGTATTAGTTATCGTTTATAGACTTCTTACAACTCTTTGGCGCCGTGGACAGGTGCTAGGACCTTAAGATTTTGCATGACAGGAGGATTAGCACCCGCGTTGCACGGGAGAATGTGAAAAGTGTTCATATGTAGTAAAAACATAAGAAATCCGTCCCCTTTCGTCATTTTTATCGAATTCACTTAAAGCCAGATCGTCACATTGATAGCTCTTCTCTCTGAAACGGATACATTTATCGTCTGCAAAGCTATGTCGCGTGTTGCGGTATGCGGAGACACTAAAAGCACCGTAGTAGAACACAGAAGAAACTTCTAAGTTGATGTAATAGCCAGTAAGAAGCAGTACAAAGCAAGTTTTAGTTATCGATCATTGACTTTCTACCCTTCTTTGGTGCCTTGGACATGAGCTAGGACCTTACGATTTTGCGTGAAAGGAGGACTGGCAGCCGCGTTGCACGGGAGAATATGAAAAGTGTTCATATGTAGTAAAAACCTGAGAAATCCTTCCGTTTTCGTCATTTGTTATCGAATCGACTCAAAGCCAGATCGTCACATTGGCCGTTCTTCTTTCTGAAACGGTTACAATTATTGTCTGCAAAGCTATGTCGCGTGCTGCGGTATGCGGCTACACTAAAAGCACGATAGTAGAACACAGAAGAAGCTTCTAAGTTGATGTAATAGCCAGTAAGAAGCAGTACAATTCAAGATCTAGTTATCGATTATTGACTCTTTATTTTTCTTTTGTGCCTGCGACATGTGCTAGGACCTTAAGATTTTGCATGAAAGGAGGACTAGCAGCCGCGTTGCACGGGAGAATGTGAAAAGTGATCATATGTAGTAAAAACCTGAGAACTCAGACCGTTTTCGTCATTTGTAATCGAATCGACTTAAAGCCAGATCGTCACATTGGCCGCTCCTCTCTCTCAAACGGTTACATTTATCCTCTGCAAAGCTATGTCGGGTGCTGCGGTATGCGGAGACACTAAAAGCACCAGAGTAGAACACACAAGAAGCTTCTAAGTTGATGTAATAGCCAGTAAGAAGCAGTACAAAGCAAATTTTAGTTATATATTATAGACTTTTTACCATTCTTTGGTGCCTTGGGCATGAGCTATGACCTGAAGATTTTCAATCAAAGGAGGACTAGTACCAGCGTTTCACGGGATAATGTGAAAAGTGTTCATATGTAGTAAAAACCTGAGAAATCAGTCCCTTTTCGTCATTTGATATCGAATTGACTTAAAGCCAGATCGTCACATTGGCCGCTCTTCTCTCTGAAACGGTTACATTTATCCTCCGCAAAGCTATGTCGCGTACTGCGGTATGCCAAAGCACTAAAAGCACCATAGTAGAACACAGAAGAAGCTTGTAGGTTGATGAAATAGCCAGTAAGAAGCAGTACAATTAAAGTTTTAGTTATCGATTATAGAATTTTTACCATTCTTTGGTGCCTTGGACATGAGCTAGGACCTTAAGATTTTGCATGAAAGGAGGACTAGCACCCGCGTTGCACGGGAGAATGTGAAAAGTGTTAATATGTGGTAAAAACATAAGAAATCCGTCCGTTTTCCTGATTTTTATCGAATTGACTTAAAGCCAGATCGTCACATTGGCCGCTCTTCTCTCTGAAACGGTTACATTTATCGTCTGCAAAGCTATGTCGCGTGCTGCGGTATGCGGAGACACTAAAAGTACCATAGTAGAACACAGAAGAAGCTTCTAAGTTGATGTAATAGCCAGTAACAAGCACTACAATTTAAGTTTTAGTTAACGATTATAGAATTTTTACCATTCTTTGGTGCCTTGGACATGAGCTATGACCTTTAGATTTTGAATCAAAGGAGGACTAGTACCCGCGGTGCACGGGAGAATGTAAAAAGTGTTCATATGTAGTAAAAACATGAGAAATCAGTCCCTTTTCGTCATTTGTTATCGAATTGACTTAAAGCCAGTTCGGCACATTGGCCGCTCTTCTCTCTGAAACGCTTTCATTTATCCTCTGCAAAGCTCTGTCGGTGCAGCGGTATACGGAGACACTAAAACCACCATAGTAGAACACAGAAGAATCTTCTAAGTTGATGTAATAGCCAGTAAGAAGCAGTACAAAGCAAGTTTTAGTTATAGATTATAGACTTTTTACCATTCTTTGGTGACTTGGACATGAGCTAGGATCTTAAGATTTTGCATGAAAAGAGGACTAGCATCCGCGTTGCATGGGAGAATGTGAAAAGTGTTCTGATGTAGTAAAAACCTGAGAAACCCGTCCGTTTTCGTCATTTTTATCGAATTGACCTAAAGCCAGATCGTCACATTGGCAGCTCTTCTCTCTGAAACGGACAGATTTATCGTCTGCAAAGCTATGTCGCGTGCTGCGGTATGTGGAGACACTAATAGCACTATAGTGGAACACAGAAGAAGCTTCTAAGTTGATGTAAAAGCCAGTAAGAAGCAGTACAATTCAAGTTTCAGTTATCGATTATAGACCTTTTACAATTCTTTGGGGCCTTGGACAAGAGCTAGTACCTTAAGATTTTGCATGTTGGTGGACTAGCAGCCGCGGTGCACCGGAGAATGTGAAAAGTGTTCATATGTTGTAAAAACCTGAGAAATCCGTCCGTTTTCGTAAGTTGTTATCGAATCGACTTAAAGCCAGATCATAACATTGGTCACACTTTTCTCTGAAACGGTTACATTTATCTTCTGCAAAGCTATGTCGCATGCTGCGGTATGCGGAGACACTAAAAGCACCATAGTGGAAAACAGAAGAAGGTTCTATGTTCATGTAATAGC
Source organism: Schistocerca gregaria (assembly GCF_023897955.1). NCBI lineage: Eukaryota > Metazoa > Arthropoda > Insecta > Orthoptera > Acrididae > Schistocerca > Schistocerca gregaria. The sequence continues at coordinate 231,538 of NW_026061756.1, read as the reverse complement.
CAGGAAGAAGCAGTACAATTCAAGTTTTTCTTATCGATTATTGACTTTTTACCCTTCTTTGGTGCCTTGGACATGAGCCAGTACCTTATGATTTTGCATGATAGGAGGACTAGCAGCCGCGTTGCATGGGAGAATGTGAAAAGTGTTCATATGTAGTAAAAACCTGAGAAATCCTTCCGTTTACGTCATTTGTTATCGAATCGACAAAGCCAGATCTTCACATTTGCCGCTCTTCTCTCTGAAACGGTTACATTTTTCGTCTGCAAAGCTATGTCGCGTGCTGCGGTATGCGGAGACACTAAAAGCACCATAGTAGAAAACAGAAGAAGCTTCTATGTTCATGTAATAGCCAGGTAGAAGCAGTACAATTCAAATTTTTCTTATCGATTTTGACTTTTTACCCTTCTTTGGTGCCTTGGACATGAGCTAGGACATTAAGATTTTGCATGAAAGGACGACTAGCACCCGCGTTGCACGGGAGAATGTGAAAAGTGTTCATATGTAGTAAAATCCTGAGAAATCGGTCCGTTTTCGTCATTTGTTATCGAATCGACTTAAAGCCAGATCGTAACATTGGCCGCTCTTCTGTCTGAAACGGTTACATTCATCGTCTGCAAAGCTAAGTCTCGTGCTGCGGTATGCGGATACACTAAAAGCACAATAGTAGAAAACAGAAGAAGCTTCTATGTTCATGTAATAGCTAGGAAGAATAAGTACAATTCAAGTTTTTCTTATCGATTATTGACTTTTTTACCCCTCTTTGGTGCCTTGGACATGAGCTAGGACATTAAGATTTTGCATGGAAGGAGGACTAGCACCCGCGTTGCCCCGGGGAATGTGAAAAGTGTTTATATGTAGCAAAAACCTGAGAAATCCGTCCGTTTTCGTCATTTGTTGTCAAATCGACTTAAAGCGAGATCGTAACATTGGCCGCTTCTCTCTCTGAAACTGTTACACGTATCGTCTGCAAAGCTATGTCGCGTGCTGCGGTATGCGGAGACACTAAACGCACCATAGTAGAACACAGAAGAAGCTTCTACGTTGATGTAATAGCCAGTAAGAAGCAGTACAATTCAAGATTTAGTTATCGATTATTGACTTTTTAACCTTCTTTGGTGCCTTGGACATGAGCTAGGACCTTAAGATTTTGCATGAAAGGAGGACTAGCACCCGCGTTGCATGGGAGAATGTGAAACGTGTTCATATGTAGTACAAAACCTGAAAAATTCGTCCGTTATTGTCATTTATTATCGAATCGACTTACAGCCAGATCGTCACATTGGCAGCTCTTCTCTCTGAAACGGTTACATTTATCGTCTGCAAAGCTACGTCACGGGCTGCGGTATGCGGAGACCCTAAAAGCAGCATAGTTGAACGCTGACAAGCTTCTAAATTTATGTAATAGCCAATAAGAAGCAGTACAATTCAAGTTGAGGTTATCGATTATTGACTTATTACCCTTCTTTGGTGCCTTGGACATGAGCTAGGACCTTAAAGATTGGCATGAAAGGAGGACTAGCAGCCGCGTTGCACGGGAAAATGTGAAAAGTGTTCATATGTTGTAAAAACCTTAGAAATCCGTCCGTTTTCGTCATTTGTTCTCAAATCGACTTAAAGCCAGATCGTAACATTGGCCGCTCTTCTCTCTGAAACGGTTACATTTATCGTCTGCAAAGCTATGTCGCGTGCTGCGGTATGCCAAATTACTGAAAGCACCACAGCAGAACACAGAAGAAGCTTCTAGGTTGATGTAATAGCCAGTAAGAAGCAGTACAATTCAAGTTTTACTATCGATTATTGACTTTTTACCCTTCTTTGGTGCCTTGGACATGAGCTAGGACCTTAAGATTTAGCATGAAAGGAGGACTAGTACCCGCGTTGCACGGGAGAATGTGAAAAGTGTTCATATGTAGTAAAAACCTGAGAAATTCATCCGTTTTGGTCATTTATTTTCGAATCGACTTAAAGCCAGATCGTCGCATAGGCCGCTCTTCTCTCTGAAACGGTGACATTTATCGTCTGCAAAACTATGTCGCGTGATGCTGTATGCGTAGACACTAAAAGCACCACAGTAGAACACAAAAGAAGCTTCTAAGCTGATGTAATAGCCAGTAAGAAGCAGTACAATTCAAGATTTAGTTATCGATTATTGACCTTTTACCCTTCTTTGGTGCCTTGGACATGAGCTAGGACCTTAAGATTTTGCATGAATGGAAGACTAGAAGGCGCGTTGCACGGGAGAATGTGAAAAGTGTTCATATGTAGTAAAAACCTGAGAAATTCGTCCGTTATCGTCATTTGTTTTCGAATCGACTTAAAGCCAGATCGTCACATTGGCAGCTCTTCTCTCTGAAACGGTTACATTTATCGTCTGCAAAGCTATGTCGCGTGTTGCGGTATGCGGAGACACTAAACGCACCATAGTAGAACACAGAAGAAGTTTCTAGGTTGATGTAATAGCCAGTAAGAAGCATTACAATTCAAGTTTTACTATCGATTATTGACTTTTTACTCTTCTTTGGTGCCTTGGACATGAGCTAGGACCTTAAAGATTGGCATGAAAGGAGGAGTAGCAGCCGCGTTGCACGGGAAAATGTGAAAAGTGTTCATATGTTGTAAAAACCTTAGAAATCCATCCGTTTTCGTCATTTGTTCTCAAATCGACTTAAAGCCAGATCGTCACATTGGCAGCTCTTCTCTCTGAAACGGTTACATTTATCGTCTGCATAGCTATGTCACGTGTTGCGGTATGCGGAGACACTAAACGCACCATAGTAGAACACAGAAGAAGCTTCTACGTTGATGTAATAGCCAGTAAGAAGCAGTACAATTCAAGATTTAGTTATCGATTATTGACTTTTTACCCTTCTTTGGTGCCTTGGACATGAGCTAGGACCTTAAGATTTAGCATGAGAGGAGGACTAGCACCCGCGTTGCACGGGAGAATGTGAAAAGTGTTCATATGTAGTAAAAACCTGAGAAATTCATCCGTTTTTGTCATTTATTTTCGAATTGACTTAAAGCCAGATCGTCGCATAGGCCGCTCTTCTCTCTGAAACGGTGACATTTATCGTCTGCAAAACTATGTCGCGTGATGCTGTATGCGTAGACACTAAAAGCACCACAGTAGAACACAAAAGAAGCTTCTAAGCTGATGTAATAGCCAGTAAGAAGCAGTACAATTCAATATTTAGTTATCGATTAATGACTTTTTACCCTTATTTGGTGCCTTGGACATGAGCTATGACCTTAAAATTTTGCATGAAAGGACGACTAGCACCCGCGTTTCGCGGGATAATGTGAAAAGTGTTCATCTGTAGTAAAAACACAAGAAATCCGTCCGTTTTCGTCATTTGTAACAGAACCGACTTAAACCCAGATCGTCACATTGGCCGCTCTGCTCTCTGAAACGGTTACATTTATCGTCTGCAAAGCTATGTCACGTGCTGCGGTATGCGGAGACACTAAAAGCACCATAGTAGAACACAGAAGAAGCTTCTAAGTTGATGTAATAGCCAGTAAGAAGCAGTACAATTCAAGATTTAGATATTGATTATTGACCTTTTACCCTTCTTTGGTGCCTTGGACATGAGCTAGGACCTTAAGATTTTGCATGAATGGAAGACTAGCAGTCGCGTTGCACGGGAGAATGTGAAAAGTGTACATATGTAGTAAAATCCTGAGAAATCCGTCCGTTTTCGTCATTTGTTATCGAATCGACATAAAGCCAGATCGTAACATTGGCCGCTCTTCTGTCAGAAACGGTTACATTCATCGTCTGCAAACCTATGTCTCGTGCTGCGGTATGCGGATACACTAAAAGCACAATAGTAGAAAACAGAAGAAGCTTCTATGTTCATGTAATAGCTAGGAAGAATATGTACAATTCAAGTTTTTCTTATCAATTATTGACTTTTTTCCCCCCTTTGGTGTCTTGGACATGAGCTAGGACATTAAGATTTTGCATGAAAGGAGTACTAGCACCCGCGTTGCCCCGGGGAATGTGAAAAGTGTTTATATGTAGCAAAAACCTGAGAAATCCGTCAGTTTTCGTCATTTGTTCTCAAATCGACTTAAAGCGAGATCGTAACATTGGCCGCTCTACTCTCTGAAACGGTTACATTTATCGTCTCCAAAGCTATGTGGCGTGCTGCGATATGCGGAGACACTAAAAGAACCATAGTAGAACACAGAAGAAGCTAGTAAGTTGATGTAATAGCCAGTAAGAAGCAGTACAATTCAAGATTTAATTATCGATTATTGACTTTTTACCCTTCTTTGGTGCCTTGGACATGAGCTAGGAACTTTAAGATTTTGCATGAAAAGAGGACTAGCACCCGCGTTGCACGGGAGAATGTGAAAAGTGTTCACATATTTAGAAAAATCCTGAGAAATCCGTTTGTTTTCATCATTTGTTATCGAATCGACTTACAGCCAGATCTTCACATTGGCCGCTCTTATCTCTGAAACGGTTACATTTGTCGTCAGCAAATCTATGTCGCGTGCTGCGGTATGCCAAAGCACTCAAAAAAACCACAGTAGAACACAGAAGAAGCTTCTAGGATGATGTAATATCCAGTAAGAAGCAGTACATTTCAAGTTTTAGTTATCGATTATTGACTTTTTACCCTGCCTTGGACATGAGCTAGGACCTTAAGATTTTGCATGAAAGGAGGACTAGCACCCGCGTTGCACGGGAGAATGTGAAAAGTGTTCACAAATTTAGAAAAATCCTGAGAAATCCGTCCGTTTTCGTCATTTGTTATCGAATCGACTTAAAGCCAGATCCTCACATTTGCCGCTCTTCTCTCTGAAACGGTTACATTTATCGTCTGCAAAGCTACGTCACGGGCTGCGGTATGCGGAGACCCTAAAAGCACCATAGTAGAACACAGACAAGCTTCTAAATTTATGTAATAGCCAATAAGAAGCAGTACAATTCAAGTTGAGGTTATCGATTATTGACTTATTACCCTTCTTTGGTGCCTTTGACATGAGCTAGGACCTTAAAGTTTTGCATGAAAGGAGGACTAGCAGCCGCGTTGCACGGGAGATTGTGAAAAGTGTTCATATGTCGTAAAAACCTTAGAAATCCGTCCGTTTTCGTCATTTGTTCTCAAATCGACTTAAAGCCAGATCGTAACATTGGCCGCTCTTCTCTCTGAAACTGTTACATTTATCGTCAGCAAAGCTATGTCGCGTGCTGCGGTATGCCAAATTACTGAAAGCACCACAGTAGAACACAGAAGAAGCTTCTAGGTTGATGTAATAGCCAGTAAGAAGCAGTACAATTCAAGTTTTAGCTATCGATTATTGACTTTTTACCCTCATTTGGTGCCTTGGACATGAGCTAGGACCTTAAGATTTTGCATGACAGGAGGACTAGCACCCGCGTTCCTCGGGAGAATGTGAAAAGGGTTCATATGTAGTAAAAACCTGAGAAATTCATCCGTTTTGGTCATTTATTTTCGAAACGACTTAAAGCCAGATCGTCGCATAGGCCGCTCTTCTCTCTGAAACGGTGACATTTATCGTCTGCAAAACTATGTCGCGTGATGCTGTATGCGTAGACACTAAAAGCACCATAGTAGAACACAAAAGAAGCTTCTAAGTTGATGTAATAGCCAGTAAGAAGCAGTACAATTCGATATTTAGTTATCCATTATTAAATTTTTACCCATCTTTGGTGCCTTGGACATGAGCTAGGGCATTAAGATTTTGCATGAAAGGAGGCCTATTACCCGCGTAGCACGGGAGAATGTGAATAGTGTTCATAGGTAGTAAAAACCTGAGAAATCCGTCCGTTTTCGTAATTTGTTATCGAATCGACTTAATGCCAGATCATAACATCGGCCACACTTTTCTCTGAAACGGTTACATTTATCTTCTGCAAAGCTATGTCTCGTGCTGCGGTATGCGGATACAGTAAAAGCACAATAGTACAAAACAGAAGAGGCTTCTATGTTCATGTAATAGCTAGGAAGAATAAGTACAATTCAAGTTTTTCTTATCGATTATTGACTTTTTTATCCCTCCTTGGAGCCTTGGACATGAGCTAGGACATTAAGATTTTGCATGAAAGGAGGACTAGCACCCGCGTTGCCCCGGGGAATGTGAAAAGTGTTTACATGTAGCAAAAACCTGAGAAATCCGTCAGTTTTCGTCATTTGTTAAGGAATCGACTTATAGCCAGATCTTCATATTGGCCGCTCTTCTCTCTGAAACGGTGACATTTATCGTCTGCAAAGCTATGTCACGTGCTGCTGTATGCGTAGACACTAAAAGCACCATAGTAGAACACAAAAGAAGCTCTTCAGTTGATGTAATAGTCAGTAAGAAACAGTACAATTCAAGTTTTTGTGATCGATTATTGAATTTTTACCCTTCTTTGGTATCTTGGGCATGAGCTAGGACCTTAAGATTTTGCATGAAAGGAGGACTAGCAGCCGCGTTGCACGGGAGACTGTGAAAAGAGTTCATATGTAGCAAAAACCTGAGGAATTCGTGCGTTATCGTCATTTGTTATCGAATCGACTTAAAGCCAGATCGTCACATTGGCAGCTCTTCTCTCTGAAACGGTTACATTTATCGTCTGCAAAGCTATGTCGCGGGCTGTGGTATGCGGAGACACTAAAAGCACCATAGTAGAACACAGACAACCTTCTATATTTATGTAATAGCCAATAAGAAGCAGTATAATTCAAGTTTTAGTTATCGATTATTGACTATTTAGTCGGGACTGGTGCCTTGGACATGACCTACGATCTTAAGATTTTGCATGACAGTAGGTCTTGCTGCCGCGTTGCACGGGAGAATGTGCAAAGTGTTCATATTTAGTGAAAACCTGAGAAATCCGTCCGTTTCGTAATTTGTTATCGAATCGACTTAAACCAGATCGTCACATTGGCCGCTCTCATCTCTGAAACGGTTACATTTATGGTCTGCAAAACTATGTCGCCTGCTGCGGTATGTGGAGACAGTGAAGGCACCATAGTAGAACACAGAAGAAGCTTCTACGTTGATGTAATACATCGAATCGACTTAAAGCCAGATCGTCACATTGGCCGCTCTTCTCTCTGAAACTGTTACACTTATCGTCTGCAAAGCTATGTCGCGTGCTGCGGTATGCGGAGACACTAAAAGCACCATAGTAGAACACAGTAGAAGCTTCTAAGTTGATGTAATAGCCAGTAAGAAGCAGGGCAATTCAAGTTTTAGTTATCGATTATTGACTATTTAGTCGGCACTGGTGCATTGGACATGACCTACGATCTTAAGATTTTGCATGACAGTAGGTCTTGCTGCCGCGTTCCACTGGAGAATGTGCAAAGTGTTCATATGTAGTAAAAAACTGAGAAATCCGTCGGTTTTCGTCATTTGTTATTGAATCAACTTAAAGCCAGATCATCACATTGGCCGCTCTTCTATCTGAAACGGTTACATTTATCGTCAGCGAAGCTACGTCGCGTGCTGCGTTATGCGGAGACACTAAAAGCACCATAGTAGAACACAGAAGAAGCTTCTAAGTTGACGTAATAGCCAGTAAGAAGCAGGGCAATTCTAGTTTTAGTTATCGATTATTGGCTTTTTAGTCGGCACTGGTGCCTTGGACATTACCTACGTTCTTCAGATTTTGCATGACAGTAGGTCTTGTTGCCGCGTCTCACGGGAGAATGTGAAAAGTGGTCATATGTAGTAGCAACCTGAGAAATAAGTCCGTTTTCCTCATTTGTTATCGAATCGACTTACAGCCAGATCGTCACATTGGCCGCACTTCTCTCTGAAACGGTTACATTTATCGTCTGCAAAGGTATGTCACGTGCTGCGGTATGCGGAGACACTAAAAGCACCACAGTAGAATACAAAAGAAGCTTCTAAGTTGGTGTAATAGAAAGTATGAAGCAGTACAATTCAAGATTTAGTTATCGATTATTGAATTTTTACCCTTCTTTGGTGCCTTGGACACGAGCTAGGACCTTAAGGTTTTGCATGAAAGGAGCACTAGCACCGCCCGTTGCTCGGGAGAATTTAAAAACTGCTCATATGTAGTAAAAACCTGAGAAATCCGTCCGTTTTCCTCATTTGTTATCGAATCGACTTACAGCCAGACCGTCACATTGGCCGCTCTTCTCTCTGAAACGGTTACATTTATCGTCTGCAAAGCTACGTCGCGTGCTGCGTTATGCAGAGACACTATAAGCACCATAGTAGAACACAGAAGAAGATTCTACGTTGATATAATAACCAGTAAGAAGCAGAGCAATTCAAATTTTAGCTATCGATTATCGACTAATTAGTCGGCACTGGTGCCTTGGACATGACCTACGATGTTAAGATTTTGCGTGACAGTTGGTCTTGCTGCCGCGTTGCACGGGAGAATGTGCAAAGTGTTCATATGTAGTAAAAACCTGAGAAATAAGTCCGTTTTCCTCATTTGTTATCGAATCGACTTACAGCCAGATCATCACATTGTCCGCTCTTCTCTCTGAAACAGTTACATTAATCGTCTGCAAAGCTACGTCGCGTGCAGCGTTATGCGGAGACACTAAATGCACCATAGTAGAAAACAGAAGAAACTTCTAAGTTGATGTAATAGCCAGTAAGAAGCAGAGCAATTCAAGTTTTAGTAATCGATTATTGTATATTTAGTCGGCACTGGTGCCTTGGACATGACCTACGATCTTAAGATTTTGCGTGACAGTTGGTCTTGCTGCCGCGTTGCACGGGAGAATGTGCAAAGTGTTCATATGTAGTAAAAACCTGAGAAATAAGTCTGTTTTCCTCATTTGTTATCGAATCGACTTAAAGCCGGATCGTCACATTGGCCGCTCCTCACTCTGAAACGGTTACATTTATCGTCTGCAAAGCTATGACGCGTGGTGCGGTATGCGGAGACACTAAAAGCACCATAGTAGAACACAGAAGAAGCTTCTAAGTTGATGTAATAGCAAGTAAGAAGCAGTACAATTCAAGTTTTAGTTATCGATTATTGACTTTTTACCCTGTTTGGTGCCTTGGACATGAGCTCGGACCTTAAGATTTTACATGAAAGGACGACTAGCAGCCACGTTGCACGGGAGAATGTGAAAAGTGTTCATATGTAGTAAAAACCTGAGAAATCCGTCCGGTTTCGTCATTCATTATCGAATCATAGCAGAACACAGAAGAAGCTTCTAAGTTGATGTAATAGCCAGTAAGAAACAGTACAATTAAAGTTTTAGTTATCGATTATTGACTTTTTACCCTTCTTTGGTGCCTTGGACATGAGCTAGGACCTTAAGATTTTGCATAAAAGGAGGACCAGCAGCCGCGTAGCACGGGAGAATGTAAAAGTGTTCATATGTAGTAAATTCCTGAGAAATTCATCCGTTTTCGTCATTTATTATGGAAACGACCGAAAGCCAGATCGTCACTGTGGCCGCTCTTCACTCTGAAACGGTTACATTTCTCGTCTGCAAAGCTATGCCACGTGCTGCGGTATGCGGAGACACTAAAAAGACCATACTAGAACACAGATGAAGCTTCTAAGCTGATCTAATAGAAAGTAAGAAGTAGTACAATTCAAGTTTTAGTTATCGATTATTGAATTTTTTGCCGGCTTTGGTGCCTTAGACATGAGCTGGTACCTTAAGATTTTGCATGAAAGGAGGACTAGGAGCCGCGTTGCACGGGAGAATGTGTAAAGTGTTCATATGTAGTAAAAACCTGAGAAACTTATTCGGTTTCGTCATTTGTAATCGAATCGACTTAAAGCCAGATCGTCACATTGGCAGCTCTTCTCTCTGAAACGGTTACATTTATCGTCTGCAAAGCTACGTCACGGGCTGCGGTATGCGGAGACCCTAAAAGCACCATAGTAGAACACAGGCAAGCTTCTAAATTTATGTAATAGCCAATAAGAAGCAGTACAATTCAAGTTGAGGTTATCGATTATTGACTTTATACCCTTCTATGGTGATTTGGACATGGGCTAGGAACTTACGACTTTGCATGAAAGGAGGACTAGCACCCGCGTTGCACGGGAGAATGTGAAAAGAGTTCATATGTAGTAAAAACCTGATAAATTCATCCGTTTTCTTAATTTTTTTTCGTAGCGACTTAAAGCCAGATCGTCTTATTGGCCGCTCTTCTCTCTGAAACGGTTACATTTAACGTCTGCAAAGCTATGTCGCGTGCTGCGGTATGCGGGGACACTAAAAGGACCATAGTAGAACACAGAAGCTTCTAAGTTGATGTAATAGAAAGTAGGTAGTGGTACAATTAAAGTTTTAGTTATCGATTATTGACTTTTTAGCCGGCTTTCGTCCCTTGGACACGAGCTAGGACCTTAAGTTTTTGCATGAAAGGAGGACTAGCAGCAGCATTGCACGGGAGAATGTGAAAAGTGTTCACATGTAGTAAAACCCTGAGAAATCCGTCCGTTTACGTCATTTTTTATCGAATCGACTTAAAGCCAGAAAGACTTATTGGCCGCTCTTCTGTCTGAAACGGTTACATTTATCGTCTGCAAAGCTTTTTCGCGTGCTGCGCTGTGCGGAGACACTCAAAGCACCATAGTAGTACACAGAAGAAAGTTTTAAATTGATGTAATAGCCAGTATGAAGTAGTACAATTCAAGTTTTAGTTATCGATTATTGAATTTTTAGCCGGCTTTGGTGCCTTGGACATGAGCTGGTACCTTAAGATTTTTAGTGAACGGAGGACTAGCAGCCGCGTTGCACGGAAGAATGTGAAAAGTGTTCATATGTAGAAAAAACCTGAGAAATTCATCCTTTCGTCATTTTTTTTTCGAATCGACTTAAAGCCAGATCGTCACATTGGCCTCTCTTCTCTCTGAAACGGTTACATTTATCCTCTGCAAAGCTATGTCGCGTGCTGCGGTATGCGGAGAGACTAAAAGGGCCATACTAGAACCCAGATGAAGTTTCTAAGCTGATGTAATAGAAAGTAAGAAGTAGTACATTTCAAGTTTTAGTTATCGATTATTGAATTTTTAGCCGGCTTTGGTGCCATGGACATGAGCTGGTACCTTAAGATTTTGCATTAATGGGGACAAGCAGCCGCTTTGCACGGGAGAATGAGAAAAGTGTTCATATGTAGTAAAAACGTGAGAAATCCGTCCGTTGTCGTCATTTGTTATCGAATCGACTTAAAGCCAGATCGTCACATTTGCCGCTCTTCTATCTGGAACGGTTACCTTTATCGTTTGCAAAGCTATCTCGCGTGCTGGGGTATGCGGAGACACTAAAAGCACCATAGTAGAACAAAGAAGAACCTTCTAAGTTGATGTAATAGCCATTAAGAAACAGTCCAATTCAAGTTTTAGTTATCGATTGTTGACTTTCTAGGCGGCTTTGGTACCTTGAACATGAGCTGAGACCTTAAGATTTTGCATGAAAGGAGGACTAGCAGCCGCGTTGCACGGGAGAATGTGAAAAGTGTTCATATGTAGTAAAAACCTGAGAAATCCGTCCGTTCCGTCATTTGATAACTAATCGACTTAAGCCTGATCGACACATTGGCTGCTCTTCTCTCTGAAACGGTTACATTTATCATCTGCAAATCTATGTCGCGTGCTGCGGTATGCGGAGACACTAAAACCACCATAGTAGAACACAGAAGAAGCTTCTAAATTGATTTAATAGCCATTAAGAAACAGTACAATTCAGGTTTTAGTTATGGATTATTTACTTTTTGCCCTTCTTTGGTGCCGCGGACATGAGCTAGGACCTTAAGATTTTGCATGAAAGGGGGACTAGCAACCGCGTTGTACGGGAGAATGTGAAAAGTGTTCATATGTAGTAAAAACCGGAGAAATCCGTCCGTTTTCGTCATTATTTATCGAATCGACTTCAAACCAGATCGTCAAATTGGCCGCTCTTCTCTCTGAAACGGTTACATTTATGGTCTGCAAAGCTACGTCGGGTGCTGCTGTATGCGGAGACACTAAAAGCACCATAGTAGAACACAGAAGAAGCTACTATGTTAATGCAATAGCCAGTAAGAATCAGTACAATTCAAGTTTTAGTTATCGATTATTGACTTTTTAGCCGGCTTTCGTCAACTGGACACTAGCTAGGACCTTACGATTTTGCATGAGAGGAGGATTAGCATCCACGTTGCACCGGAGAATGTGAAAAGTGTTCAGATGTAGTAAAAACCTGAGCAACCCGTCCGTTTTCGTCATTTTATATCGAATCGACGTATGCCAGATCGTTACATTGACCGATCTTCTCTCTGAAACGGTTACATTTATCGTCTGCAAAACAATGTCGCGTGCTGCTGTATGCTTAGACACTAAAAGCACCATAGTAGAACACAGAAGAACCAATATGTTGATGTAATTGCCAGTGAGAATCAGTACAATTCAAGTTTTAGTTATCGATTATTGATTTTATATCCTTCTTTGGTGATTTGGACATGTGCTAGGACCTTACGATTTTGCATGAAAGGAGGACTAGCAACCGCGTTGCACGGGCGAATGTGAATAGAGTTCAAAAGTAGTAAAAACCTGAGAAACTTATTCGTTTTCGTCATTTGATATCGAATCGATTTAAGCCAGATCGTTACATTGGCCGCACTTCTCTCTGAAACGGTTACATTTATCGACTGTAAAGCTAAGTCACGTGCTGCTGTATGCGGAGACACTAAAAGGACCATAGTAAAACACTGATGAAGCTTCTAATTTGATGTAATAGAGAGTAAGAAGTGGTACAATTCAAGTTTTAGTTATCGATTATTGACTTTTTACGCGGCTTTCGTCAATTGGACACTAGCTAGGACCTTACGATTTTGCATGAAAGGAGGATTAGCATCCGCGTTGCACGAGAGAAGGTGAAAAGTGTTCAGATGTAGTAGAAACCTGAGAAATCCGTCCGTTTTCGTCATTTGATATCGAATCGACTTAAGTGTGATCGTCACATTCGCCGCTCTTCTCTCAGAAACGGTTACATTTATCGTCTGCAAACCTATGTCGCGTGCTCCGGTATGCGGAGAGACTAAAAGCACCACAGTAGAACACAGAAGAAGCTACTAAGTTGATGTAATAGCCAGTAAGAAGCAGTACAATTCAAGTTTTAGTTATCGATAATTGACTTTTTAGATGGCTTGTGTGCCTTGGCCATGAGCTAGGACCTTAATTAAGATTTTGCATGAAAGAAGGACTAGCAGCCGCGTTGCACGGGAGAATGTGAAAAGTGTTCATATGTAGTAAAAAAATGAGAAATTCATCCGTATTCGACATTTTTTTTTTTTTTTGAATTGACTTAAAGCCAGATCGTCACATTGGCCAATATTCATCTGAAACGGTTACATTTATCGTCTGCAATTCTATGTCGCGTGCAGCGGTATGCGGAGACACTAAAAGCACCATAATAGAACACAGAAGCTTCAAAGTTGATGTAATAGCCAGTAAGAAGCAGTACAATTATAGTTTTAGCTATCGATTATTGACTTTTTAGGCGGCTTGTGTGCCTTTGACATGAGCTAGGACCTTAAGATTTTGCATGAAAGGAGGACTAGGAGCCGTTTTGCACGGGAGAATGTGAAAAGTGTTTATATGTAGTAAAAACCTGAGAAATCCGTCAGTTTTCGTCATTTGATATCCAATCGACTGAAGCCTGATCGACACATTGGCCGCTCCTCTCTCTGAAACGGTTACATTTATCGTCTGCAAAGCTATGTCGCGTTCTGCGGTACGCGGAGACACTAAAAGCACCATAGTAGAACACAGAAGAACCAATATGTTGATGTAATAGCCAGTAAGAATCTGTACAATTCAAGTTTTGGTTATCGATTATTGACTTTATACCCTTCTATGGTGATTTGGACATGGGCTAGGACCTTACGACTTTGAATGAAAGGAGGACTAGCAACCGCGTTGCACGGGCGAATGTGAATAGAGTTCATATCTAGTAAAAACCTGAGAAACTTATTTGATTTTGTCATTTGATATCGAATCGATTTAAGCCAGATCGTTACATTGGCCGCACTTCTCTCTGAAACGGTTGCATTTGTCGTCTGTAAAGCTATGTCACGTGCTGCGGTATGCGGAGACACTAAAAGCACCATAATAGAACACAGAAGCTTTAAAGTTGATGTAATAGCCAGTAATATGCAGTACAATTCAAGTTTTAGTTGTCGATTATTGACTTTATACCCTTCTTTGGTGATTTGGACATGAGCTAGGATCTTAAGAATTTGCATGAAAGGAGGACTAGCAGCCGCGTTGCACGGGAGAATGTGAAAAGAGTTCATATGTAGTAAAAACCTGATAAATTCATCCGTTTTCTTAATTTCTTTTCGTATCGACCTAAAGCCAGATCGTCATATTGTCCGCTCTTCTCTCTGAAACGGTTACATTTATCGTCTGCAAAGCTATGTCGCGTGCTGCGGTATGCGGGGACACTAAAAGGACCATAGTAGAACAAAGAAGCTTCTAAGTTGATGTAATAGAAAGTAGGAAGTGGTACAAATAAAGTTTTAGTTATCGATTATTGACTTTTTAGCCGGTTTTGGTGTCTTGGACACGAGCTAGGACCTTAAGTTTTTGCATGAAAGGAGGACTAGCACCAGCGTTGCACGGGAGAATGTGAAAAGTGTTCACATGTAGTAAAACCCTGAGAAATCCGTCCGTTTAGGTCATTTTTTATCGAATCGACTTAAAGCCAGATAGTCTTATTGGCCGCTCTTCTGTCTGAAACGGTTACATTTATCGTCTGCAAAGCTATGTCGCGTGTTGCGGTATGCGGAGACACTAAAAGAACCATATTAGAACACAGCAGAATCTTCTAAGTTGATGTAATAGCCAGTAAGAAGCAGTACAATTATAGTTTTAGTTATCGATTATTGACTTTTTTCCCTACTTTGGTGCCTTGGACATGAGTTAGGACCTTAAATTTTTGCATGAAAGGAGGACTAGAAGCCGCGTTGCACGGGAGAATGTGAAATGTGTTCGTATGTAGTAGAAACCTGAGAAATCCGTCCGTTTTCGTCATTTGTTGTCGAAACGACTGAAAGGCAGATCGTCACATTCGCCGCACTTCTCTCTGAAACGGTTACATTTATCGTCTGCAAAGCTATATCGCGTGCTGAGGTATTCGGAGACACTAAGAGCACCATAGTAGAACACAGATGAAGCTTCTAAGTTGATGTAGTAGCCAGTAGGAAGCAGTACAATTCAAGTTTTAGTTATCGATTATCGACTTTTTAGCCGGCCTTCGTGCCTTGGACAGAAGCTAGGAGCTTAAGATTTGCATGAAGGAATGACTAACTGACGCGTTGCACGTGAGAATGTGAAAAGTGTTCATAAGTAGTAAAAACCTGAGAAATCCATCCGTTTTCGTCATTTGATATCGAATCGACTTAAGCCAGATCGGTACATTGGCCGTTGTTCTCTCTGAAACGGTTACATTTAACGTCTGCAAAGCTATGTCGCGTACTGAGGTATGCGGAGACACTAAAAGCACCATAGTAGAACACAGAAGAACCTTCTAAGTTGATTTAATAGCCGTTAAGAAACAGTACAATTCAAGTTTTAGTTATCGATTATCGAATGTTTAGCCGGCTTTCGTGAATTGGACAGAAGCTAGGACCTTAAGATTTGCATGAAAGGAGGACTAACTGACGCGTTGCACGTGAGAATGTGAAAAGTGTTCATAAGTAGTAAAAACCTGACAAATCCTTCCGTTTTCGTCATTTATTATGGAAACGACTGAAAGCCAGATTGACACATTGGCCGCTATTGCCTCTAAAACGGTTACATTTATCGTCTGCAAAGCTATGTCGCGTGCTGCGGTATGCGGAGACACTAAAAGCACCATAGTAGAATTCAGAAGCTTCAAAGCTGATGTAATAGCCAGTGAGAAGCAGTACAATTCAAGTTCTAGTTATCGAATATTGACTTTTTACCCTTCTTTGGTGCCTTGGACATGAACTAGGACCTTAAGATTTTTCAAGAAAGGAGGACTAGCAACCGCGTTGTAGGGGAGAATGTGAAAAGTGTTCATATGTAGTAAAATCCTGAGACATCCGTCCGTTTCCGTCATTTGATAACGAATCGACTTAAGCCTGATCGTCACATTGGCCGCTCTTCTCTCTGAAACGGTTACATTTATCGTCTGCAAATCTATGTCGCATGCTGCGGTATGCGGAGAGACTAAAAGCACCATAGTAGAACACAGAAGAAGCTTCTAAGTTGATGTAATATCCAGTAAGAAGCAGTACAATTCAAGTTATAGTTATCGATTATTGACTTTTTTGGCGGCTTGTGTGCCTTGGGCATGAGCTAGGACCTTAAGATTTTGCATGAAAAGAGGACTTGGAGCCGCGTTGCACGGGAGGATGTGAAAAGTGTTCACCCGTAGTAAAAACCTGTGAAATTCATCCGTTTTCGTCATTTTTTTTCGTATCGAGTTAAAGCCAGATCGGCATATAGGCCGCTCTTCTCCCTGAAACGGTTACATTTATCGTATGCAAAGCTATGTCGCGTGCTGCGGTATGCGGAGACACTAAAGGGACCATACTATTACGCAGATTAAGCTTCTAAGCTGATATAATAGAAAGTAAGAAGTAGTACAATTCAAGTTTTAGTTATCGATTATTGAATTTTTAACCGGTTTTGGTGCCATGGACATGAGCTGGTACTTCAAGATTTAGCATGAATGGGGACTAGCAGCCGCGTTGCACGGGAGAATGTGAAAAGTGTTCATATGTAGTAAAAACATGAGAAATCCGTCCGTTTTCGTCATTTGATATCGAATCGACTTAAGCCAGATCGTTACATTGGCCGTTGTTCTCTCTGAAACGGTTACATTTAACGTCTGCAAAGCTATGTCGCGTACTAAGGTATGCGGAGACACTAAAAGCACCATAGTAGAACTCAGAAGAACCTTCTAAGTGGATTTAATAGCCATTAAGAAACAGTACAATTCAAGTTTTAGCTATCGATTGTTGACTTTTTAAACGGCTTTGGTGCCTTGGACATGAGCTGTGACCTTATGATTTTGGAGGGAAGGAGGACTAGTAGCCGCGTTTCACGGGAGAATGCGAAATGTTGACATGTAGTATAAACCTGAGTAATCCGTCCGTTTACGTCATTTTTATCGAATCGACTTAAAGCCAGATCGTCAAATTGGCCGCTCTTCTCTCTGAAAAGGTTACATTTATCGTCTGCAAAGCTATGTCGCGTGCTGATGTATGCGGAGAGACTAAAAGCACCACAGTAGAACACAGAAGAAGCTACTAAGTTGATGTAATAGCCAGTAAGAAGCAGTACAATTCAAGTTTTAGTTATCGATAATTGACTTTTTAGATGGCTTGTGTGCCTTGGCCATGAGCTAGGACCTTAATTAAGATTTTGCATGAAAGAAGGACTAGCAGCCGCGTTGCACGGGAGAATGTGAAAAGTGTTCATATGTAGTAAAAAAATGAGAAATTCATCCGTATTCGACATTTTTTTTTTTTTTTGAATTGACTTAAAGCCAGATCGTCACATTGGCCAATATTCATCTGAAACGGTTACATTTATCGTCTGCAATTCTATGTCGCGTGCAGCGGTATGCGGAGACACTAAAAGCACCATAATAGAACACAGAAGCTTCAAAGTTGATGTAATAGCCAGTAAGAAGCAGTACAATTATAGTTTTAGCTATCGATTATTGACTTTTTAGGCGGCTTGTGTGCCTTTGACATGAGCTAGGACCTTAAGATTTTGCATGAAAGGAGGACTAGGAGCCGTTTTGCACGGGAGAATGTGAAAAGTGTTCATATGTAGTAAAAACCTGAGAAATCCGTCAGTTTTCGTCATTTGATATCCAATCGACTGAAGCCTGATCGACACATTGGCCGCTCCTCTCTCTGAAACGGTTACATTTATCGTCTGCAAAGCTATGTCGCGTTCTGCGGTACGCGGAGACACTAAAAGCACCATAGTAGAACACAGAAGAACCAATATGTTGATGTAATAGCCAGTAAGAATCTGTACAATTCAAGTTTTGGTTATCGATTATTGACTTTATACCCTTCTATGGTGATTTGGACATGGGCTAGGACCTTACGACTTTGAATGAAAGGAGGACTAGCAACCGCGTTGCACGGGCGAATGTGAATAGAGTTCATATCTAGTAAAAACCTGAGAAACTTATTTGATTTTGTCATTTGATATCGAATCGATTTAAGCCAGATCGTTACATTGGCCGCACTTCTCTCTGAAACGGTTGCATTTGTCGTCTGTAAAGCTATGTCACGTGCTGCGGTATGCGGAGACACTAAAAGCACCATAATAGAACACAGAAGCTTTAAAGTTGATGTAATAGCCAGTAATATGCAGTACAATTCAAGTTTTAGTTGTCGATTATTGACTTTATACCCTTCTTTGGTGATTTGGACATGAGCTAGGATCTTAAGAATTTGCATGAAAGGAGGACTAGCAGCCGCGTTGCACGGGAGAATGTGAAAAGAGTTCATATGTAGTAAAAACCTGATAAATTCATCCGTTTTCTTAATTTCTTTTCGTATCGACCTAAAGCCAGATCGTCATATTGTCCGCTCTTCTCTCTGAAACGGTTACATTTATCGTCTGCAAAGCTATATCGCGTGCTGAGGTATTCGGAGACACTAAGAGCACCATAGTAGAACACAGATGAAGCTTCTAAGTTGATGTAGTAGCCAGTAGGAAGCAGTACAATTCAAGTTTTAGTTATCGATTATCGACTTTTTAGCCGGCCTTCGTGCCTTGGACAGAAGCTAGGAGCTTAAGATTTGCATGAAGGAATGACTAACTGACGCGTTGCACGTGAGAATGTGAAAAGTGTTCATAAGTAGTAAAAACCTGAGAAATCCATCCGTTTTCGTCATTTGATATCGAATCGACTTAAGCCAGATCGGTACATTGGCCGTTGTTCTCTCTGAAACGGTTACATTTAACGTCTGCAAAGCTATGTCGCGTACTGAGGTATGCGGAGACACTAAAAGCACCATAGTAGAACACAGAAGAACCTTCTAAGTTGATTTAATAGCCGTTAAGAAACAGTACAATTCAAGTTTTAGTTATCGATTATCGAATGTTTAGCCGGCTTTCGTGAATTGGACAGAAGCTAGGACCTTAAGATTTGCATGAAAGGAGGACTAACTGACGCGTTGCACGTGAGAATGTGAAAAGTGTTCATAAGTAGTAAAAACCTGACAAATCCTTCCGTTTTCGTCATTTATTATGGAAACGACTGAAAGCCAGATTGACACATTGGCCGCTATTGCCTCTAAAACGGTTACATTTATCGTCTGCAAAGCTATGTCGCGTGCTGCGGTATGCGGAGACACTAAAAGCACCATAGTAGAATTCAGAAGCTTCAAAGCTGATGTAATAGCCAGTGAGAAGCAGTACAATTCAAGTTCTAGTTATCGAATATTGACTTTTTACCCTTCTTTGGTGCCTTGGACATGAACTAGGACCTTAAGATTTTTCAAGAAAGGAGGACTAGCAACCGCGTTGTAGGGGAGAATGTGAAAAGTGTTCATATGTAGTAAAATCCTGAGACATCCGTCCGTTTCCGTCATTTGATAACGAATCGACTTAAGCCTGATCGTCACATTGGCCGCTCTTCTCTCTGAAACGGTTACATTTATCGTCTGCAAATCTATGTCGCATGCTGCGGTATGCGGAGAGACTAAAAGCACCATAGTAGAACACAGAAGAAGCTTCTAAGTTGATGTAATATCCAGTAAGAAGCAGTACAATTCAAGTTATAGTTATCGATTATTGACTTTTTTGGCGGCTTGTGTGCCTTGGGCATGAGCTAGGACCTTAAGATTTTGCATGAAAAGAGGACTTGGAGCCGCGTTGCACGGGAGGATGTGAAAAGTGTTCACCCGTAGTAAAAACCTGTGAAATTCATCCGTTTTCGTCATTTTTTTTCGTATCGAGTTAAAGCCAGATCGGCATATAGGCCGCTCTTCTCCCTGAAACGGTTACATTTATCGTATGCAAAGCTATGTCGCGTGCTGCGGTATGCGGAGACACTAAAGGGACCATACTATTACGCAGATTAAGCTTCTAAGCTGATATAATAGAAAGTAAGAAGTAGTACAATTCAAGTTTTAGTTATCGATTATTGAATTTTTAACCGGTTTTGGTGCCATGG
Organism: Schistocerca gregaria; assembly: GCF_023897955.1. NCBI lineage: Eukaryota > Metazoa > Arthropoda > Insecta > Orthoptera > Acrididae > Schistocerca > Schistocerca gregaria. Next base: position 211,400 of record NW_026061756.1, on the reverse strand, counting down.
ACATGAGCTGGTACTTTAAGATTTAGCATGAATGGGGACTAGCAGCCGCGTTGCACGGGAGAATGTGAAAAATGTTCATATGTAGTAAAAACATGAGAAATCCGTCCGTTTTCGTCATTTGATATCGAATCGACTTAAGCCAGATCGTTACATTGGCCGTTGTTCTCTCTGAAACGGTTACATTTAACGTCTGCAAAGCTATGTCGCGTACTAAGGTATGCGGAGACACTAAAAGCACCATAGTAGAACTCAGAAGAACCTTCTAAGTGGATTTAATAGCCATTAAGAAACAGTACAATTCAAGTTTTAGCTATCGATTGTTGACTTTTTAAACGGCTTTGGTGCCTTGGACATGAGCTGTGACCTTATGATTTTGCAGGGAAGGAGGACTAGTAGCCGCGTTTCACGGGAGAATGCGAAATGTTGACATGTAGTATAAACCTGAGTAATCCGTCCGTTTACGTCATTTTTATCGAATCGACTTAAAGCCAGATCGTCAAATTGGCCGCTCTTCTCTCTGAAAAGGTTACATTTATCGTCTGCAAAGCTATGTCGCGTGCTGATGTATGCGTAGACACTAAAAGCACCATAGTAGAACACAGAAGAACCAATATGTTGATGTATTAGCCAGGAAGAATCAGTACAATTTAAGTTTTAGTTATCGATTATTGCCTTTTTAGCCGGCTTTCGTGCCTTGGACAAAAGCTAGGACCTTACGATTTTGCATGAAAAGAGGACTAGCACCCGCGTTGCACGGTTGAATGTGAGTAGAGTTCATATGTAGTAAAAACCTGAGAAACTTATTCGTTTTCGTCATCTGATATCGAATCGATTTAAGCCAGATCGTTAGATTGGCCTCACTTCTCTCTGAAACGCTTACATTTATCGTCTGTAAAACTATGTCACGTGCTGCGGTATGCGGAGACACTAAAAGCACCATAGTAGAACACAGAAGCTTCAAAGTTGATGTAATAGCCAGTAAGAAGCATTACAATTCTAGTTTTCGTTATCGATTATTGACTTTATACCCTTCTTTGGTGATTTGGACATGAGCTAGGATCGTAAGAATTTGAATGAAAGGAGGACTAGCATCCGCGTAGCACGGGAGAATGTGAAAAGAGTTCATATGTAGTAAAAACCTGATAAATTCATCCGTTTTCTTAATTTTTTTTTCGTATCGACTTAAAGCCAGATTGTCAAATAGTAGAACACAGAAGCTTCTAAGTTGATGTAATAGAAAGTAAGAAGTGGTACAATTCAAGTTTTAGTTATCGTTTATTGACTTTTTAGCCGGCTTTCGTCCCTTGGACACGAGCTAGGACCTTACAATTTTGCATGAAAGGAGGTTTAGCATCCGCGTTGCACGGGAGAATATGAAAAGTGTTCAGATGTAGTAAAAACCTGAGAAATCCGTCCGTTTTCTTCATTTGTTATCGAATCGACTTAAAGCCAGATCGTCACATTAACCGCTCTTCTCTCTGAAACGGTTACAATTTATCGTCTGCAAAGCTATGTCGCGTACTGCGGTATGCGGAGACACTAAAAGCACCATAGTAGAACACAGAAGATGCTTCTAAGTTGATGTGATAGCCATTAAGAAACAGTACAATTCAAGTTTTAGTTATCGATTATTGACTTTTTAGCCGGCTTTCGTGCCTTGCACATGGTCTAGGACCTTACGATTTTCCATGAAAGGAGGACTAGCAGGCGCGTTGCACGCTAGAATGTGAAAAGTGTTCATATGTAGTAAAAACCTGAGAAATTTATTCGTTTTCGTCATTTGTTATCGAATCGACTTAAAGCCAGATCGTCACATAGGCCGCTCTTCTCTCTGAAACGGCTACATTTATCGTTTGCCAAGCTATGTTGCGTTCTGCGGTATGCGGAGACACTAAAAGTACCATAGTAGAACGTAGAAGCTTCTAAGTTGATGTAATAGCCTGTAAAAATCAGTACACTTCAAGTTTTAGTTATGGATTATTGACTGTTTGCCCTTCTTTGGTGCCTTGGACATGAGCTCGGACCTTAAGATTTTGCATGAAAGGAGGAGTAGCAGCCGCGTTGCACGGGCGAATGTGAAAAGTGTTCATATGTAGTACAAACCTGAGAAATTTATTCGTTTTCCTCATTTTATTTTCGAATCGACTTAGGGCCAGATCGTCACATTGGCCGCTCTTCTCTCTGAAACGGTTGTTTTTATCGTCTGCAAAGCTATGTCGCGTGCTGCGGTTTGCGGAAACACTAAAAGCACCATAGTAGAACACAGAAGAAGCTTCTAAGTTGATGTAATAGCCAGTAAAAAGTAGAACAATTCAAGTTTTAGGTATCGATTATTGAATTTTTAGCCGGCTTTGGTGCCTTGGACATGAGCTAGGACCTTAAGATTTTGCGTGATATGAGGACTAGCAGCCGCGTTGCATGGGAGAATGTGAAAAGATTTCATATGTAGTATAAACCTGAGAAATCCGTCCGTTTTCGTCATTTGTTATCGAATCGACTTAAAGCCTGATCGTCACATTGGCCGCTCTTCTCTCTGAAACGGTTACATTTATCGTCTGCAAAGCTACACTCCTGGAAATGGAAAAACGAACACATTGACACCGGTGTGTCAGACCCACCATACTTGCTCCGGACACTGCGAGAGGGCTGTACAAGCAATGATCACACGCACGGCACAGCGGACACACCACGAACCGCGGTGTTGGCCGTCGAATGGCGCTAGCTGCGCAGTATTTGTGCACCGCCGCCGTCAGTGTCAGCCAGTTTGCCGTGGCATACGGAGCTCCATCGCAGTCTTTAACACTGGTAGCATGCCGCGACAGCGTGGACGTGAACCGTATGTGCAGTTGACGGACTTTGAGCGAGGGCGTATAGTGGGCTTGCGGGAGGCCGGGTGGACGTACCGCCGAATTGCTCAACACGTGGGGCGTGAGGTCTCCACAGTACATCGATGTAGTCGCCAGTGGTCGGCGGAAGGTGCACGTGCCCGTCGACCTGGGACCGGACCGCAGCGACGCACACATGCACGCCAAGACAGTAGGATCCTACGCAGTGGCGTAGGGGACCGCACCGCCACTTCCCAGCAAATTAGGGAGACTGTTGCTCCTGGGGTATCGACGAGGACCATTCGCAACCGTCTCCATGAAGCTGGGCTACGATCCCGCACACCGTTACGCCGTCTTCCGCTCACGCCCCAACATCGTGCAGCCCGCCTCCAGTGGTGTCGCGACAGGCGTGAATGGAGGGACGAATGGAGACGTGTCGTCTTCAGCGATGAGAGTCGCTTCTGCCTTGGTGCCAATGATGATCGTATGCGTGTTTGGCACCGTGCAGGTGAGCGCCACAATCAGGACTGCATACGACCGAGGCACACAGGGCCAACACCCGGCATCATGGTGTGGGGAGCGATCTCCTACACTGACCGTACACATCTGGTGATAGTCGAGGGGACACTGAATAGTGCACGGTACATCGAAACCGTCATCGAACCCATCGTTCTACCATTCCTAGACCGGAAAGGGAACTTGCTGTTCCAACAGGACAATGCACGTCTGCATGTATCCCGTGCCACCCAACGTGCTCTAGAAGGTGTAAGTCAACTAACCTGGCCAGCAAGTCCCCCCTTGAGAATGTTTGGAACTGGATGAAGCGTCGTCTCACGCGGTCTGCACGTCCAGCATGAACTCTGGTCCAACTGAGGCGCCAGGTGGAAATGGCATGGCAAGCCGTTCCACAGGACTACATCCAGCATCTCTACGATCGTCTCCATGGGAGAATAGCAGCCTGCATTGCTGCGAAAGGTGAATATACACTGTACTAGTGCCGACATTGTGCATGCTCTGTTGCCTGTGTCTATGTGCCTGTTGTTCTGTCATTGTGATCATGTGATGTATCTGACCCCAGGAATGTGTCAATAAAGTTTCCCCTTCCTGGGACAATGAATTCACGGTGTTCTTATTTCAATTTCCAGGAGTGTATGTCGCGTGCTGCGTTACTTGGAGACACTAAAAGCACCATAGTAGAACACTAAAGCTTCAAAGTTGATGTAATAGCCAGTAAGAAGCAGTACAATTCAAGTTTTAGTTATCGAATATTGAATTTTTACCCTTCTTTGGTGCCTTGGACATGTGCTAGGACCCTAAGATTTTTCATGAAATGAGGACTAACAACCGCGTTGTACGGGAGAATGTGAAAAGTGTTCATATGTAGTAAAAACCTGAGAAATCCGTCTGATTTCGTCATTTGTTGTCGAAACGACTGAAAGCCAGATCGTCACATTGGCCGCTCTTCTCTCTGAAACGGTTACATTTATCGTCTGCAAAGCTATATCGCGTGCTGCGGTATTCGGAGACACTAAAAGCACCATAGTAGAACACAGATGAAGCGTCTAAGTTGATGTAATAGCCAGTAAGAAGCAGTACAATTCAAGTTTTAGTTATCGAATATTGAATTTTTACCCTTCTTTGGTGCCTTGGACATGAGCTAGGAGATTAAGATTTTGCATGAAAGGAGGACTAGCAGCCGCGTTGCACGGGAGAATGTGAAAAGTGTTCATATGTAGTAAAAACTTGAGAAATTTATTCGTTTTCGTCATTTGTTATCGAATCGACTTAAAGCCAAATCGTCACGTTGGCCGCTCTTATCTCTGAAACGGTTACATTTATCGACTGCAAAGCTATGTCGCGTGCTGCTGTATGCTGAGACACTAAAAGCACCATCGTAGGACACAGAAGAAGCTACTATGTTGATGTAATAGCCAGTAAGAATCAGTACAATTCAAGTTTTATTTATCGATTATTTACCTTTTACCCTTCTTTGGAGCCTTGGACATGAGTTAGGACCTTACGATTTTGCATGAAAGGAGGAGTAGCAGCCGCGTGGCACGGTAGATTGTGGAAAGTGTTCATATGTAGTAAAAACATGAGAAATTCATCCGTTTTATCCTTTTTTTTCGAATCGACTTAAAGCCAGATCGTCACGTTGGCCGCTCTTCTCTCTGAAACGGTTACATTTATCGTCTGCAAAGCTATGTCGCGTGCTGCGGCATGCGGAGACACTAAAAGCACCATAGTAGTACACAGAAGCTTCTAAGTTGATGTAATAGAAAGTAAGAAGTGGTACAATTCAAGTTTTAGTTATCGTTTATTGACTTTTTAGCCTGCTTTCTTCCCTTGGACACGAGCTAGGACCTTACGATTTTGCATGAAAGGAGGTTTAGCATCCGCGTTGCACGTGAGAATGTGAAAAGTGTTCAGACGTAGTAAAAACCTGAGAAATCCGTCCGTTTTCGTCATTTGTTATCGAATCGACTTAAAGCCAGATTGTCACATTGGCCACTCTTCTATCTGAAACGGTTACATTTATCGTCTGCAAAGCAATCTCGCGTGCTGCGGTGTGTGGAGACACTAAATACACCATAGTAGAACACAGAAGAAGCTTCTAAGTACATATAATAGCCGTTAAGAAACAGTACAATTCAAGATTTAGTTATCGATTGTTGACTTTTTAGACGGCTTCGGTGCCATGGTCATGAGCTGGGACCTTAAGATTTTGCATGAAAGGAGGACTGGCAGCCGCATTGCACGGGAGACTGTGAAAAGTGTTCATATATAGCGAAAACCTGAGAAATCCGTCCGTTTTCGTCAGTTGTTATCGAATCGACTTAAAGCCAGATCGTCACATAGGCCGCTTTTCTCTCTGAAACGGCTACATTTATCGTTTGCAAAGCTATGTTGCGTTCTGCGGTATGCGGAGACACTAAAAGTACCATAGTAGAACGTAGAAGCTTCTAAGTTGATGTAATAGCCTGTAAGAATCAGTACAATTCAAGTTTTAGTTATCGATTATTGACTTTTTAGCCGTCTTTGGTAACTTGCACATGAGCTAGGAGCTTACGATTTTGCATGAAATGAGGACTAGCAGGCGCGTTGCACGGGAGAATGTGAAAAGTGTTCATATGTAGTAAAAACATGAGAAATCCGTCAGTTTTCGTCATTTGTTATCGAATCGGCTTAAAGCCAAATCGTCACATTGGCCGATATTCATCTGAAACGGTTACATTTATCTTCTGCAAAGCTATGTCGAGTGCTGCGGTATGCGGAGACACTAAAAGCACCATAGTAGAACACAGAAGAAGCTTCTAAGATGATGTAATAGCCAGTAAGGAGCAGTACAATTCTAATTATTTATTATTGACTTTTTACTCTTCTTTGGTGCCTTGGACATGAGCTAGTACCTTAAGATTTTCCATGAAAGGAGGACTAGTGTATATTAAACAAGTAGCTTTCGAAAACTTTATATCAGCAGCATTACAGGATATATAGAGAGAACAGCAGAAAGATGAAACACCGAAAGAGATTGTAACGCTTTGGAAAGACAGAAGTAACGCTAAAGTCAGACTTCATTACACTGTACATCAAAATATACTCTTTATTCGATCATACCGAGACGGTAATAATTGGCTTTTATGCATTCCGGAAGGGATCGTAAATAAACTGATATGGTATACACATCTAAGTTATGGACACTACGGAGCGAGGAAATGCTTTCTGATTCTGCAACAAAATTGCCACTTTAATAACATGGAAAAACACATAAGAAAAGTAATAGCATCATACAAGATATGTCAAAAAGCTAAATCATCAACAGTGTCACACATTCCACCATTGTATCCCATCATACCGGTTAAGTTAAGACACATGGCACCAGTGGATCTTTTCGGTCCAATCCCCAGAACAAATAATGGTTATAGTTATATTTTTGTAGCTGTAGAACTAACATCCAAATTTGTAACATTTTCTCCACTAAGGAAAGCAACAGCAACAACAGTATCAAGAGCGTTTGTAAGAGATTTTCTATCAGTAGTAGGACGTGTACAGAAGGTTATTTCGGATAACGGTCCGCAGTTTAGGTCAGACGTATGGAAGAAAATGTTAGAAAGTAAGAACATAACACCTATTTACATATCAAGATATCACAGTTCTTCCAACCCATCAGAAAGAATAATGAAAGAGATCGGGAAGTTATGCAGAATTTATTGTCATAAAAGACATACAACATGGGATAAATATATTTTACAGTTTCAAGAAGTGATAAATGCAATACCCAATGAATCTACGATGCTATCACCAACCGTAATACTGACAAATAAAGACCCACCGAACAAAATTACCGAACTAATTACTTTTCCTAAGACGCGTAGGCTTCGACATTGTGAAATAATAGACACAGCATTAGCAAACACTAAAAGAGCTGCAGATCGGCGGAAGAAACAACAGAAGCAGGAAGTCGACTACAGAAGTACGAGATTGGCGACAAAGTACTGATTCGCACTCATTTTCTTTCCAACAAAGGTAAGCACAGATGCCGTAAATTCGAACTTCTGTATGCAGGCCCTTACAGAGTTCGTAATATTCCACACGCTAATGTAGTGCATGTGGAAACGCTACGTAAGAAGAAATCATTAGGGAATCATCATGTATCCAACGTGAAACATTTCTTGACTTAAATTTTTGCATTTCAGCTGACGAAAGGACGGCGTGACACGTAAGTATGCAACAATGGTAGTTTCAGCGCGCTTCAGTAACAAACAAAGCCGCGACACGCAGCGGGCCGCTAATATTTCACCGTACCTTAAAGAACACAGCAGTACTTAATGATGCTACGCCAGCCAAGACAAATAAAAACACGAGAAACATTTCCTAACTTAAAGAGAACATGCAGACAACGACACGACGTATGAATTTGTGCACTGAGAGCTCATAAATGAAAGAATTTTTTTTTATAACGTGATATGATTACTTAAGAAAATGTCGATTTTTGCAATAGCTAAACTGATAATATAGATCGTTCATTAATCAATTATTTTAGTGGTAACATTAACATGTACTCTTTATTCCAGAATGCAGCATTGTTGTCACACGTCATCAAAATGAAACGTAGTTTTAGTTAGAATAAGGATGTGAATCTTTAGGTCACGCAGATAGCTGACGCTAATTATCATTACAGAAATTTTATAGGTCATGCCGGGAGCTGACGTGATTTTGCAGCAGTTAATATTATGATAAAGTGTTTTATAGGTCATGCCAGGAGCGGACGAGAAGTACCAGAAGATGTTTATTGAAGTCATGCCGTGCACTGACGATAATTAATACTGAATGTTTTATAATAAGTCATGCCGTGCGCTGACGTTAACTAATGCTGAATGTTTATAACAGGTTATGCAGAGAGTTGACACAGATGCAGAAGAAGAATGTGTATGTTATGTTAGTATATAAGAAATGTATAATGTTAAGAAATAATTTTGCTACCATGTGACACATTGCAACACTATGGATGGGGACCACACATTACAATGTCTAACCAGAATAATGTTTACCTTAATTTTCAACTGCAAAAGAATACTTTAAATAATTTTATGACAGTAATTTTATTGTATATTATGACCTGACATTTGAAGACTCATAACTGACGACTACACCCCTGAATGGAAGATAAAATTTTAGGACAGTAAGTCAAGAAATGCATCGTCAACAAAATTTATAATTAATTATGTAAGAAACTAAGATATGTAAATACAGAATAAGTAATAATGTACTTGTCTATAACAAATCTGTATACTATCAAATACTGAATAAGTAGGAACTTTTATGTCTTTTATATATGGGAATAATTTTCTGGAAGAATTCTTAAATTAAAACTACATATTGTTACAAATTACGACACAACATATTTTGTCATAGGGAAAATTATTTGGTAGTCAAATTATGGTACCAACAATGTCCGTGAACCCATTGCCAAAACAATTTTACCCGTACCTTAATTCCTGTGCATCCCCATGGTTATTGAGCACAGAATCAGTGAATTGTGAAACACGTGACTTCAACCAATGATGTTCTCGACGAGGTGTTTGCATACCTAGATGCACACCACAGCCCGATGTATGTCAATTGGTGCCTGCATACCTAGATACACACCACAGTATGATGTACGACAATAGGTGTTTGCATACCAAGATGCACACCACCAACCTTAATGGACTATTGGAGATGGAACTTAATCCTGATGTGGCTGCGGCAACTCAGGCTATTCGACGACGTACTTAGTGTTTGGGTACACTAAAACTATGGAGCAAGGCGATGATGGAACCACATGCCGAAACCTGGTGTTGTGCTATGTGAGGGAAAGGAACAGACTTTTGAGTGCATTCACAGACAGTTGCCAGTGCTTTGACCATGCTATCCAATTCCTTTTGTACCTTCCTTAATTGTGGTACTAAGAGATGCCAATTTGAATTAAATGTTTCATAATGTAAACTTTCAATTGCTTCATATGATCTGTATATTGATTTTCACATTTACTCTTATTCTTGTTGTTAAATTTAAGGGAACCAAATTTTACTTGATGTACAATTCCTACTAAAACCCTTTCTATTTACATATTCTCTTTATTAGAGATAGACAAATCATTTCGTATGACAGCATTTGTGTATACACTTTGTTCAAACTATTTTCTATAATCAAATTTTATACTTATGTTGAGTCCATATGACTCAACAACGTAGTAAAATTTTAAGAAAGCCGAGTAGCGGCATATGTAATTATGTAATAGGCGTATTTAAACTGTTTTAGCATGTAATTATCTGAACTGTTTCTTATTTAAATTGTTTTGTTAATTAAATTGCATTGTGTATTATTGAGAAAGAGCGGGAAACCGTGCATAGATACATTTTGAGAAAGAGCGGGAAACAGCGCGCAGTAATACATCTGTAATGGTAGCAGGGATTGTCTGCACCAAAAACCATTGTTGGCGGCGAGACCGCACTTTTGTAGCATTGAGCGTTGGAAGCGAGCAGTTGCGAGTAAGATGTGAGACGAGGCAGTCGTAGCTAGCGAGACATGAGAGGAGGTCGCTGTAAGCGAGGTATGAATTAACACTTTGAAAGAAGCGGTGTGCTCGCCAGCCACTCGCTATATGTAGCGCAATGCTAGTTTTTAAGAATTTTTGTAAAGAACTATGCCCCTTGTAATTGTTTGTCAAGATCGTTCTCAGAATATAGTTATGTAATTTTGATGGAAAATTAGGTATGTAGCGCAACGCTACTTTTTAAGAATTTTTGTAAATAACTATACCCCTTGTAATTGTTTGTCAAGATCGTTCTCAGAATATAGTTAACTTCTACCAGATTAAATGCATTAAGAATTTTCTATCCCAAAATCATTCACGTAAATGCTTTACGGAATTTATTGTTATCTTAAAAGAAAAGTCTAAACTGAGCTTCAGCTTTTATCAAATCTAAATTAACTTCAACTTAAAGAATTCCAGTCACAAAGTATTATGAAACTCCACCAGCAGCTTATAATTATGTTAAAGAGAAGTAAGTATATTCATTCCACAGTTTGCTGTAGCAGTCAGATGGCGATCCAGTATAAATAATTAAAGGTAAGAATCAGTCTTAATAATTTCAGGTAACGACTGAGGGCCACGGCGACAACACATTTTATGTTTCGTCGTAATAATCAGCAGGTAGTCTTGACAGAGCAGCAGTTAAAAGATTTTAAGAGACGCAGCGTTCAGTCAGCAAGCAAACGTTCATCCAATATTAGACGGGAAGGTTTCACTAGTAGCCGCGTTGCACGGGAGAATGGGAAAAGTGCTCATATGTAGAAAAAACCTGAGAACTTCATCCATTTTCGTCATTTTTTTCGAATTGTATTAAAGCCAGATCGTCACATTGGCTGCCCTTCTCTCTGAAACGGTTATATTTATCGTATGCAAAGCTACGTCGCATGCTGCGGTTTGCGGAGACACTAAAAGGACCCTAAAAGATCACAGATGAAGCTTATAATTTGATGTAATAGCCAGTAAGAAGCAGTACAATACAAGTTTTACTTATCGATTATTAATTTTTTACCCTTCTTTGGTGTCTTTGACTTGAGCTGGTACGTTAAGATTTTGCATGAAAGGAGGACTAGCAGCCGCTTTGCACGGGAGAATGTGAAAAGTGTTCATATGTAGTAAAAAGCTGAGAAATCCGTCCGTTTTCGTCATTTGTCATCATGCCTTGGGCATGAGCTAGGACCTTACGATTTTGCAGGAAAGGACGATTAGCAGCCGCGTTGCGAGGGGAGAATGTGAAAAGTGTTCGTATGTAGTAAAAACATGAGAAATCCGTCCGCTATCGTCATTTGTTATCGAATCGACTTAAAGCCAGATCGTCACATTGTCCGCTCTTCTGTCTGAAATGGTTACATTTATCGTCTGCAAAGATACGTCGCGTCCTGTTGTAGGCTTAGACACTAAAAGTACCATAGTAGAACACTGATGAAGCTTCTGAGTTGATGAAATAGCTAGTAAGAAGTGGTACAATACAAGTTTTATTAATCGATTATTGACTTTTAAGCCGTGTTTGGTGCCTTGTACATGAGCTAGGACCTTAAGATTTTGCATGAAAGGAGGACTAGCAGCAGCGTTGCACGGGAGAATGTGAAAAGTGTTCATACGTAGTAAAAACCTGAGAAATCCGTCCGTTTTCGTCATTTGTTATAGAATCGACTTAAAGCCAGATCGTCACTTTGGCCGCTCCTCTCTCTGGAACGGTTACATTTATCGTCTGCAAGTTATGTCGCGTTCTGCGGTATGCGGGGACACTTAACATACCATGGTAGAACACAGAAGAAGCTTCTAAGTTGATGTAATAACCAGTAAGAATCAGTGCAATTCAAGTTTTTGTTGTCAATTATTGACTTTTTACCCTTCCTTGGTGCCTTGGACATGAGATAGGACCTTAATATTTTTCAAGAAAGGAGGACTAGCAGCCGTGTTGCGTGGGAGAATGTGAAGTGTTCATATGTAGTAAAAAGCTGAGAAATCCGTCCGTTTTCGTCATTTGTTATCGCATCGACTTTAAGCCACATCGTCACATTGGGCTCTCTTCTCTCTGAAACGGTTACATTTATCGTGTGCAAAGTTATTTAGCGTGATGCGGTATGTGGATAAACTAAAAGTACCATATTAGAACACAGAAGAAGCTTCTATGTTGATGTAATAGCCAGTAAGAAGCATTACAATTCAAGTTTTAGTTATCGATTATTGACTTTTTGCCGGCTTGGGTGCCTTGGGCATGAGGTGTGACTTAAAGATTTTGCATGAAAGGAGGACTAGCAGTCGCGTGGCACGGGAGAATGTGAAAAATTTTCATAGGTAGTAATAACCTGAGAAATCCGTCCGTTTTCGTCATTTGTTATCGAATCGACTTAAAGCCACATCGTGTCATTGGGCTCTCTTCTCTCTGAAACGGTTACATTTATCGTCTGCAAAGCTATGTCGCGTTCTGCGGTATGCGGAGACATTAAATGCACCATAGTAGACCACAGAAGAAGTTTCTAAGTTGATGTAATAGCCAGTAGGAAGCGGTACAATTAAAGTTTTAGTTATCGATTAATGACTTTTTAGGGGGCTTTGGTGCCTTGGACAAGAGCTAGGACCTTAAGATTTTGCATGAATAGAGCACTAGCAGCCCCGTTGCACGGGAGAATGTGAAAAGTGTTCATATGTAGTAAAAACCTGAGAAATCCGTCCGTTTTCGTCATTTGTTATCGAATCCACTTAGAGCCAGATCGTCACATTGTCCACTCTTCTCCCTGAAAACGTTACATTTATCGTCTGCAAAGCTATGTCGCGTGCTGTTGTAGTCGGAGACACTAAAAGTACCATAGTAGAACACAAATGAAGCTTCCGAGTTGATGAAATAGCATGTAACAAGCAGTACAATTCAAGTTTTAGTTGTCGATTATTGACTTTACCCGGCTTGGGTGGCTTGGGCATGAGCTAGGACCTTAAGATTTTGTATGAAAGTAGGACTATCAGACGCGTTGCACGGGAGAATGTGAAAAGTATTCAAAAGTAATAAAAACTTGAGAAATCCATCAGATTTGGTCATTTTTTATCGAATCGACTTAATGCCAGATCAACACATTGGCCGCTCTTCTCTCTGAAACGGTTACATTTATCGTCTGCAAAGTTATGTCGCGTGATGCAGAATGAGGAAACACTAAAAGCACCGTAGTGGAACACACAAGAAGTTTCTAAGTTGATGTAATAGCCAGTAAGAAGCAGTACAATTCAAGTTTTAGTTATGGAATATCGACTTTTTACCCTTCTTTGGTGACTTACACATGAGTTAGGACCTTAAGATTTTGCATGAGAGGAGTACTAGCAGCCGCGTTGCACGAAAGAATGTGAAAAGTTTTCATATGTGGTAAAAACATGAGATATCCGTCCGTTTTCGTCATTTGTTAAGCATCGTGTTAAAGCCAGATCGTCACTTTGGCCGCTCTTCTCTCTGAAACGGTTACATTTATCGTCTGCAAAGCTATACCGCGCTCTGCGGTATGCGGAGTCACTAAAAGCACCATAGTAGAACACAGAAGAAGCTTCTAAGTTGATGTAATAGCCAGTAAGAAGCAGTACAATTCAAGTTTTAGTTATCGATTATTGACTTTTTACCTTTCTGTGGTGCCTTGGGCATGAGCTAGGACCTTAAGACTTTGCATGAAAGGAGGACTAGCAGCCGCGTTGCACGGGAGAATGTGAAAAGTGTTCACATTTAGTAAAAACCTGAGAAATACATCCGTTTTCGGCATTTGTTATGGAATCGACTTAAAGCCAGATCGTCACATATGGCGCTCTTCTCTCTGAAACGGTTACATTTATCGTATGCAAAGCTATGTCGCGTTCTGCGGTATGCGGAGACATTAAATGTACCATAGTAGGCCACAGAAGAAGTTTCTAAGTTGATGTAATAGCCAGTAGGAAGCCGTACTATTAAAGTTTTAGTCACCGATTATTGACTTTTTAGGGGGCTTTGGTGCATTGGACATGAGCTGGGACCTTAAGATCTTGCATGAATAGAGCACTAGCAGCCGCGTTGCACGGGAGAATGTGAAAAGTGTTCATATGTAGTAAAAACCTCAGAAATCCGTCCGTTTTCGTTATTTGTTATCGAATCCACTTAAAGCCAGATCGTCACATTGTCCACTCTTCTCTCTGAAAAGGTTACATTTATCGTCTGCAAAGCTATGTCGCGTGCTGTTGTAGTCGGAGACACTAAAAGTACCATAGTAGAACACAGATGAAGCTTCTGAGTTGATGTAATAGCCAGTAAGAAGCAGTACAATTCAAGTTTTAGTTATCGATCATTGACTTTTTACCCTTCTGTGGTGCCTTGGGCATGAGCTAGGACCTTAAGACTTTGCATGAAAGGAGGACTAGCAGCCGCGTTGCACGGGAGAATGTGAAAAGTGTTCACATGTAGTAAAAACCTGAGAAATACATACGTTTTCGGCATTTGTTATGGAATCGACTTAAAGCCAGATCGTCACATTGGGCGCTCTTCTCTCTGAAACGGTTACATTTATCGTCTGCAAAGCTATGTCGCCTTCTGCGGTATGCGGAGACATTAAATGTACCATAGTAGACCACAGAAGAAGTTTCTAAGTTGATGTAATAGCCAGTAGGAAGCCGTACAATTAAAGTTTTAGTTATCGATTATTGACTTTTTAGGGGGCTTTGGTGCCTTGGACATGAGCTAGGACCTTAATATTTTGCATGAATAGAGCACTAGCAGCCGCGTTGCACGGGAGAATGTGAAAAGTGTTCATATGTAGTAAAAACCTGAGAAATCCGTCCGTTTTCGTCATTTGTTATCGAATCCACTTAAAGCCACATCGTCACATTGTCCACTCTTCTCCCTGAAACGGTTACATTTATCGTCTGCAAAGCTATGTCGCGTGCTGTTGTAGTCGGAGACATTAAAAGTACCATAGTAGAACACAGATGAAGCTTCTGAGTTGATGAAATAGCATGTAACAAGCAGTACAATTCAAGTTTTAGTTGTCGATTATTGACTTTTTAGCCGGCTTTGGTGGCTTGGGCATGAGCTAGGACCTTAAGATTTTGTATGAAAGTAGGACTAGCAGACGCGTTGCACGGGAGAATGTGAAAAGTATTCAAACGTAGTAAAAACTTGAGAAATCCATCAGTTTTGTTCATTTTTTATCGAATCGACTTAAAGCCAGATCGTCACATTGGGCGCTCTTCTCTCTCAAACGGTTACATTTATCGTCTGCAAAGTTATGTCGCGTGATGCAGAATGAGGAAACACTAAAAGCACCGTAGTGGAACATATAAGAAGTTTCTAAGTTGATGTAATAGCCAGTAAGAAGCAGTACAATTCAAGTTTTCGATTAAAAACTTTTTAACCGGCTTGGGTGACTTGGGCATGTGCTAGGACCTTAAGATTTTGCATGAAAGGAGGACTAGCAGACGCTTTGCACAGGAGAATGTAAAAAGTGTTCATATCTAGTAAAAACCTGAGGAATCCATCCGTTTTCGTCATTTGTTATCGAATCGGCTTAAAGCCTGATCGTCACAATGGCCGCTCTTCTCTCTCAAACGGTTACATTTATCGTCTGCAAAGCTATGTCGCGTGCTGCGGTATGCGCACACACTAAAAGCACCATAGTAGAAAACAGAAGAAGCTTCTAAGTTGATGTAATAACCAATAAGAAGCAGTAAAATTCAAGTTTTAGTTATGGAATATCGACTTTTTACCCTTCTTTGGTGACTTACACATGAGCAAGGACTTTAAGATTTTGCATGAGAGGAGTACTAGCAGCCGCGTTGCACGAGAGAATGTGAAAAGTTTTCATATGTGGTAAAAACATGAAATATCCGTCCATTTTCGTCATTTGTTAAGCATCGTGTTAAAGCCAGATCGTCACATATGGCGCTCTTCTCTCTGAAACGGTTACATTTATCGTCTGCAAAGCTATGTCGCGTTCTGCGGTATGCGGAGACATTAAATGTACCATAGTAGACCACAGAAGAAGTTTCTAAGTTGATGTAATAGCCAGTAGAAAGCCGTACTATTAAAGTTTTAGTTATCGGTTATTGACTTTTTAGGGGGCTTTGGTGCCTTGGACATGAGCTAGGACCTTAAGATCTTGCATGAATAGAGCACTAGCAGCCGCGTTGCACGGGAGAATGTGAAAAGTGTTCATATGTAGTAAAAAGCTGAGAAATCCGTCCCTTTTCTTCATATCTTGACGAAACGATTGAAAGCCAGATCGTCACATTGGCCGCTCTTGTCTTTGAATCGGTTACATTTATCGTCTGCAAAGCTATGTCGCGTGCTGCGGTATGCGGAGACACTAAAAGCACCATAGTAGAACTCAGATGAAGCTTCTAAGTTGACGTAATAGTCAGTAAGAAGTAGTACATTTCAAGTTTTAGTTATCGATTATTGACTTTTCAGCCGGTTTTGGTACCTTGGACATGGGCTAGGCCCTTAAGATTTTGCATGAAAGGAAGACTAGCAGCCTCGTTGCACGGGAGAATGTGAAAAGTGTTCATATGCAGTAAAAAGCTGAGAAATCCGTCCGATTTCGTCATTTGTTAGCATGTTTTGGGCATGAGCTAGGAGCTTAAGATCTTGCATGAAACGAGGATTAGCAGAAGCGTTGCACGGCAGAATGTGAAAAGTGTTCATATGTGGTAAAAAGCTGAGAATTCCGTCCGTTTTCGTCGATTGTTATCGATTCGACTTAAAGCCAGATCCTCAGATTGGCCGATATTCATCTGAAACGGTTACATTTATCGTCTGCAAAGCTATGTCGAGTGCTGCGGTATGCGGAGACACTAAAAGCACAGTGGTAGAACACAGAAGAAGCTTCTAAGGTGATGTAATAGCCAGTAAGGAGCAGTACAATTCTAGTTATCAATTATTGAATTTTAACCATGCTTTGGTGCCTTGGACACGATCTTGGACCATACGATTTTGCATGAAAGGAGGACTAGCAACCGCGATGCACTGGAGAATGTGAAAAGTGTTCATATGTAGTAAAAAGCTGAGAATTCCGTCCGTTTTCGTCATTTGTTATCATGCATTGGGCGTGAGCTAGGACCTTAAGGTTTTGCATGAAAAAAGGACTAGCAGACGCGATGCACCTAAGAATGTAAAAAGTTATCATATATAGTTAAAACCAGAGAAATGCGTCCGTTTTCGTCATTTGTTATCGAAACGACTTACAGCCAAATCGTCACATTGACCGCTCTTATCTCTGAAACTGTTACATTAATTGTCTGCAAAGCTATGTCGCAATCTGCGGTATGCGGAGACACTAAACGTATAATAGTGGAACATAGAAGAAGCTCCTAAGTTTATGTAATATGAAGAAAGAAGCGGTACAATTCAAGTTTTAATTATCGATTATTGACTTGTTAGCTAGCTTGGGTTTTCTTGGGCATGAGCTAGGACTAAAAGATTTTGCATGAAAGGAGGACTAGCAGCCGCTTTGCAAGAGAAAGTGAAAAGTGGTGATATGTAGTAAAAACCTGAGAAATCCGTCCATATTTGTCATTTGTTAGCGAATCGACTTAAAGGCAGATCGTCACATTGGCTGCTCTACTCCCTGAAACGGTTACATTTATCGTGTGCAAAGCTATGTCGTGTGCTGCGCTATGCGGAGACATTAAAAGCACAATAGTAGAACACAGATGAAGCATCTAAGTTGATGTAATAGCCAGTAACAAGTAGTACAATTCAAGTTTCAGTTATCGATTACTGACTTTTTAGCCGGCTTTGGTGCCTTGGCCATAAGCTAGGAGCTTAAGACTTTGCATGAAATGAGGACTAGCAGACGCGTTGCACGGAAGAATGTGAAAAGCGTTCATATGTAGTAAAAAGCCGAGAAATCGGTCCGTTTTCGTCATTTGTTATCATGCCTTGAGCATGAGCTAGGAGCTTAAGATTTAACGTGAAAGGAGGACTAGCAGACGTGTTGCACGACAGAATGTGAAAAGTTTTCATATGTAGTAAAAACCTGAGAAATCCGTCGGATTTCGTCATTTGTTATCGAATCGACTTAAAGCCAGATCGTCACATTGGCCGCTATTCTCTCTGAAACGGTTACATTTATCGTCTGCAAAGCTATGTCGCGTGCTGCGGTATGCGGAGACACTAAAAGCACCATAGTAGAACACAGAAGAAGCTTATAAGTTGAAGTAATAGCCAGTGAGGTGCACAACAATTCTGGTTATCAATTATTGACTTATACCCTTCTTTGGTGCCTTGGACATGAGCTTAGGACCATACGATTTTGCATGAAAGGAGGACTAGCAACCGCGAAGCACTGGAGAATGTGAAAAGTGTTCATATGTAGTAAAAAGCTGAGAAATCAGTCCGTTTTCGTTATTTGCTATCATGCCTTGGGCATGAGTTAGGACCTTAAGACTTTGCGTAAATGGAGGACTAGCAACCGCGTTGAACAGGAGAGAGTGAAAAGTGTTCATATGAAGTAAAAATCCTAGCAATCCGCCGGTTTCGTCATTGTTTATGAAATCGACTTGATGCCTGATCGTCACATTGGCCGCTCTTCTCTCTCAAACTGTTACATTTATCGTCTGCAAAGCTATGTCGCGTGCTGCGGTATGCGGAGACACTAAAAGCACCTTAGTGGAACACAGACGAAGTTTATAAGTAGATGTAATAGCCAGTAAGAAGCAGTACAACTCAAGTTTTAGCTATCGAATATGGGCTTTTTACCCTTCTTTGGTGCCTTGGACATGAGCTAGGACCTTAAGACTTTGCGTGAAAGAAGGACTATAAGCCGCGTTGCACAGGAGAAATTGGAAAGTGTTCATATGTAGTAAAAAGCTGACAAATTCGTCCGTTTTCGTCATTTGTTATCATGCCTTGGGCATGAGCTAGGACCTTACGATTTTGCAGGAAAGGACGATTAGCAGCCGCGTTGCGAGGGGAGAATGTGAAAAGTTTTCGTATGTAGTAAAAACATGAGAAATCCGTCCGCTATCGTCATTTGTTATCGAATCGACTTAAAGCCAGATCGTCACATTGTCCGCTCTTCTCTCTGAAATGGTTACATTTATCGTCGGCAAAGATACGTCGCGTCCTGTTGTAGGCTTAGACACTAAAAGTGCCATAGTAGAACACTGATGAAGCTTCTGAGTTGATGAAATAGCTAGTAAGAAGTGGTACAATACAAGTTTTATTAATCGATTATTGACTTTTAAGCCGCCTTTGGTGCCTTGTACATGAGCTAGGACCTTAAGATTTTGCATGAAAGGAGGACTAGCTTCAGCGTTGCGCGGGAGAATGTGAAAAGTGTTCATACGTAGTAAAAACCTGAGAAATCCGTCCGATTTCGTCATTTGTTATAGAATCGACTTAAGGCCAGATCTTCACTTTGGCCGCTCCTCTCTCTGAAACGGTTACATTTATCGTCTGCAAGTTATGTCGCGTTCTGCGGTATGCGGGGACACTTAACATACCTTGGTAGAACACAGAAGAAGCTTCTAAGTTGATGTAATAACCAGTAAGAATCAGTGCAATTCAAGTTTTTGTTATCAATTATTGACTTTTTACCCTTCCTTGGTGCCTTGGACATTAGCTAGGACCTTAATATTTTTCAAGAAAGGAGGACTAGCAGCCGTGTTGCATGGGAGAATGTGAAGTGTTCATATGTAGTAAAAAGCTGAGAAATCTGTCCGTTTTCGTCATTTGTTATAGAATCGACTTAAACCCAGATCGTCACAATGGCCATTCTTCTCTCTGAAACGGTTGCATTTATCGTCTGCAAAGATAGGTCGCGTGGTGCGGTATGCGGAGACACTTAACGTACCATAATAGAACACAGAACAAGCTTCTATGTTGATGTAATAGCCAGTAAGAAGCAGTACAATTCAAGTTTTAGTTATCGATTATGACTTTTTAGCCAGTTAGGTGCCTTGGGCATGAGCTAGGACCTTAAGATTTTGCATGAAAGGAGGACTAGCAGCCGCGTCGCACGGGAGAATGTGAAAAATGTTGATAGGTAGTAAAAACCTGAGAAATCCGTCCGTTTTCGTCATTTGTTATTGAATCGACTTTAATCCACATCGTCACATTGGGCTCTCTTCTCTCTGAAACGGTTACATTTATCGTTTGCAAAGTTATTTAGCGTGATGCGGTATGTAGATAAACTAAAAGAACCATAATAGAACACAGAAGAAGCTTCTATGTTGATGTAATAGCCAGTAAGAAGCATTACAATTCAAGTTTTAGTTATCGATTATTGACTTTTTAGCCGGCTTGGGTGCCTTGGGCATGAGGCGTGACTTTAAGATTTTGCATGAAAGGAGGACTAGCAGCCGCGTGGCACGGGAGAATGTGAAAAATTTTCATAGGTAGTAATAACCTGAGAAATCCGTCCGTTTTCGTCATTTGTTATCGAATCGACTTAAAGCCACATCGTGTCATTGGGCTCTCTTCTCTCTGAAACGGCTACATTTATCGTCTGCAAAGCTATACCGCGCTCTGCGGTATCCGGAGTCACTAAAAGCACCATAGTAGAACACAGATGAAGCTTCTAAGTTGATGTAATAGCCAGTAAGAAGCAGTACAATTCAAGTTTTAGTTATCGATTATTGACTTTTTACCTTTCTGTGGTGCCTTGGGCATGAGCTAGGACCTTAAGACTTTGCATGAAAGGAGGACTAGCAGCCGCGTTGCACGGGAGAATGTGAAAAGTGTTCACATGTAGTAAAAACCTGAGAAATACATCCGTTTTCGGCATTTGTTACGGAATCGACTTAAAGCCAGATCGTCACATTGGGCGCTCTTCTCTCTGAAACGGTTACACTTATCGTCTGCAAAGTTATGTCGCGTGATGCAGAATGAGGAAAAACTAAAAGCACCGTAGTGGAACACACAAGAAGTTTCTAAGTTGATGTAATAGCCAGTAAGAAGCAGTACAATTCAAGTTTTCGATTATAAACTTTTTAACCGGCTTGGGTGATTTGGGCATGTGCTAGGACCTTAAGATTTTGCATGAAAGGAGGACTAGCAGACGCTTTGCACAGGAGAATGTAAAAAGTGTTCATATCTAGTAAAAACCTGAGGAATCCATTAGTTTTGGTCATTTTTTATCGAATCGACTTAAAGCCTGATCGTCACAATGGCCGCTCTTCTCTCTCAAACTGTTACATTTATCGTCTGCAAAGCTATGTCGCGTGCTGCGGTATGCGGACACACTAAAAGCACCATAGTAGAAAACAGAAGAAGCTTCTAAGTTAATGTAATAGCCAGTAAGAAGCATTACAATTCAAGTTTTTGCTATCGATTATTGAATTTTTCCCTTCTTTGAAGCTTTGGACATGAGCTAGGACCTTACGATTTTGCATGAAAGGAGGACTAGCACCCCCGTTGCACGGGAGAATGTGAAAAGTGTTCATATGTAGTAAAAACCTGAGAAATCCGTCCGTTTCCGTCATTTGTTATCGAATCCACTTAAAGCCAGATCGTCACATTGTGCGCTCTTCTCTCTGAAAAGGTTACATTTATCGTCTGCAAAGCTATGTCGCGTTCTGTTGTACGCGGAGACACTAAAAGTACCTAGTAGAACACAGATGAAGCTTCTGAGTTGATGAAATAGCATGTAAGAAGCAGTACAATTCAAGTTTTAGTTGTCGATTATTGACTTTTTAGCCGGCTTGAGTGACTTGGGCATGAGCTAGGACCTTATGATTTTGTATGAAAGTAGGACTAGCAGACGCGTTGCATCGGAGAATGTGAAAAGTATTCAAATGTAGTAAAAACTTGAGAAATCCATCCGTTTTGGTCATTTTTTATCGAATCGACTTAAAGCCATAATCGTCACATTCGCCGCTCTTCTCTCTCAAACGGTTACATTTATCGTCTGCAAAGCTATGTCGCGTGCTGCGGTATGCGGAAACAGTAAAAGCACCATAGTAGAACACAAAAGAAGCTTCTAAGTTGATGTAATAACCAGTAAGAAGCAGTAAAATTCAAGTTTTAGTTATGGAATATCGACTTTTTACCCTTCTTTGCAGCCTTGGACATGAGCTAGGACCTTAAGATTTTGCATGAAAGGTGGGCTAGCACCCACGTTGCACGGGAGAATGTGAAAAGAGTTCATATAATGTAAAAACTTGAGAAATCCGTCCGTTTTCGTCATTTGTTATCGGACCGACTTAAGGCCAGATTGTCACATTGGCCGCTCTTCTCCCTGAAACGTTTACATTTATCGTCTGCAAAGCTATGTCGCCTACTGCTTTATGCGGGACATTAAAAGCACCAAAGTATAACACAGAAGAAGCTTCTAAGTTGATGTAATAGCCAGTAAGAAGCAGTACAATTCAAGTTTTAGTTATCAATTATTGACTTTTTACCCTTCTTTGCAGCCTTGGACATGAGCTAGGACCTGAAGATTTTGCATGAAAGGAGGATTAGCACCCGCGTTGCACGGGAGAATGTGAAAAGTGTTCATATGTAGTAAAAACCTAAAAAATCCGTCCGATTTCTTCATATGTTATCGAATCGACTTAAAGCAAGATCGTCACATTGGCTGCTCTTCTCTCAGAAACGGTTACATTTATCGTCTGCAAAGCTATGTCGCATGGTGCGGTATGCGGAAACAGTAAAAGCACCATAGTAGAACACAAAAGAAGCTTCTAAGTTAATGTAATAGCCAGTAAGAAGCAGTACAATTCAAGTTTTTGCTATTGATTATTGACTTTTTCCCTTATTTGGCGCCTTGGACATGAGCTAGGTCCTTAAGATTTTGCATGAAAGGAGGACTAGCAACCACGGTTTACGGAAGAATGTGAAAAGTATTCATATGTAGTAAAAACGTGAGAGATCCGTCCGTTTTCGTCATTTGTTATCGAATCGACTTAAAGCCAGATCGTAACATTGGCCGCTCCTGTCTCTGAAACGGTTACATCTATCGTCTGCAAAGCTATGTCGCCTACTGCGGTATGCGGAGACACTAAGAGAACCATAGTAGAACACAGAAGAAGATTCTAAGTTGACGTAATAGCCAGTAAGAAGCAGTACAATTCAAGTTTTAGTTGTCGATTATTGACTTTTTAGCCGGCTTGGGTGGCTTGGGCATGAGCTAGGACCTTAAGATTTTGCATGAAAGGAGGACTAGCAGACGCTTTGCACAGGAGAATGTAAAAAGTGTTCATATCTAGTAAAAACCTGAGGAATCCATTAGTTTTGGTCATTTTTTATCGAATCGACTTAAAGCCTGATCGTCACAATGGCCGCTCTTCTCTCTCAAACTGTTACATTTATCGTCTGCAAAGCTATGTCGCGTGCTGCGGTATGCGGACACACTAAAAGCACCATAGTAGAAAACAGAAGAAGCTTCTAAGTTGATGTTATAACCAGTAAGAAGCAGTAAAATTCAAGTTTTAGTTATGGAATATCGACTTTTTACCCTTCTTGGTGGCTTGCACATGAGCTAGGACCTTAAGATTTAGCATGAGAGGAGTACTAGCAGCCGCGTTGCACGTGAGAATGTGAAACGTTTTCATATGTGGTAAAAACGTGAGATATCCGTCCGTTTTCGTCATTTGTTAAGCATCGAGTTAAAGCCAGATCGTCACATTGGCCGCTCTTCTCTCTGAAACGGTTACATTTATCGTCTGCAAAGCTATGTCGCGTGCTGATGTATGCGGAGACACTATACGTACCATTGGAGAAGTGAGAAGAAGCTTCTAAGTTGATGTAATAGCCAGTAACAAGCAGTACAATTTAAGTTTTAGATACCGAATACAGACTTTTTACACTTCTTTGGTGCCTTGGAAATGTGCTAGGACCTTAAGATTTATTATGAAAGGGGGACTAGCAGCCGCGTAGAACGGGAGAATGTGAAAAGTGTTCATATGTAGTAAAAACCTCAGAAATCATCCGTTTTCGTCATTTGTTATCGAATCCACTTAAAGCCAGATCGTCACATTGGCCGCTCTTCTTTCTGAAACGGTTACATATATCGCCTGCAAAGCTATGTCGCGTGAAGCGGTATTCGGAGACTCTAAAAGTACCATAGTAGAACCCAGAAGAAGCTTCTAAGTTAATGTAATAGCCAGTAAGAAGCATTACAATTCAAGTTTTTGCTATCGATTATTGAATTTTCCCTTCTTTGAAGCTTTGGACATGAGCTAGGACCTTACGATTTTGCATGAAAGGAGGACTAGCACCCCCGTTGCACGGGAGAATGTGAAAAGTGTTCATATGTAGTAAAAACCTGAGAAATCCGTCCGTTTTCGTCATTTGTTATCGAATCCACTTAAAGCCAGATCGTCATAGTGTGCGCTCTTCTCTCTGAAAAGGTTACATTTATCGTCTGCAAAGCTATGTCGCGTTCTGTTGTACGCGGAGACACTAAAAGTACCTAGTAGAACACAGATGAAGCTTCTGAGTTGATGAAATAGCATGTAAGAAGCAGTACAATTCAAGTTTTAGTTGTCGATTATTGACTTTTTAGCCGGCTTGGGTGACTTGGGCATGAGCTAGGACCTTAAGATTTTGTATGAAAGTAGGACTAGCAGACGCGTTGCATCGGAGAATGTGAAAAGTATTCAAATGTAGTAAAAACTTGAGATATCCATCCGTTTTGGTCATTTTTTATCGAATCGACTTAAAGCCATAATCGTCACATTCGCCGCTCTTCTCTCTCAAACGGTTACATTTATCGTCTGCAAAGCTATGTCGCGTGCTGCGGTATGCGGACACACTAAAAGCACCATAGTAGAAAACAGAAGAAGCCTCTAAGTTGATGTAATAACCAGTAAGAAGCAGTAAAATTCAAGTTTTAGTTATGGAATATCGACTTTTTACCCTTCTTTGCAGCCTTGGACATGAGCTAGGACCTTAAGATTTTGCATGAAAGGTGGGCTAGCACCCACGTTGCACGGGAGAATGTGAAAAGTGTTCATATGTTGTAAAAACCTGAGAAATCCGTCCGTTTTCGTCATTTGTTATCGAATCGACTTTAAGCCAAATCCTCACATTGGCCGCTCCTCTCTGAAACGGTTACATTTATCGTCTGCAAAGCTATGTCGCCTACTGCTGTATGCGGAGACATTAAAAGCACCAAAGTGGAACACAGAAGAAGCTTCTAAGTTGATGTAATAGCCAGTAAGAAGGAGTACAATTCAAGTTTTAGTTATCAATTATTGACTTTTTACCCTTCTTTGCAGCCTTGGACATGAGCTAGGACCTGAAGATTTTGCATGAAAGGAGGATTAGCACCCGCGTTGCACGGGAGAAGGTGAAAAGTGTTCATATGTAGTAAAAACCTGAAAAATCCGTCCGATTTCTTCATAAGTTATCGAATCGACTTAAAGCCAGATCGTCACATTGGCTGCTCTTCTCTCAGAAACGGTTACATTTATCGTCTGCAAAGCTATGTCGCATGGTGCGGTATGCGGAAACAGTAAAAGCACCATAGTAGAACACAAAAGAAGCTTCTAAGTTAATGTAATAGCCAGTAAGAAGCAGTACAATTCAAGTTTTTGCTATTGATTATTGACTTTTTCCCTTATATGGCGCCTTGGACATGAGCTAGGTCCTTAAGATTTTACACGAAAGGAGGACTAGCAACCACGGTTTACGGAAGAATGTGAAAAGTATTCATATGTGGTAAAAACGTTAGAAATCCGTCCGTTTTCGTCATTTGTTATCGAATCGACTTAAAGCCAGATCGTAACATTGGCCGCTCCTCTCTCTGAAACGGTTACATCTATCGTCTGCAAAGCTATGTCGCCTACTGCGGTATGCGGAGACACTAAGAGAACCATAGTAGAACACAGAAGAAGCTTCTAAGTTGACGTAATAGCCAGTAAGAAGCAGTACAATTCAAGTTTTAGTTACCGATTATTGAATTTTTTCCCTTCTTTCGTGCCTTGGACATGAGCTAGGACCTTGAGATTTTGCATGAAAGGAGGACTAGCTTCCGCGTTGCTCGGGAGAATGTGAAAAGTGTTCATATGTAGTGAAACCTGAGAAATCAGTCCGTTTTTCTCATTTTCTTATTGAATCTACTTAAAGCCAGATCGACTCATTCTTTCGCTCTTCTCTCTCAAACGGTTATATTTATCGTCTGCAAAGCTATCTCGCGTGCTGCGGTATGCGGAGACACTAAAAACACCACAGTAGAACACAGAAGAAGCTTCTAAGTTGATGTAAGAGCCATTAAGAAGTAATAAAGTACAAGTTTTGATATCAATTATTGACTTTTTATCCTTCTTTGGAGCCTTGGACACGAATATAGGACCTGAAGATTTTGCATGAAAGGAGGATTAGCACCCGCGTCGCACAGGAGAATGTGAAAAGTGTTCATATGTAGTAAAAACCTGAAAAATCCGTCCGTTTTCGTCATTTGTTATCGAATCGGGTTAAAGCCAGATCGTCACATTGGCCGCTCTTCTCTCTGTAAAGGTTACATTTATCGTCTGCAAAGCTATGTCGCCTACTGCGGTATGCGGGACATTAAAAGCACCATAGTAGAACACAGAAGAAGCTTCTAAGTTAATGTAATAGCCAGTAAGAAGCAGTGCAATTCAAGTTTTTCTACTGATTATTGACTTTTTCCCTTCTTTGGCGCCTTGGACATGAGCTAGGTCCCTAAGATTTTGCATGAAAGGAGGACTAGCAGCAACGGTTTACGGAAGAATGTGAAAAGTATTCATATGTAATAAAAACGTGAGAAATCCGTCCGTTTTCGTCATTTGTTATCGAATCGGGTTAAAGCCAGTTCGTCACATTGGCCGCTGTTCTCTCTGTAACGGTTACATTTATCGTTTGCATAGCTATGTCGCGTGCTGCGGTATGCGGAGACACTAAAAGAACCATAGTAGAACACAGATGAAGCTTCTAAGTTGATGTAATAGCCTGTAAGAAGCAGTACAATTCAAGTTTTAGTTATCGACTACAGACTTTTACCCTTCTTTGGTGCCTTGGACATTAGCTAGGACCTTAAGATTTTGGATGAAAGGAGGACTAGCAGCCGCGTTGCACGGGAGAATGTGAAAAGTGTTCATATGTAGTAAAAATCTAAGAAATCCGTCCGTTTTATTCATTTGTTATCGTAACGACTTAAAGCCAAATCGTCACATTGGCCGCTCTTCTCTCTGAAACGGTTACATTTATCATCTGCAAAGCAATGTCGAGTGCTGCGGTATGCGGAGACATTAGAAGCACCATAGAAGAACACAGATGAAGCTTCTAAGTTGATTTAATAGCCAGTAAGAAGCAGTACAATTGAAGTATTAGTTATCGATTATAGACTTTTTACCCTTCTTTGGTGCCTTGGACATGAGCTAGGACCTTAAGATTTTGCATGAAAAGAGGACTAGCAGCCGCGTTGCACGGGAGAATGTGAAAAGTGTCCATATGTAATAAAAACCTAAGAAATTCGTCCGTTTTCGTCATTTGTTATCGAAGCGACTTAAAGCCAGATCGTCACATTGGCCGCTCTTCTCTCTGAAACGGTTACATTTATCGTCGGCAAAGCTATGTCGCGTGCTGCGATATGCGGAGACACTAAAAGCACCATAGCAGAACACAGAAGAAGCTTCTAAGTTGATGTAGTAGCCAGTAAGAAGCAGTACAATTCAAGTTTTAGTTATCGATTATTGACTTTTTACCCTTCTTTGGTGCCTTGAATATGAGCTAGGTCATAAAGATTTCGCATGAAATGACGACTAGCAACCGCGTTGCACTGGAGAATGTGAAAAGTATTTTTATGTAGTAAAAACCTAAGAAATCCGTCCGTTTCCGTCATTTGTTATCGAATCGACTTAAAGCCAGATCGTCACTTTGGCCGCACTTCTCTCTGAAACGGTTACATTTATCGTCTGCAAAGCTATGTCGCGTGCTGCGGTATGCGGAGACACTAAAAGCATCAATAGTAGAACACAGAAGAAACTTCTAAGTTGACGTAATAGCCAGTAAGAAGCAGTACAATTCAATTTTTAGTTATCGATTATTGACTTTTTACCCTTCTTTGGTACCCTGGACATGAGCTAGGACCTTGAGATTTTGCATGAAAGGAGGACTAGCAGCCGCGTTGCACGGGAGAATGTCAACAGTGTTCATATGTTGTAAAAACCTGAGAAATCCGTCAGTTTTCGTCATTTGTTATCGAATCGACTTAAAGCCAGATCGCCACATTGGCCGCACGTCTCTCTGAAACGGTTACATTTATCGTCTGCAAAGCTATATGCGTGCTGCGGTATGCGGAGACACTAAAAGCATCCATAGTAGAACACAGAAGAAACTTCTAAGTTGATGTAATAGCCAGTAAGAAGCAGTACAATTCAATTTTCAGTTATCGATTATTGACTTTTTACCCTTCTTTGGTACCCTGGACATGATCTAGGACCTTAAGATTTTGCATGAAAGGAGGACTAGCAGACGCGTTGCACGGGAGAATGTGAAAAGTGTTCATACGCAGTAAAAACCTGAGAAATCCTTCCGTTTTCGTCATTTGTTATCGAATCGACTTGACGCCAGTTCGTCACATTGGCCGCTCTTCTTTCTGAATCGGTTATATTTATCGTCGGCAAAGCTATGTCGCGTGCTGCGGTATGCGGAGACACAAAAAGCACCATAGCAGAACACAGATGAAGCTTCTAAGTTGATGTAATAGCCAGTAAAAGCAGTACAATTCAAGTTTCAGTTATCGATTATTGACTCTTTACCCTACTTTGGTGCCTTGAATATGAGCTAGAACCTAATGATTTTGCATGAAATGAGTACTAGCAACCGCGTTGCACTGGAGAATGTGAAAAGTGTTCATATGTAGTAAAAATCTAAGAAATCCGTCCGTTTTAGTCATTTGTTATCGTAACGACTTAAAGCCAAATCGTCACATTGGCCGCCCTTCTCTCTGAAACGGTTACATTTATCATCTGCAAAGCTATGTCGAGTGCTGCGGTATGCGGAGACATTAGAAGCACCATAGTAGAACACAGATGAAGCTTCTAAGTTGATTTAATAGCCAGTAAGAAGCAGTACAATTGAAGTATTAGTTATCGATTATAGACTTTTTACTCTTCTTTGGTGCCTTGAAGATGAGCTAGGACCTTAAGATTTTGCATGAAAAGAGGACTAGCAGCCGCGTTGCACGGGAGAAAGTGAAAAGTGTCCATGTGTAATAAAAACCTAAGAAATTCGTCCGTTTTCGTCATTTGTTATCGAATCGACTTAAAGCCAGATCGTTACATTGGCCGCTCTTCTCTCTGAAACGGTTACATTTATCGTCGGCAAAGCTATGTCGCGTGCTGCGGTATGCGGAGACACTAAAAGCACCATAGCAGAACACAGAAGAAGCTTCTAAGTTGATGTAGTAGCCAGTAAGAAGCAATACAATTCAAGTTTTAGTTATCGATTATTGACTTTTTACCCTTCTTTGGTGCCTTGAATATGAGCTAGGACCTTAAGATTTTGCATGAAATGAGGACTAGCAACCGCGTTGCACTGGAGAATGTGAAAAGTATTCATATGTAGTAAAAACCTAAGAAATCCGTCCGTTTTTGTCATTTGTTATCGAATCGACTTATAGCCAGATCGTCACATTGGCCGCACGTCTCTCTGAAACGGTTACATTTATCGTCTGCAAAGCTATATGCGTGCTGCGGTATGCGGAGACACTAAAAGCATCCATAGTAGAACACAGAAGAAACTTCTAAGTTGATGTAATAGCCAGTAAGAAGCAGTACAATTCAATTTTTAGTTATCGATTATTGACTTTTTACCCTTCTTTGGTACCCTGGACATAAGCTAGGACCTTGAGATTTTGCATGAAATGAGGACTAGCATCCGCGTTGCACGGGAGAATGTGAAAAGTGTTCATATGTAGTAAAAACCTGAGAAATCCGTCCGTTTTAGTCATTTGTTATCGAATCGACCTAAAGCCAGATCGTCACATTGGCGGCTCTTCTTTCTGAAACGGTTACATTTATCGTCTGCAAAGCTATGTCGCAAGCTGCGGTATGCGGAGACACTAAAAGAACCATAGTAGAACACAGATGAAGCTTCTAAGTTGATGTAATAGCCTGTAAGAAGCAGTACAATTCAAGTTTTAGTTATCAATTAATGACTTTTTATCCTTCTTTGGAGGCTTGGACATGAGCTAGGACCTTAAGATTTTGCATGAAAGGAGGACTAGCAGACGCGTTGCACGGGTGAATGTGAAAAGTGTTCATACGCAGTAAAAACCTGAGAAATTCTTCCGTTTTCGTCATTTGTTATCGAATAGACTTGACGCCAGATCGTCACATTGGCCGCTCTTCTTTCTGAAACGTTTATATTTATCTTCGGCGAAGCTATGTCGCGTGCTGCGGTATGCGGAGACACTAAAAGCACCATAGCAGAACACAGAAGAAGCTTCTAAGCTGATGTAATAGCCAGTAAGAAGCAGTACAATTCAAGTTTTAGTTATCGATTATTGACTCTTTACCCTTCTTTGGTGCCTTGGACATGAGCTAGGACCTTAAGATTTTGCATGAAAAGAGGACTAGCAGCCGCGTTGCACGGGAGAATGTGAAAAGTGTCCATATGTAATAAAAACCTAAGAAATTCGTCCGTTTTCGTCATTTGTTATCGAATCGACTTAAAGCCAGATCGTCACATTGGCCGCTCTTCTCTCTGAAACGGTTACATTTATCGTCGGCAAAGCTATGTCGCGTGCTGCGGTATGCGGAGACACTAAAAGCACCATAGCAGAAAACAGAAGAAGTTTCTAAGTTGATGTAGTAGCCAGTAAGAAGCAGTACAATTCAAGTTTTAATTATTGATAATTGACTTTTTACCCTTCTTTGGTGCCTTGAATTTGAGCTAGGACCTTAAGATTTTGCATGAAATGAGGACTAGCAACCGCGTTGCACTGGAGAATGTGAAAAGTATTCATATGTAGTAAAAACCTAAGAAATCCGTCCGTTTTCGTCATTTGTTATCGATTCGACTTCAAGCCAGATCGCCACATTGGCCGCACGTCTCTCTGAAACGGTTACATTTATCGTCTGCAAAGCTATATGCGTGCTGCGGTATGCGGAGACACTAAAAGCATCCATAGTAGAACACAGAAGAAACTTCTAAGTTGATGTAATAGCCAGTAAGAAGCAGTACAATTCAATTTTTAGTTATCGATTATTGACTTTTTACCCTTCTTTGGTACCCTGGACATGAGCTAGGACCTTGAGATTTTGCATGAAAGGAGGACTAGCAGCCGCGTTGCACGGGAGAATGTGAAAAGTGTTCATATGTAGTAAAAACCTGAGAAATCCGTCCGTTTTCGTCATTTGTTATCAAAAAGACTTAAAGCCAGATCGCCACATTGGCCGCTCTTCTCTCTGAAACGGTTACATTTATCGTTTGCAATGGTATGTCGCGTGCTGCGGTATGCGGAGTCATTAAAAGCACCATTGTAGAACACAGATGAAGCTTTTAAGTTGATTTAATAGCCAGTAAGAAGTAGTACAATTCAAGTTTTAGTTATCGATTATAGACTTTTCACCCTTCATTGGTGCCTTGGACATGAGCTAGGACCTTAAGATTTTGCATGAAAGGAGGACTAGCAGACGCGTTGCACATGAGAATGTGAAAAGTGTTCATACGCAGTAAAAACCTGAGAAATCCTTCCGTTTTCGTCATTTGTTATCGAATCGACTTGACGCCAGATCGTCACATTGGCCGCTCTTCTTTCTGAAACGGTTATATTTATCGTCGGCAAAGCTATGTCGCGTGCTGAGGTATGCGGAGACACAAAAAGCACCATAGCAGAACACAGAAGAAGCTTCTAAGTTGATGTAATAGCCAGTAAAAGCAGTACAATTCAAGTTTTAGTTATCGATTATTGACTCTTTACCCTACTTTGGTGCCTTGAATATGAGCTAGAACCTAATGATTTTGCATGAAATGAGGACTAGCAACCGCGTTGCACTGGAGAATGTGAAAAGTGTTCATATGTAGTAAAAATCTAAGAAATCCGTCCGTTTTAGTCATTTGTTATCGTAACGACTTAAAGCCAAATCGTCACATTGGCCGCTCTTCTCTCTGAAACGGTTACATTTATCATCTGCAAAGCTATGTCGAGTGCTGCGGTATGCGGAGACATTAGAAGCGCCATAGTAGAACACAGATGAAGCTTCTAAGTTGATTTAATAGCCAGTAAGAAGCAGTACAATTGAAGTATTAGTTATCGATTATAGACTTTTTACCCTTCTTTGGTGCCTTGGACATGAGCTAGGACCTTAAGATTTTGCATGAAAAGAGGACTAGCAGCCGCGTTGCACGGGAGAATGTGAAAAGTGTCCATGTGTAATAAAAACCTAAGAAATTCGTCCGTTTTCGTCATTTGTTATCGAATCGACTTAAAGCCAGATCGTCACATTGGCCGCTCTTCTCTCTGAAACGGTTACATTTATCGTCGGCAAAGCTATGTCGCGTGCTGCGGCACGCGGAGACACTAAAAGCACCATAGCAGAACACAGAAGAAGCTTCTAAGTTGATGTAGTAGCCAGTAAGAACCAGTACAATTCAAGTTTTAGTTATCAATTAATGACTTTTTATCCTTCTTTGGAGCCTTGGACACGAGCTAGGACCTGAAGATTTTGCATGAAAGGGGGACTAGCAGCCGCGTTGCACGGGAGAATGTCAAAAGTGTTCATATGTTGTGAAAACCTGAGAAATCCGTCAGTTTTCGTCATTTGTTATCGAATCGACTTAAAGCCAGATCGCCACATTGGCCGCTCTTCTCTCTGAAACGGTTACATTTATCGTTTGCAAAGGTATGTCGCGTGCTGCGGTATGCGGAGTCTTTAAAAGCACCATTGTAGAACACAGATGAAGCTTTTAAGTTGATTTAATAGCCAGTAAGAAGTAGTACAATTCAAGTTTTAGTTATCGATTATAGAATTTTCACCCTTCTTTGGTGCCTTGGACATGAGCTAGGACCTTAAGATTTTGCATGAAAGGAGGACTAGCAGACGCGTTGCACCGGAGAATGTGAAAAGTGTTCATACGCAGTAAAAACCTGAGAAATCCTTCCGTTTTCGTCATTTGTTATCGAATAGACTTGACGCCAGATCGTTACATTGGCCGCTCTTCTTTCTGAAACGGTTATATTTATCGTCTGCAAAGCTATGTCGCAAGCTGCGGTATGCGGAAACACTAAAAGCACCTAGTAGAACAATGAAGAAGCTCCTAAGTTGATGTAATAGCCAGTAAGAAGCAGTACAATTCAAGTTTTAGCAATCGATTATTGACTTTTTAGCCGGCTTCGATGCCCTAGACCTGAGCTAGGACCTTAAGATTTTGCATGAAAGGAGGACTAGCAGCCACGTTGCATCGGGGAATGTGAAAAGTGTTCATATGTAGTAAAAACCTGAGAAATCCGTCCGTTTTCGTCATTTGTTATCAAAAAGACTTAAAGCCATATCGACACATTGGCCGCTTTCCTCTCTGAAACTGTTACATTTATCGTCTGCAAAGCTATAATGCGAGCTGTGGTATGCGGAGACACTAAAAGCAGCATAGTAGAACACGGAAGAAGCTTCTTTGTTGATGTAATAGCCAGTAAGGAGCAGTACAATTCAAGTTTTAGTTATCGATTATTGACTTTTTACCCTTCTTTGGTGCCTTGAATATGAGCTAGAACCTAATGATTTTGCATGAAATGAGTACTAGCAACCGCGTTGCACTGGAGAATGTGAAAAGTGTTCATGTGTAGTAAAAATCTAAGAAATCCGTCCGTTTTCGTCATTTGTTATCGAGTCGACTTAAAGCCAGATCGCCACATTGGCCGCTCTTCTCTCTGAAACGGTTACATTTATCGTTTGCAAAGGTATGTCGCGTGCTGCGGTTTGCGGAGTCATTTAAAGCACCATAGTAGAACACAGATGAAGCTTTTAAGTTGATTTAATAGCCAGTAAGAAGTAGTACAATTCAAGTTTTAGTTATCGATTATAGACTTTTCACCCTTCATTGGTGCCTTGGACATGAGCTAGGACCTTAAGATTTTGCATGAAAGGAGGACTAGCAGACGCGTTGCACGGGAGAATGTGAAAAGTGTTCATACGCAGTAAAAACCTGAGAAATCCTTCCGTTTTCGTCATTTGTTATCGAATCGACTTGACGCCAGATCGTCACATTGGCCGCTCTTCTTTCTGAAACGGTTATATTTATCGTCGGCAAAGCTATGTCGCGTGCTGAGGTATGCGGAGACACAAAAAGCACCATAGCAGAACACAGAAGAAGCTTCTAAGTTGATGTAATAGCCAGTAAAAGCAGTACAATTCAAGTTTTAGTTATCGATTACTGACTCTTTACCCTACTTTGGTGCCTTGAATATGAGCTAGAACCTAATGATTTTGCATGAAATGAGGACTAGCAACCGCGTTGCACTGGAGAATGTGAAAAGTGTTCATATGTAGTAAAAATCTAAGAAATCCGTCCGTTTTAGTCATTTGTTATCGTAACGACTTAAAGCCAAATCTTCACATTGGCCGCTCTTCTCTCTGAAACGGTTACATTTATCATCTGCAAAGCTATGTCGAGTGCTGCGGTATGCGGAGACACTAGAAGCACCATAGTAGAACACAGATGAAGCTTCTAAGTTGATTTAATAGCCAGTAAGAAGCAGTACAATTGAAGTATTAGTTATCGATTATAGACTTTTTACCCTTCTTTGGTGCCTTGGACATGAGCTAGGACCTTAAGATTTTGCATGAAAAGAGGACTAGCAGTCGCGTTGCACGGGAGAATGTGAAAAGTGTCCATGTGTAATAAAAACCTAAGAAATTCGTCCGTTTTCGTCATTTGTTATCGAATCGACTTAAAGCCAGATCGTCACATTGGCCGCTCTTCTCTCTGAAACGGTTACATTTATCGTCGGCAAAGCTATGTCGCGTGCTGCGGCATGCGGAGACACTAAAAGCACCATAGCAGAACACAGAAGAAGCTTCTAAGTTGATGTAGTAGCCAGTAAGAAGCAGTACAATTCAAGTTTTAGTTATCGATTATTGACTTTTTACCCTTCTTTGGTGCTTTGAATATGAGCTAGTACCTTAAGATTTTGCATGAAATGAGGACTAGCAACCGCGTTGCACTGGAGAATGTGAAAAGTATTCATATGTAGTAAAAACCTAAGAAATCCGTCCGTTTTTGTCATTTGTTATCGAATCGACTTATAGCCAGATCGTCACATTGGCCGCACGTGTCTCTGAAACGGTTACATTTATCGTCTGCAAAGCTATATTCGTGCTGCGGTATGCGGAGACACTAAAAGCATCCATAGTAGAACACAGAAGAAACTTCTAAGTTGATGTAATAGCCAGTAAGAAGCAGTACAATTCAATTTTTAGTTATCGATTATTGACTTTTTACCCTTCTTTGGTACCCTGGACATGAGCTAGGACCTTGAGATTTTGCATGAAATGAGGACTAGCAGCCGCGTTGCACAGGAGAATGTGAAAAGTGTTCATATGTAGTAAAAACCTGAGAAATCCGTCCGTTTTAGTCATTTGTTATCGAATCGACCTAAAGCCAGATCGTCACATTGGCGGCTCTTCTTTCTGAAACGGTTACATTTATCGTCTGCAAAGCTATGTCGCAAGCTGCGGTATGCGGAAACACTAAAAGCACCTAGTAGAACAATGAAGAAGCTCCTAAGTTGATGTAATAGCCAGTAAGAAGCAGTACAATTCAAGTTTTAGTTATCAATTAATGACTTTTTATCCTTCTTTGGAGCCTTGGACACGAGCTAGGACCTGAAGATTTTGCATGAAAAGGGGACTAGCAGCCGCGTTGCACGGGAGAATGTCAAAAGTGTTCATATGTTGTAAAAACCTGAGAAATCCGTCAGTTTTCGTCATTTGTTATCGAATCGACTTAAAGCCAGATCGCCACATTGGCCGCTCTTCGCTCTGAAACGGTTACATTTATCATCTGCAAAGCTATGTCGAGTGCTGCGGTATGCGGAGACATTAGAAGCACCATAGTAGAACACAGATGAAGCTTCTAAGTTGATTTAATAGCCAGTAAGAAGCAGTATAATTGAAGTATTAGTTATCGATTATAGACTTTTTACCCTTCTTTGGTGCCTTGGACATGAGCTAGGACCTTAAGATTTTGCATGAAAAGAGGACTAGCAGCCGCGTTGCACGGGAGAATGTGAAAAGTGTCCATGTGTAATAAAAACCTAAGAAATTCGTCCGTTTTCGTCATTTGTTATCGAATCGACTTAAAGCCAGATCGTCACATTGGCCGCTCTTATCTCTGAAACGGTTACATTTATCGTTTGCAAAGGTATGTCGCGTGCTGCGGTATGCGGAGTCATTAAAAGCACCATTGTAGAACACAGATGAAGCTTTTAAGTTGATTTAATAGCCAGTAAGAAGTAGTACAATTCAAGTTTTAGTTATCGATTATAGACTTTTCACCCTTCATTGGTGCCTTGGACATGAGCTAGGACCTTAAGATTTTGCATGAAAGGAGGTCTAGCAGACGCGTTGCACGGGAGAATGTGAAAAGTGTTCATACGCAGTAAAAACCTGAGAAATCCTTCCGTTTTCGTCATTTGTTATCGAATCGACTTGACGCCAGATCGTCACATTGGCCGCTCTTCTTTCTGAAACGGTTATATTTATCGTCGGCAAAGCTATGTCGCGTGCTGCGGTATGCGGAGACACAAAAAGCACCATAGCAGAACACAGAAGAAGCTTCTAAGTTGATGTAATAGCCAGTAAAAGCAGTACAATTCAAGTTTTAGTTATCGATTATTGACTCTTTACCCTACTTTGGTGCCTTGAATATGAGCTAGAACCTAATGATTTTGCATGAAATGAGGACTAGCAACCGCGTTGCACTGGAGAATGTGAAAAGTGTTCATATGTAGTAAAAATCTAAGAAATTCGTCCGTTTTCGTCATTTGTTATCGAATCGACTTAAAGCCAGATCGTCACATTGGCCGCTCTTCTTTCTGAAACGGTTATATTTATCGTCGGCAAAGCTATGTCGCGTGCTGCGGTATGCGGAGACACAAAAAGCACCATAGCAGAACACAGAAGAAGCTTCTAAGTTGATGTAATAGCCAGTAAAAGCAGTACAATTCAAGTTTTAGTTATCGATTATTGACTCTTTACCCTACTTTGGTGCCTTGAATATGAGCTAGAACCTAATGATTTTGCATGAAATGAGGACTAGCAACCGCGTTGCACTGGAGAATGTGAAAAGTGTTCATATGTAGTAAAAATCTAAGAAATTCGTCCGTTTTCGTCATTTGTTATCGAATCGACTTAAAGCCAAATCGTCACATTGGCCGCTCTTCTCTCTGAAACGGTTACATTTATCATCTGCAAAGCTATGTCGAGTGCTGC
Source organism: Schistocerca gregaria (assembly GCF_023897955.1). Lineage (NCBI taxonomy): Eukaryota > Metazoa > Arthropoda > Insecta > Orthoptera > Acrididae > Schistocerca > Schistocerca gregaria. The sequence continues at coordinate 174,152 of NW_026061756.1, read as the reverse complement.
GGTATGCGGAGACATTAGAAGCACCATAGTAGAACACAGATGAAGCTTCTAAGTTGATTTAATAGCCTGTAAGAAGCAGTACAATTGAAGTATTAGTTATCGATTATAGACTTTTTACCCTTCTTTGGTGCCTTGAAGATGAGCTAGGACCTTAAGATTTTGCATGAAAAGAGGACTAGCAGCCGCGTTGCACGGGAGAATGTGAAAAGTGTCCATGTGTAGTAAAAACCTAAGAAATTCGTCCGTTTTCGTCATTTGTTATCGAATCGACTTAAAGCCAGATCGTCACATTGGCCGCTCTTCTCTCTGAAACGGTTACATTTATCGTCTGCAAAGCTATATGCGTGCTGCGGTATGCGGAGACACTAAAAGCATCCATAGTAGAACACAGAAGAAACTTCTAAGTTGATGTAATAGCCAGTAAGAAGCAGTACAATTCAAGGTTTAGCAATCGATTATTGACTTTTTAGCCGGCTTCGATGCCCTAGACCTGAGCTAGGAACTTACGATTTTGCATGAAAGGAGGACTAGCAGCCACGTTGCATCGGGGAACGTGAAAAGTGTTCATATGTAGTAAAAATCTAAGAAATCCGTCCGTTTTCGTCATTTGTTATCGAATCGACTTAAAGCCAGATCGCCACATTGGCCGCTCTTCTCTCTGAAACGGTTACATTAATCGCCTGTAAAGCTATGTTGCGTCCTGCGGTCTGCGGAGACACTAAAAGCGCCATAGTGGAACACAGAAGAAGTTTCTAAGTTGATGTAATTGGCAGTAAGAAGCAGTACAATGCAAGTTTTTGTTATCGATTATTGACTTTTTACCATCCTTTGGTGCTTTGGACATGAGATTGGACATTACGATTTTGCATGAAAGTAAGACTACCTTTCGCGTTGGAAGGGAGAAAGTGAAAAATGTTCATATGTAGTAAAAACCTGAAAAATCCGTCCATTTTCGTCATTTGTTATCGAATCGGGTTAAAGCCAGATCGTTACATTGGCCGCTCTTCTCTCTGTAACGGTTACATTTATCGTCTGCAAAGCTATGTCGCGTGCTGCGGTATGCCTGGACACTAAAAGAACCATAGTAGAACACAGATGAAGCTTCTAAGTTGATGTAATAGCCTGTAAGAAGCAGCACAATTCAAGTTTTAGTTAGCAATTAATGACTTTTTATCCTTCTTTGGAGCCTTGGACACGAGCTAGGACCTGAAGATATTGCATGAAAGGAGGACTAGCAGCCGCGTTGCACGGGAGAATGTGAAAAGTGTTCATATGTAGTAAAAACCTGAGAAATCCGTCCGTTTTAGTCATTTGTTATCGAATCGACTTAATGCCAGATCTACACATTGGCGGCCCTTCTTTCTGAAACTGTTACATTTGTCGTCTGCAAAGCTATGTCGCGTGCTGCCTTGTGCGGAGACACTAAAAGCACCTAGTAGAACAATGACGAAGCTCCTAAGTTGATGTAATAGCCAGTAAGAAGCAGTACAATTCAAGTTTTAGCAATCGGTTATTGACTTTTTAGCCGGCTTTGATGCCATAGACCTGAGCTAGGACCTTAAGATTTTGCATGGAAGGAGGACTAGCAGCCGCGTTGCATGGGGGAATGTGAAAAGTGTTCATATGTAGTAAAACCCTGAGAAATCCGTCCGTTATCGTCATTTGCTATCGAATCGACTTAAAGCCAGAGAGTCACACTGGCCTCTCTTCTCTCTGAAACGGTTACAATTATCGTCTGCAAAGCTATGTCGCGTGCTGCGGTATTCGGAGACACTAAAGGCACCATAATAAAAGACAGAAGAAGTTTCTAAGTTGATGTAATAGCAAGTAACAAGCAGTACAATTCAAGATTTAGTTATCGATTATAGACCTTTTACCCTTCGTTGGTGCTTTGGACATGAGCTAGGACCTTAAGATATTTTGTGAAGGGAGGACTAGCCGCCGCGTTGCACGGGAGAATGTGAAAAATGTTTAGATGTTGTAAAAACCTGAGAAATCCGTCCCTTATCGTCATTTGTTATCGAATCGACTTCAAGCCAGAGAATCACACTGGCATCTCTTCTCTCTAGAACGGTTACAATTATCGTCTGCAAAGCTATGTCGCGTGCTGCGGTATGCGGAGACACTAGAAGCACCATAGCAGAACAGAGGTGAAGCTTCTAAGTTGATGTAATATCCAGTAAGAAGAAGTACAATTCAAGTTTACGTTATCGATTATTGATTTTTTACCCTTCTTTCGTGCCTTGGACATGAGCTAAAACCTTAAGATTTTGCATGAAAGGAGGAGTAGCAGACGCGTTGCACGGGTGAATGTGAAAAGTGTTCATATGCAGTAAAAACATGAGAAATCCGTCCGTTTTCGACATTTGTTATCGAATCGACGTAGAGCCAGATCGTCACATTGGCCGCTCTTCTCTCTGAAACAGTTAGATTTACCGTCTGTAAAGATATGTCGCGTGCTGCGGTATGCAGAGACACTAAAACTACCATAGAAGAACACCTAAGAAGCTTCTAAGTTGATGTAATAGCCAGTAAGAAGCAGTACAATTCAAGTTTTAGTTATCGATTATTGACTTTTTACCCTTCCTTGGTGTCTTGGACATGAGCTAGGACATTAAGATTTTGCATGAAGGGAGGACTAGCAGCCGAGTTCCACGGGGGAATGTGAAAAGTGTTCATATGTAGTAAAAACCTGAGAAATCCGTCCGTTTTCGTCATTTGATATTGAATCGACTTAAAGCCCGATCGTCATATTGGCCGCTCATCTCTCTGAAACAGTTAGATTTACCGCCTGAAAAGATATGTCGCGTGCTGCGGTATGCGGAGACACCAAACGCACCATAGTAGAACGCTGCAGAAGCTTCTAAGTTGATGTAATAGCCAGTAAGAAGCAGCACAATTCAAGTTTTAGTTATCGATTATTGACTTTTTACCCATCTTTCGTGCCATGGACATGAGCTAGGACCTTAAGATTTTGCATGAAAGGAGGACTAGCAGCCGCGTTGCACGGGAGAATGAGAAAAGTGTTCATATGTAGTAAAAAGCTGAGAAATCCGTCCGTTTTCATCATTTGTTATTGAATCGACTTAAAGCCAGATCGTCACATTGGCCGCTCTTCTCTCTGAAACAGTTAGATTTACCGGCTGCAAAGATATGTCGCGTGCTGCGGTATGCGGAGACACTAAAAGCACCATAGAAGAACACAGAAGAAGCTTCTAAGATGATGTAATAGCCAGTAAGAAGCAGTAAAACTCTAGTTATCGATTATTGACTTTCTACCCATCTTTGGTGACTTGGACATGAGCTACGACCTTAAGATTTTGAATGAAAGGATGACTAGCAGACGCGTTGCACGGGAAAATGAGAAAAGTGTTCATATGTAGTAAAAACCTGAGAAATCCGTCCGTTTTCGTCATTTGTTATCGAATCGACTTAAAGCCAGATCATCATATTGCCCGCTTTTCTCTCTGAACGGTTACATTTATCGTCTGCAGAGCTATGTCGCGTGCTGCGGTATGCGAAGACACTAAAAGCACTATAGTAGAAAACACAAGAAGCTTCTAAGTTGATGTAATAGCCAGTAAGAAGCAGTACAATTCAAGATTTAGTTATCCATTATTGACCTTTTACCCTTCTTTGGTGCCTTGGACATGAGCTATGACCTTAAGATTTTGGATGATACGGGGAGTAACAGCCGCGTTGCACTGGAGAATATGAAAAGTGTTCATATGTACTAAAGACCTGAGTAATCCGTCCGATTTCGTCATTTGTGATGAAATTGACATTAAGGCAGATCGTCACATTGGAAGCTCTACTCACATTGGGGGGTCTTCTCTCAAAAACGGTTACATTTGTCGTCTGCAAAGCTATGCCGCGTGCTGCGGTATGCGGAGACACTAAAAGCACCATAGCAGAACACAGAAGAAGCTTCTAAGTTGATGTAATAGCCAATAAGAAGCAGTCTAATTCGAACGTTAGTTATCGATTATAGACTTTTTACCCTTCTCTGTTGCCTTGGACATGTGCTAGGACCTTACGATTTTGCATGAAAGGAGGACTAGCACCCGCGTTGCACGGGAAGAATGTGGAAAGTGTTCATATGTAGTAAAGACCTGAGAAATCCGTCCATTTCGTCATTTGTTATCGAATCGACTAAAGCCAGATCGTGACGTTGGCCGCTCTTCTCTCTGAAACGGTTACATTTATCGTCTGCAAAGATATGTCGCGTGCTGCGGTATGCGGAGACACTAAATGCACCATAGTAGAACACAGAAGAAGCTTCTATGTTGATGTAATAGCCAGTAAGAGTCAGGACAATTCCAGTTTTAATTATCGATTATTGCCTTTTTACCCTTCTTTGGGGTCTTGGACTTGAGCTAGGACCTTAAGATTTTGCATGAAAGGAGGACTAGCAGCCGCGTTGAACGGGAGAATGTGGAAAGTGTTCATATGTAGTAAAAACCTGAGAAATCCGTCCGTTTTCGACATTTGTTATCAAATCGACGTAGAGCCAGATCGTCACATTGGCCGCTCTTCTCTCTGAAACAATTAGATTTACCGTCTGCAAAGATATGTCGCGTGCTGCGGTATGCGGAGACACTAAAAGCACCATAGTAGGACACTGAAGAAGTTTCAAATATTATTTAATAGCCAGTAAGAAGCAGTACAATTCAAGTTTTAGTTATCGTTTATTGACTTTTTACCCTTCTTTGATGCCTTGGACATGAGCTAGGACCTTAAGATTTTGCATGAAAGGAGGACTAGCAGCCGCGTTGCATGGGAGAATGTGAAAAGTGTTCATATGTAGTAAAAACCTGACAAATCCGTCCGTTTTCGTCATTTGTTATCGAATCGACTTATAGCCAGAGAGTCACACTGGCCTCTCTTCTCTCTGAAACGGTTACAATTGTCGTCTGCAAAGCTACGTCGCGTGCATAGGTATCTGGAGACACTAAAAGCTCCATAGTAGAACACATCAGAAGCTTCTAAGTTGATGTAATAGCCAGTAAGAAGCAGCACAATTCAAGTTTTAGTTATCGATTATTGACTTTTTACCCTTCTTTGGTGCCTTGGACATGAGCTAGGACCTTAAGATTTTGCATGAAAGGAGAGCTAGCACCCTCGTTGCACGGGAGAATGTGAAAAGTGTTCATATGTAGTAAAGATCTGAGTTATCCGTCCGCTTTCGTCATTTGTGATAAAAGTGACATAAAGGCAGATCGTCACATTGGAAGCTCTTCTCTCTGAAACGGTTACATTTTTTCGTCTGCAAATCCATGTCGCGTGCTGCAGTATGCAGAGACACTAAAAACACAATAGTAGAACACCGAAGAAGCTTCTAAGTTGATGTAATAGCCAGTAAGAAGCAGTACAATTCTAGATTTAGTTAACGATTATTGACTTTTTAACATTCTTTGGTGCCTTGGACATGAGCTACGACCTTACGATTTTGCATGAGAGGAGGACTAGAAGCCGCGTTGCACGGGAGAATGTGAAAAGTGTTCATATGTAGTAAAAACCTGAGATATCCGTCCGCTTTCGACATTTGTTATCGAATCGACGTAGAGCCAGAACGTCACATTGGCCGCTCTTCTCTCTGAAACAGTTAGATTTACCGTCTGCAAAGAAATGTCGCGTGCTGCGGTATGCGGAGACACTAAAAGCACCATAGTAGAACACTGAAGGAGTTTCAAATATTATGTAATAGCCAGTAAGAAGCATTACAATTCAAGTTTTAGTTATCGTTTATTGACTTTTTACCCATCTTTGGTGCCTAGGACGTGAGCTTGGACCTTAAGATTTAGCATGAAAGGATGACTAGCAGCCGCGTTGCACGGGACAATGTGAAAAGTGTTCATATCTAGTAACAACTTGAGACATCCGTCCGTTTTCTTCATTTGTTATCGAATCGACTTAAAGCCAGATCGTCACATTGCCCGCTCTTCTCTTTTAAACGGTAACATTTGTCGTCTGCAAAGCTATGTCGCGTGCTGCGGTATGCGGAGACACTAAAAGCACCATAGTAGAACACAGAAGAAGCTTCTAAGTTGATGTAATAGCCAGTAAGAAGCAGTACAATTCGAACGTTAGTTATCGATTATAGACTTTTTACCCTTCTCTGTTGCCTTGGACATGTGCTAGGACCTTACGATTTTGCATGAAAGGAGGACTAGCACCGGCGTTGCACGGGAAGAATGTGGGAAGTGTTCATATGTAGTAAAGACCTGAGAAATCCGTCCATTTCGTCATTTGTTATCGAATCGACTTAAAGCCAGATCGTGACGTTGGCCGCTCTTCTCTCTGAAACGGTTACATTTATCGTCTGCAAAGCTATCTCGCGTGCTGCGGTATGCGGAGACATTAAGAGCACCATAGTAGAACACAGAAGAAGCATCTATGTTGATGTAATAGCCAGTAAGGAGCAGTAGAATTCAAGTTTTAGTTATCTGTTATTGACTTTTTACCCTTCTTTGGTGCCTTGGACATGAGCTAGGACCTTAAGATTTTGCATGAAAGGAGGTCTAGCATCCGCGTTGCACGGGAGGATGTGGAAAGTGTTCATATGTAGTAAAAAACTAAGAAATCCGTCCGTTTTCGTCATTTGTTATAAAATCGACTTAAAGCCATATCGCCACATAGGCCGCTTTTTTCTCTGAAACGGTTACAATTATCGTTTGCAAAGCTATGTCGTGTGCTGCGGTATGCGGAGACACTAAAAGCACCATAGTAGAACACAGAAGAAGCTTCTAAGTTGATGTAATAGCCAGTAAGAAGCAGTACAATTCAAGTTTTAGTTATCGATTATTGACTTTTTACCCTTCTTTGGTGCCTTGGACATGAGCTAATACCTTAAGATTTTGCATGAAAGGAGGTCTAGCAGCCGCGTTATACGGGAGAATTTGAAAAGTGTTCATATGTAGTAAAAAACTAAGAAATCCGTCCGATTTCGTCATTTGTTATCAAATCGACTTAAAGCCATATCGCCTCATATTCCGCTTTCTTCTCTGAAACGGTTAAAATTATCGTTTGCAAAGCTATGTCGTGTGCTGCGGTATGCGGAGACACTAAAAGCACCATAGTAGAACACAGATGAAGCTTCTAAGTTGATGTAATAGTCAATAAGAAGTAGTATAATTCAAATTTTAATTATCGATTATTGACTTTTTACCCTTCTATGGTTTCTTGGACATGAGGTATGACCTTAAGAATTTGCATGAAAGGAGGACTAGCAGTCGCGTTGCATGGGAGATAGTGAAAAGTGTTCATATGTAGTAAAAACCTGAGAAATCCGTCCGTTTTCGTCATTTGTTATCGAATCGACTTAAAGCCAGATCGTCACATTGGCCGCCCTTCTCTCTGAAACGGTTACATTTATCGGCTGCAAAGCTATGCCGCGTGCTGCGGTATGCGGAGACACTAAAAGCACCATAGTACAACACAGATGAAGCTTCTAAATTGATGTAATAGAAAGTAAACGTAATACAATACAAGTTTTAGACACCGATTATTGACTTTTTAGCCGGCTTTTGTGCCTTTGACATGGGCTAGTACATTAAGATTTTGCATGAAATGAGGTCTAGAAGCCGCGTTGCACGGGAGTATGTGAAAAGTGTTCATATGTAGTAAAAACCTGAGAAATCCGTCCGTTTTCGTCATTTGTTATCGAATAGACTTAAAGATAGATCGTCACTTTGGCCGCTCTTCTCTCTGAAACGGTTACATTTATCGTCTGTAAAGCTATGTGGCGTGCCGCGGTATGCGGAGACACTAAAAGCACTATAGTAGAACACAGAAGAAACTTCTATGTTGATGTAATAGCCAGTTGTTGTTGTTGTTGTTGTTGTTGTTGTTGTCTTCAGTCCTGAGACTGGTTTGATGCAGCTCTCCATGCTACTCTATCCTGTGCAAGCTGTTTCATCTCCCAGTACCTACTGAAACCTACATACTTTCGAACCCGCTTAGTGTACTCATCTCTCGGTCTCCCTCTACGATTTTTACCCTCCACGCTGCCCTTCAATGCTAAATTTGTGATCCCTTGATGCCTCAAAACATGTCCTACCAACCGATCCCTTCTTCTAGTCAAGTTGTGCCACAAACTTCTCTTCTCCCCAATCCTATTCAATACCTCGTCATTAGTAACGTGATCTATCCACCTTATCTTCAGTATTCTTCTGTAGCACCACATTTCGAAAGCTTCTATTCTCTTCTTGTCCAAACTATTTATCGTCCATGTTTCACTTCCATACAAGGCTACACTCCATACAAATACTTTCAGAAACGACTTCCTGATACATAAATCTATATTCGATGTTAACAAATTTCTCTTCTTCAGAAACGCTTTCCTTGCCATTGCCAGTCTACATTTTATATCCTCTCTACTTCGACCATCATCAGTTATTTTACTTCCTAAATAGCAAAACTCTTTTACTACTTTAAGTGTCTCATTTCCTAATCTAATTCCCTCAGCATCACCCGATTTAATTCGACTACATTCCATTATCCTAATTTTGCTTTTGTTAATGTTCATCTTATATCCTCCTTTCAAGACACTGTCCATTCCGTTCAACTGCTTTGCCGTCTCCGACAGAATTACAATGTCATCGGCGAACCTCAAAGTTTTTACTTCGTCTCCATGAATTTTAATACCTACTCCAAATTTTTCTTTTGTTCCTTTACTGCTTGCTCTATATACAGATTGAATAACATCGGGGAGAGGCTACAACCCTGTCTCACTCCTTTCCCAACCACTGCTTCCCTTTCATGCCCCTCGACTCTTATGACTGCCATCTGGTTTGTATACAAATTGTAAATAGCTTTTCGCTGCCTGTATTTTACCCCTGCCACATTTAGAATTTGAAATAGAGTATTCCAGTCAACATTGTCAAAAGCTTTCTCTAAGTCTACAAATGCTAGAAACGTAGGTTTGCCTTTTCTTAATCTTTCTTCTAAGATAAGTCGTAAGGTCAGTATTTCCTCACGTGTTCCAACATTTCGACGGAATCCAAACTGATCCTCCCCGAGGTCCGCATCTACCAGTTTTTCCATTCGTCTGTAAAGAATTCGCGTTAGTATTTTGCAGCCGTGGCTTATTAAACTGATAGTTCGGTAATTTTCACATCTGTCAGCACCTGCTTTCTTTGGGATTGGAATTATTATATTCTTCTTGAAGTCTGAGGGTATTTCGCCTGTCTCATACATCTTGCTCACCAGCTGGTAGAGTTTTGTCAGGACTGGTTCTCCCAAGGCAGTCAGTAGTTCTAATGGAATGTTGTCTACTCCGGGGGCCTTGTTTCGACTCAGGTCTTTCAGTGCTCTGTCAAACTCTTCACGCAGTATCGTATCTCGCATTACGTCTTCATCTACATCCTCTTCCATTTCCATAATATTGTCCTCAAGTACATCGCCCTTGTATAAACCTTCTATATACTCCTTCCACCTTTCTGCCTTCCCTTCTTTGCTTAGAACTGGGTTGCCATCTGAGCTCTTGATATTCATACACGTGGTTCTCTTCTCTCCAAAGGTCTCTTTAATTTTCCTGTAGGCAGTATCTATCTTACCCCTAGTGAGATAAGCTTCTACATCCTTACATTTGTCCTCTAGCCATCCCTGTTTAGCCATTTTGCACTTCCTGTCGATCTCATTTTTGAGACGTTTGTATTCCTTTTTGCCTGCTTCATTTACTGCATTTTTATATTTTCTCCTTTCATCAATTAAATTCAATGTTTCTTCTGTTACCCAAGGATTTCTAGCAGCCCTCTTCTTTGTACCTACTTTATCCTCTGCTGCCTTCACAATTTCATCCCTCAGAGCTACCCATTCTTCTTCTACTGTATTTCTTTCCCCTATTCCTGTCAATTGTTCCCTTATGCTCTCCCTGAAACTCTGTACAACCTCTGGTTCTTTCAGTTTATCCAGGTCCCATCTCCTTAATTTCCCACATTTTTGCAGTTTCTTCAGTTTTAATCTACAGGTCATAACCAATAGGTTGTGGTCAGAGTCCACATCTGCCCCTGGAAATGTCTTACAACTTAAAACTTGGTTCCTAAATCTCTGTCTTACCATAATATAATCTATCTGATACCTTTTAGTATCTCCAGGTTTCTTCCACGTATACAACCTTCTTTCATGATTCTTAATCCAAGTGTTAGCTATGATTAAGTTGTGCTCCGTGCAAAATTCTACTAGGCGGCTTCCTCTTTCATTTCTTAGCCCCAATCCATATTCACCTACTATGTTTCCTTCTCTCCCTTTTCCTACACTCGAATTCCAGTCACCCATTACTATTAAAGTTTCGTCTCCCTTCACTATCTGAATAATTTCTTTTATTTCATCGTACATTTCTTCAATTTCTTCATCATCTGCAGAGCTAGTTGGCATATAAACTTGTACTACTGTAGTAGGTGTGGGCTTCGTATCTATCTTGGCCACAATAATGCGTTCACTATGCTGTTTGTAGTAGCTTACCCGCATTCCTATTTTCCTATTCGCTATTAAACCTACTCCTGCATTACCCCTATTTGATTTTGTGTTTATAATCCTGTAGTCACCTGACCAGAAGTCTTGTTCCTCCTGCCACCGAACTTCACTTATTCCCACTATATCTAACTTTAACCTATCCATTTCCCTTTATAAATTTTCTAACCTACCTGCCCGATTAAGGGATCTGACATTCCACGCTACGATCCGTAGAACGCCAGTTTTCTTTCTCCTGATAACGACATCCTCTTGAGTAGTTCCCGCCCGGAGATCCGAATGGGGGACTATATTACCTCCGGAATATTTTACCCAAGAGGATGCCGTTCGCAGTACCAGCACAACAAGGCCGTTTTGGTTAATGTTGCAACGCCAAATCAGTCAATCATCCAGACTGTTGCCCCTGCAACTACTGAAAAGGCTGCTGCCCCTCTTCAGGAAACACACGTTTGTCTGGCCTCTCAACAGATACCCCTCCGTTGTGATTGCACCTACGGTACGGCCATCTGTATCGCTGAGGCACGCAAGCCTCCCCACCGACGGCAACGTCCATGGTTCATGTAAGAAGCAGTAAAGCAGTACAATTCAAGTTGTAGTTATCGATTATTGACTTTTTACCCTTCTTTGGTGCCTTGGACATGAGGTGGCACCTTAAGATTTTGCATGAAAGGAGGACTAGCAGCCACGTTGCAAGGGAGAATGTGAAAGGTGTTCATATGTAATAAAAACCTGAGAAATCCGTCAGTTTTCGTCATTTATCGAATCGACTTATAGCCAGATAGTCACATTGGCCGCACTTCTGTCTGAAAAGGTTACAATTAACGTCTGCAAAGCTATCTCGTGTGCTGCGGTATGCGGAGACATTAAGAGCACCATAGTAGAACACAGAAGAAGCATCTAAGTTGATGTAATAGCCAGTAAGGAGCAGTACAATTCAAGTTTTAGTTATCTGTTATTGACTTTTTACCCTTCTTTGGTGCCTTGGACATGAGCTAGGACCTTAAGATTTTGCATGAAAGGAGAACTATCAGCCGCGTTGCACGGGACAATATGAAAAGTGTTCATATGTACTAAAAACCTGAGAAATCAGTGCGTTTTCGTCATTTGTTATCGAATCGGCTTTTAGCTAGATCGTCACATTGCCGGTCTTCTGTCTGAAACGGATACATTTATCGTCTGCAAATATATGTTGCGTGCTGCGGTATGCGGAGACACTAAAAGCAGCATAGCAGAACACATAAGAGGCTTCTAACTTGATGTAATAGCCAGTAAGAAGCAGTAACATTCAAATTTTCGTTATCGATTATTGACTTTTTACCCTTCTTTGGTGCCTTGGACATGAGCTAGGACCTTAAGATTTCGCATGAAAGGATGCCTAGTAGCCGCGTTGCACAGGAGAATGTGAAAAGTGTTAATATGTAGTAAAAACCTGAGAATTCCGTCCGTTTTCGTCATTTGTTATCAAATCGGCTTAAAGCTAGATCGTCACATTGGCCGGTCTTCTCTCTGAAACGGTTACATCTATCGTCTGCAAAGCTATGTAGCGTGCTGCGGTATGCGGAGACACTAAAAGCACCTTAGTAGAACACAGATGAAGCTTCTAAGTAGATGTAATAGCCAGTAAGATGTAATACAATACAAGTTTTACATATCGATTATCGACTTTTTAGCCGGCTTTGATGCCTTGGACGTGAGCACGACCTTAAGGTTTTGCATGAAGGGGGGTATAGCAGCCGCGCTGCACGGAAGAGTGTGAAAAGTGTTCATATGTAGTAAAAACCTGAGAAATCCGCCCGTTTTCGTCATTTGTCGTCGAATCGGCTTAAAGCTAGATCGTCACATTGGGGGGTCTTCTCTCAAAAACGGTTACATTTATCGTCTGCAAATCTATGTCGCGTGCTGCGGTATGCGGAGACACTAAAAGTACCATAGCAGAACACTGATAAAGCTTCTACGTTGAAGTAATAGAAAGTAAGAAGTAGTACAATTCAAGTTTTAGTTATCGATTATTGACTTTTTACCCTTCTTTTGTGCCTTGGACATGAGCTAGGACCTTACGATTTTGCATGAAAGGAGAACTAGCAGCCGCGTTGCATGGGAGAATGTGAAAAGTGGTCATATGTGGTAAAAACCTGAGAAATGCACCGTTTTCCTCATTTGTTATAAAAACGACTTAAAGCCAGATCGTCACATTGGCCGCTCTTCTCAATGAAACGCTTACATTTATCGTCTGCAAAGCTGTGTCGCGTGCTGCGATATGCGGAGACACAAGGACCTACGTAGAACACAGATGAAGCTTCTAAGTTTATGTAATAGCCAATAAGATGTAGTACAATTAATTTTTAATTATCGATTATTGACTTTTTACTATCCTTTGGTGCCTTGGACATGAGCTAGGACCTTAAGATTTTGCATGAAAGGTTGACTAGCAGCCGCGTTGCACGGGAGAATGTGAAAAGTGTTCATATGTAGTAAAAACCTGAGAAATCCGTCTGTTTTCTTCATTTGTTATCGAATCGACTTAAAGGCAGGTTGTCACATTGGCCGCTCTTCTCTCTGAAACGGTTACATTTATCGTCTGCAAAGGTATGTCGCATGCAGCGGTATGCGGAGACACTAAAAGCACAGTAGTAGAACACAAATGAACCTTCTAAGTTGATGTATTAGCCAGTCAGAAGCAGTACAATTCAAGATTTTGTTATCGATTTTATACATTTTACCCTTCTTTGGTGCCTTGGACATGACCTAGGATCTTACGATTATCGATGAAAGAAGAACTAGCAGCCGCGTTGCACGGGAGAATGTGAAATGTGTTTATATGTGGTAAAAACCTGAGAAATCTGTCCCTTTTCTTCATTCGTTATCAAATCGACTTAAAGCCAGATCATCACATATGCCGCTCTTCTGTCTGAAAAGGTTACATTTATCGTCTGCAAGACTATGTCGCGTGCTGCGGTATGCGGAGATACTAAAAGCTCCATAGTAGAACCCAGAGGAAGCTCCTAAGTTTCTGTAATAGCCAGTAAGAAACAGTACAATTCAAGTTTTAGTTATCGATTATTGACTTTTTACCATTCTTTGGTGCCTTGGTCATTAGCTACGACATTAAGATTTTGAATGAAAGGACGACTAACAGACGCTTTGCACGGGACAATGCGAAAAGTTTTTATATGTAGTAAAAACCTGAGAAAGCCGTCTATTTTCGTCATTTGTTATCGAATCGAATTAAAGCCAGATCGCCACATTGGCCGCTCTTCTCTCTGAAACGATTACATATATCGTCTGCAGGACTGTGTCGCGTGCTGGGGTATGTGCAGATACTAAATGCACCATAGTAGAACACAGATGAAGCTTCTAAGTTGATGTAATAGCACGTAAGAAGTAGTACAATTCAAGTTTTAGTTATCTATTATTGACTTTTACCCTTCTTTGGTGCCTTGGACATGAGCTAGGAACTTAAGATTTTGCATGAAAGGAGGACTTGCAAACGCGTTGCATGGGAGAACGTGAAATGTGTGCATATGTGGAAAAAACCTGAGAAATTGGTCCGTTTTCGTCATTTGTTATTAAATCGACTTAAAGCCAGATCGTCACATTGGCTGCTCTTCTCTCTGAAACGGATACATTTATCGTCTGCAAGACTATGTCGCGTGCTGCGGTATGCGGAGATACTAAGAGCTCCATAGTAGAACCCAGAGGAAGCTCCTAAGTTTTTGTAATAGCCAGTAAGAAGCAGTACAATTAGAGTTTTAGTTATCGATTATTGACTTTTTACCATTCTTTGGTGCCTTGGTCATTAGCTAGGACATTAAGATTTTGCATGAAAGGACGACTAACAGCCGCTTTGCACGGGAGAATGCGAAAAGTGTTCATATGTAGTAAAAGCCTGAGAACTGCGTCTGTTTTCGTCATTTGTTATCGAATGGACTTAGAGTTAGATTGTCACATTGGCCGCTCTTCTCTCTCCAAAGTTTACATTTATCGTCTGCAAAGCTATGTCACGTGCTGCGGTATGCGGAGACACTGTAAGCATCATAGTAGAACACAGATGAAGCTTCTAAGTTGATGTAATAGCCAGTAAGAGTCAGGACAATTCCAGTTTTAATTATCGATTATTGCCTTTTTACCCTTCTTTGGGGTCTTAGACTTGAGCTAGGACCTTACGATTTTGCATGAAAGGAGGACTAGCAGCCGCGTTGCACGGGAGAATGTGAAAAGTGTTCATATGTAGTAAAAACCTGAGAAATCCGTCCGTTTTCGACATTTGTTATCGAATCGACGTAGAGCCAGATCGTCACATTGGCCGCTCTTCTCTCTGAAACAATTAGATTTACCGTCTGCAAAGATATGTCGCGTGCTGCGGTATGTGGAGACACTAAAAGCACCATAGTAGAACACTGAAGAAGTTTCAAATATTATTTAATAGCCAGTAAGAAGCAGTACAATTCAAGTTTTAGTTATCGATTATTGACTTTTTACCCTTCTTTGGTGCCTTGGACATGAGCTAGGACCTTAAGATTTTGCATGAAAGGAGGATTAGCAGCCGCGTTGCACGGGAGGATGTGAAAAGTGTTCATATATAGTAAAAACCTAATAAATCCGTCCGTTTTCGTCATTTGTTATTGAATCGACTTAAAGCCACATCGTCACATTAGCCGCTCTTCTCTCAGAAACGGTTACATTTATCGTCTGCAAAGCCATGTCGCGTGCTGCGGTATGCGGAGACACTAAAAGCATCATAGTAGAACACAGATGAAACATCTAAGTTGATGTAATAGCACGTAAGAAGTGGTACAATTCATGTTTTAGTTATCGATTATTGACTTTATACCCTTCTTTGGTGCCTTGGACATGAGCTAGGACCTTAAGATTTTGCATGAAAGGAGGACTAGCAGCCGAGTTGCAAGGGAGAAAGTGAAAAGTGTTCATATCTACTAAAAACCTGAAAAATCCGTCCGTTTTCGTCACTTGTTGTCGAATCGACTTAGAGATAGATTGTCCCATTGGCCGCTCTTCTCTCTGAAACGGTCACATTTATCGTCTGCAAAGCTATGTCGCGTACTGCGGTATGAGGAGACACTAAAAGCTCTATAGTAGAACCCAGAGGAAGCTTCTAAGTTTTTGTAATAGCCAGTAAGAAGCAGTACAATTCAAGTTTTAGTTATCGATTATTGACTTTTTACTATCCTTTGGTGCTTTGGATATGAGCTAGGACCTTAAGATTTTGAATGAAAGAAGAAATAGCAGCCGCGTTGCACGGGAGAATGTGAAAAGTGTTCATATGTAGTAAAAACCTGAGAAATCCGTCCGTTTTCGTCTTTTGTCATTAAATCGACTTAAAGCCTGGCCGACACATGGGCTGCTCTTCTCTCTGAAACGGATACATTTATCGTTTGCAAGACTATGTCGCGTGCTGCGGTATGCGGAGACACAAAAAGGACCATAGTAGAACACAGATGAAGATTTTAAGATGATGTAACAGCCAATAAGAAGTAGTACAATTCAAGTTTTAGTTATCGATTATTAACTTTTTAGCCGGCTTTGGTGCATTGGATAATGAGCTAGGACCTTACGATTTTGTGTGAAGGGAGGTCTAGCAGCCGCAATGCACGAGAGAGTGTGAAAAGTGTTCATAAGTGGCAAAAACCTGAGAAATCCGTCCTTTTGCGTCATTTGTTGTCGAATCGACTTAAAGCCAGATTGTCACATTGGCCGCTCTTCTCTCTGAAACGGTTACATTTATCGTCTGCAAAGCTATGGTGCGAGCTGCGGTATGCAGAGACACTAAAAGCTCCATAGTTGAACCCAGAGGACGCTTCTAAGTTTTTGTAATAGCCAGTAAGAAGCAGTACAATTCAAGTTTTAGTTATCGATTATTGTCTTTTTACCATTCTTTGGTGCCTTGGTCATTAGCTAGGACCTTAAGATTTTGCATGAAAGGAGGACTAACAGCCGCGTTGCACGGGAGAATGCGAAAAGTGTTCATATGTAGTAAAACCCTGAGAAATCCGTCCGTTTTCGTGATTTGTTATCGAATCGAATTAAAGCCAGATCGCCACATTGGCCGCTCTTCTCTCTGAAACGGATACATTTATCGTTTGCAAGACTATGTCGCGTGCTGCGGTATGCGGAGACATTAAAAGCACCATAGTAGAACACAGATGAAGCTTCTAAGTTGATGTAATAGCCAGTAAGAGGTAGTACAATTCAAGTTTTAGTTATTGATTATTGACTTTTTACCGTTCTTTGGTGCCTTGGACATGAGCTAGGACCTTAAGATTTTGCATGAAAGGAGGATTAGCAGCCGCGTTGCACGGGAGGATGTGAAAAGTGTTCATATATAGTAAAAACCTAATAAATCCGTCCGTTTTCGTCATTTGTTATTGAATCGACTTAAAGCCATTCGCCACATTGGCCGCTCTTGTCTCTGAAACGATTACATTTATCGTCTGCAAAGCTATGTCGCGTGCTGCGGTTTGCGGAGACGCTAAAAGCACCATAGTAGAACACAAATGAAGCTTCTATGTTGATGTAATAGCCAGTAAGAAGTAATACAATTCAAGTTTTACTTATATGTTATTGACTTTTTACCCTTCTTTGGTGCCTTGGACATGAGCTAGGACCTTAAGATTTTGCATGAAAGGAGGACTAGCAAACGCGTTGCACAGGAGAACGTGAAAAGTGTCCATATGTGGAAAAAAACCTGAGAAATCCGTCCGTTTTCGTCATTTGTTATCGAATCGACTTAAAGTCAGATCGTCACATTGGCCACTCCTCTCTGTAACGGTTACATTTATCGTCTGCAAAGATATGTCTGTTGCGGCGGTACGCGGAGACACTAAAAGCATCATAGTAGAACACAGATGAAACATCTAAGTTCATGTAATAGCCAGTAAGAAGTAGTCCAATTCAAGTTTTATTGATCGATAATTGACTTTTTACCTTTCTTTGGTGCCTTTGACATGAGCTAGGACTTGGACTAGGAGGACTGCAGCCGTGTTGCACGGGAGAATGTGAAAAGTTTTCATATGTAGTAAAAACCTGAGAAATCCGTCCATTTTCGTCATTTGTTATCGAATCGAATTAAAGCCATTCGCCACATTGGCCGCTCTTGTCTCTGAAACGATTACATTTATCGTCTGCAAAGCTATGTCGCGTGCTGCGGTTTGCGGAGACGCTAAAAGCACCATAGTAGAACACAAATGAAGCTTCTATGTTGATGTAATAGCCAGTAAGAAGTAATACAATTCAAGTTTTACTTATATGTTATTGACTTTTTACCCTTCTTTGGTGCCTTGGACATGAGCTAGGACCTTAAGATTTTGCATGAAAGGAGGACTAGCAAACGCGTTGCACAGGAGAACGTGAAAAGTGTCCATATGTGGAAAAAAACCTGAGAAATCCGTCCGTTTTCGTCATTTGTTATCGAATCGACTTAAAGTCAGATCGTCACATTGGCCACTCCTCTCTGTAACGGTTACATTTATCGTCTGCAAAGATATGTCTGTTGCGGCGGTACGCGGAGACACTAAATGCACCATAGTGGAACACAGAAGAAGCTTCTAAGTTGATGTAATAGCCCGTAAGAAGCAGTACAATTCAAGTTTTAGTTATCGATTATTGACTTTTTATCCTTCCTTGGTGCCTTGAACATGAGCTACGAACTTAAGATTTTGCATGAATGAAGGACTAGTAGCCGCGTTGCACGGGAGAAAGTGAAAAGTGTTCACATGTAGTAAAAACCTGAGAAACCAGTCCGTTTTCGTCATTTGTTATCTAATCGACTTAGAGCCAGATCGTCTCATTGGCCACTCTTCTCACTGAAACGGTTACATTTATCGTCTGCCAAGGTATGTCGCGTGCTGCGGTATGCGGATACACTAACAGTACCACAGTAGAACACAGAAGAAGCTACTAAGTTGATGTAATAGCCAGTAAGAAGCAGTACAATTCAAGTTTTAGTTATCGATTATTGACTTTTTACTATCCTTTGGTGCCTTGGATATGAGCTAGAACCTTAAGATTTTGAATGAAAGAGGAAATAGCAACCGCGTTGCACGGGAGAATGTGAAAAGTGTTCATATGTAGTAAAAACCTGAAAAATCCGTCCGTTTTCGTCATTTGTTATTAAATCGACTTAAAGTCAGACCGACACATGGGATGCTCTTCTCTCTGAAACGGATACATTTATCGTTTGCAAGACTATGTGGCGTGCTGCGATATGCGGAGACACAAAACGCACCACAGTAGAACACAGATGAAGCTTCTACGTTTTTGTAATAGCCAGTAACAAGCAATACAATTCAAGTTATAGTTATCGAGTGTTGACTTTTTACCATTCTGTGCAGCCTTGGACATGAGCTAGGACCTTAAGATTTTACATGAAAGGAGGACTGGCAGCTGCGTTGCACGGGAGAATGTGAAAAGTTTTCCTATGTAGTAAATACCTGAGAAATCCGTTCGTTTTCGATATTTGTTATCGAATCGACTTAATGCCAGATCGTCACATTAGCCACTCTTCTCTCGGAAACGGTTACATTTATCGTCTGCAAAGCTATGACGCGTGCTGCGGTATGCGGAGACACTAAAAGCACCATAGTAGAACACAGATGAAGCTTCCAGTTTGATGTAATAGCCAGTAAGAAGTAGTACAATTCAACTTTCAGTTATCGATTTTTTATTTTTTAGCCGGCTTTGGTAACTTGGACATGAGGTAGGACCTTAAAATTGTGCATGAAAGGAGGACTAGCACCCGCTTTGCACGGGAGAATGTGAAATGTGTTCATATGTAGTAAAAACCTGAGAAATCCGTTCGTTTTCGTCATTTGCTATCGAATCAACTCAATGTCATATCGTCACGTTAGCCGCACTTCTCTCTGAAACGGTTACATTTATCGTCTGCAAAGCTATGTCGCGTGCTGCGGTATGCGGAGACACTAATAGCACCTTAGTAGAACACAGATGAAGCTTCCAAGTTGATGTAATAGCCAGTAAGAAGTAGTACAATTCAAGTTTTTGTTATCGATTATTGACTTTTTACCCTTTTTTGTGACTTGGACGTGAGGTAGGACCTTAAAATTTTGCATGAAAGGAGGACTAACAGCCGCGTTGTACGGGAGAATGTGAATAGTGTTCTTATGCAGTAAAAGCATGAGAAACCCGTCCGTTTCCGTCATTTCTTAGCGAATCGACTTAAAGCCAGATCGTCACATTGGCCGCTCTTCTCTCTGAAACGGTTACATTTATGGTCTGCCAAGCTATGTCGCGTGCTGCGGTATGCGGATACACTAACAGTACCACAGTAGAACACAGAAGAAGCTACTAAGTTGATGTAATAGCCAGTAAGAAGCAGTACAATTCAAGTTTTAGTTATCGATTATTGACTTTTTACTATCCTTTGGTGCCTTGGATATGAGCTAGAACCTTAAGATTTTGAATGAAAGAAGAAATAGCAACCGCGTTGCACGGGAGAATGTGAAAAGTGTTCATATGTAGTAAAAACCTGAAAAATCCGTCCGTTTTCGTCATTTGTTATTAAATCGACTTAAAGTCAGACCGACACATGGGATGCTCTTCTCTCTGAAACGGATACATTTATCGTTTGCAAGACTATGTGGCGTGCTGCGGTATGCGGAGACACAAAACGCACCACAGTAGAACACAGATGAAGCTTCTACGTTTTTGTAATAGCCAGTAACAAGCAGTACAATTCAAGTTATAGTTATCGAGTGTTGACTTTTTACCATTCTGTGCTGCCTTGGACATGAGCTAGGACCTTAAGATTTTACATGAAAGGAGGACTAGCAGCCGCGTTGCACGGGAGAATGTGAAAAGTTTTCCTATGTAGTAAATACCTGAGAAATCCGTTCGTTTTCGACATTTGTTATCGAATCGACTTAATGCCAGATCTTCACATTAGCCGCTCTTTTCTCTGAAACGATTACATTTATCGTCTGCAAAGCTATGACGCGAGCTGCGGTATGCGGAGACACTAAAAGCACCATAGTAGAACACAGATGAAGCTTCCAGTTTGATGTAATAGCCAGTAAGAAGTAGTACAATTCAACATTCAGTTATCGATTTTTGATTTTGTAGCCGGCTTTGGTAACTTGGACATGAGGTAGGACCTTAAAATTGTGCATGAAAGGAGGACTAGCAGCCGCTTTGCACGGGAGAATGTGAAATGTGTTCATATGTAGTAAAAACCCGAGAAATCCGTTCGTTTTCGTCATTTGCTATCGAATCAACTCAATGTCATATCGTCACGTTAGCCGCACTTCTCTCTGAAACGGTTACATTTATCGTCTGCAAAGCTATGTCGCGTGCTGCGGTATGAGGAGACACTAAAAGCACCTTAGTAGAACACAGATGAAGCTTCCAAGTTGATGTAATAGCCAGTAAGAAGTAGTACAATTCAAGTTTTAGTTATCGAATATTGACCTTTTACCCTTCTTTGGTGCCTTGGACATGAGCTATTACCTTAAGATTTTGCTTGAAAGGAGGACTAGCAGCCGCGTTTCACGGGAGAATGTGAAAAGTGTTCATATGTAGTAAAAACCTGAGAAATCTGCCCGTTTTCGTTATTTGTTATCAAATCGACTTATAGCCAGATCGTCAGATTGTCGCTATTCTATCTGAAACGATTACATTTATCGTCTGCAAAGCTATATCGCGTGCTGCGGTATGCGGAGACACTAAAAGCACCATAGTAGAACACAGATGAAGCTTCTACGTTTTTGTAATAGCCAGTAATAAGCAGTAGAATTCAAGTTTTAGTTATCGATTGCTGACTTTTTACCATTCTGTGCTGCCTTGGACGTGAGCTAGGACCTTACAATTTTACATGAAAGGAGGACTAGCAGCCGCGTTGCACGGGAGAGTGTGAAAAGTGTTCATATGTAATAAATACCTGAGAAATCCGTCCGTTATCTTCATTTGTTATCGAATCGACTTAAAGCCAGATCGTCACATTAAACGCTCTTCTCTCTGAAACGGTTAAATTTGTCGTATGCAAAGTTATGTCGCGTGCTGCGGTATGCGGAGACACTAAAAGCACCAAAGTAGAACACAGATGAAGCTTCTAAGATGATGTAATAGCCTGTAAGAAGTAGTACAATTCAAGTTTTAGTTATCGATTATTGACTTTTTTCCCTTCTCTGGTGAATTGGACATGAGCTACGACCTTAAAATTTTGCATGAAAGGAGGATTAGCAGCCGCGTAGCACGGGAGAATGTGAAAAGTGTTCATATGTAGTAAAAACCTGACAAATCCGTCTGTTTTCGTCATTTGTTATCGAATCGACTTAAAGCCAGATCGTCACATTAGCCGCTCTTCTCTCAGAAACGGTTAGATTTATCGTCTGCAAAGCTATGTCGCGTGCTGCGACATGCAAGGACACTAAAACCACCATATTAGAACACAGATGAAGCATCTAAGTTGATGTTATAGCCAGTAAGAAGTAGTACAATTCAAGTTTTAGTTATCGATCATTGACTTTTTACCCTTCTTTGGTGCCTTGGACATGAGCTAGGACCTTAAGATTTTGCATGAAAGGAGGACTAGCAGCCGCTTTGCACGGGAGAATGTGAAAAGTGTTCATATGCACTAAAAACCTGAAAAATCCATCCGTTTTAGTCATTTGTTGTCGAATCGCCTTAAAGCCTGATCGTCACATTGGCCGATCTTCTCTCTGAAACGATTACATTTATCGTCTGCAAAGCTATATCGCGTGCTGCGGTATGCGGAGACACTAAAAGCACCACAGTAGAACACAGATTAAGCTTCTACGTTTTAGTAATAGCTACTAATAATGAGTACAATTCAATTTTTAGTTAACGATTGTTGACTTTTTACCAATCTGTGCTGCCTTGGACATGAGCTAGGACCTTAAGATTTTACATGAAAGGAGGACTAGCAGCCGCGTTGCACGGGAGAATGTGAAAATTGTTCATATGTAGTAAAAATCTGTTAAATACGACTGTTTTCGTCATTTGTTATCGAATCGACTTAATGACAGACCGTCACATTGGCCGTTCTTCTATCTGAAACCGCTACATTTATCGTCTGCATAGCTATGTCGCGTACTGCGGGATGCGGAGACACTAAAATCACCATAGTAGAACACAGATGAAGCTTCTAAGTTTATGTAATAGCCAGTAAGAAGTAGTACAATTCATGTGTTAGTTATCGATTATTGACTTTTTAGCCGGCTTTGGTACCTTGGACATGAGGTAGGACCTTAAAATTGTGTATGAAAGGAGGACTAGCAGCCGCTTTGCACGGGAGAATGTGAAAAGTGTTCATATGTAGTAAAAACCTGAGAAATCCGTTCGTTTTCGTCATTTGCTATCGAATCGTCTCAATGTCATATCGTCACGTTGGCCGCTCTTCTCTCTGAAACGGTTACATTTATCGTCTGCAAAGCTATGTCGCGTGCTGCGGTATGAGGAGACACTAAAAGCACCTTAGTAGAACACAGATGAAGCTTCCAAGTTGATGTAATAGCCAGTAAGAAGTAGTACAATTCAAGTTTTAGTTATCGAATATTGACCTTTTACCCTTCTTTGGTGCCTTGGACATGAGCTATTACCTTAAGATTTTGCTTGAAAGGAGGACTAGCAGCCGCGTTTCACGGGAGAATGTGAAAAGTGTTCATATGTAGTAAAAACCTGAGAAATCTGCCCGTTTTCGTTATTTGTTATCAAATCGACTTATAGCCAGATCGTCAGATTGTCGCTATTCTATCTGAAACGATTACATTTATCGTCTGCAAAGCTATATCGCGTGCTGCGGTATGCGGAGACACTAAAAGCACCATAGTAGAACACAGATGAAGCTTCTACGTTTTTGTAATAGCCAGTAATAAGCAGTAGAATTCAAGTTTTAGTTATCGATTGCTGACTTTTTACCATTCTGTGCTGCCTTGGACGTGAGCTAGGACCTTACAATTTTACATGAAAGGAGGACTAGCAGCCGCGTTGCACGGGAGAGTGTGAAAAGTGTTCATATGTAATAAATACCTGAGAAATCCGTCCGTTATCTTCATTTGTTATCGAATCGACTTAAAGCCAGATCGTCACATTAAACGCTCTTCTCTCTGAAACGGTTAAATTTGTCGTATGCAAAGTTATGTCGCGTGCTGCGGTATGCGGAGACACTAAAAGCACCAAAGTAGAACACAGATGAAGCTTCTAAGATGATGTAATAGCCTGTAAGAAGTAGTACAATTCAAGTTTTAGTTATCGATTATTGACTTTTTTCCCTTCTCTGGTGAATTGGACATGAGCTACGACCTTAAAATTTTGCATGAAAGGAGGATTAGCAGCCGCGTAGCACGGGAGAATGTGAAAAGTGTTCATATGTAGTAAAAACCTGACAAATCCGTCTGTTTTCGTCATTTGTTATCGAATCGACTTAAAGCCAGATCGTCACATTAGCCGCTCTTCTCTCAGAAACGGTTAGATTTATCGTCTGCAAAGCTATGTCGCGTGCTGCGACATGCAAGGACACTAAAACCACCATATTAGAACACAGATGAAGCATCTAAGTTGATGTTATAGCCAGTAAGAAGTAGTACAATTCAAGTTTTAGTTATCGATCATTGACTTTTTACCCTTCTTTGGTGCCTTGGACATGAGCTAGGACCTTAAGATTTTGCATGAAAGGAGGACTAGCAGCCGCTTTGCACGGGAGAATGTGAAAAGTGTTCATATGCACTAAAAACCTGAAAAATCCATCCGTTTTAGTCATTTGTTGTCGAATCGCCTTAAAGCCTGATCGTCACATTGGCCGATCTTCTCTCTGAAACGATTACATTTATCGTCTGCAAAGCTATATCGCGTGCTGCGGTATGCGGAGACACTAAAAGCACCACAGTAGAACACAGATTAAGCTTCTACGTTTTAGTAATAGCTACTAATAATGAGTACAATTCAATTTTTAGTTAACGATTGTTGACTTTTTACCAATCTGTGCTGCCTTGGACATGAGCTAGGACCTTAAGATTTTACATGAAAGGAGGACTAGCAGCCGCGTTGCACGGGAGAATGTGAAAATTGTTCATATGTAGTAAAAATCTGTTAAATACGACTGTTTTCGTCATTTGTTATCGAATCGACTTAATGACAGACCGTCACATTGGCCGTTCTTCTATCTGAAACCGCTACATTTATCGTCTGCATAGCTATGTCGCGTACTGCGGGATGCGGAGACACTAAAATCACCATAGTAGAACACAGATGAAGCTTCTAAGTTTATGTAATAGCCAGTAAGAAGTAGTACAATTCATGTGTTAGTTATCGATTATTGACTTTTTAGCCGGCTTTGGTACCTTGGACATGAGGTAGGACCTTAAAATTGTGTATGAAAGGAGGACTAGCAGCCGCTTTGCACGGGAGAATGTGAAAAGTGTTCATATGTAGTAAAAACCTGAGAAATCCGTTCGTTTTCGTCATTTGCTATCGAATCGTCTCAATGTCATATCGTCACGTTGGCCGCTCTTCTCTCTGAAACGGTTACATTTATCGTCTGCAAAGCTATGTCGCGTGCTGCGCTATGCGGAGACACTAAAAGCACCAAAGTAGAGAACAGATGAAGCTTCTAAGTTGATGTAATAGTCAGTAAGATGTAAAACAATTTAAGTGTTAGTTATCGATTATTGAATTTTTAGCCGGCTTTGGTACTTTGGACACGAGCTAGGACCTTAAGGTTTTGCATGAAAAGAGGACTAGCTGCCGCTTTGCACGGGAGAATGTGAAAGTGTTCATATGTAGTAAAAACCTGAGAAATCCGTCCGTTTTCTTCATTTGTTATCGAATCGACTTAAAGCCAGATCGTCACATTGGCTGCTCTTCTCTCTTAAACGGTTACAATTTTCGTCTGCAAAGGTATGTCGCGTGCTGCGGTATGCGGAGACACTAAAAGCACCGTAGTAGAACACAGATGAAACTTCTAAGTTGATGTAAAAGCAAGAAAGAAGTAGTACAAATCAAGTTTTAGTTATGGATTATTGACTTTTTAGCCGGCTTTGGTGCCTTGGACATGAGCTAGGACCTTAAGGTTTTGCATGAAAGGAGAACTAGTAGCCGCGTCGCACGGGAGAATGTGAAACGTGTTCATATGTAGTTACAACCTGAGAAATCCGTCCGTTTTCGTCATTTGTTATCAAATCGACTTAAAGTAAGATCGTGACATTGGAGGCTCTTCTCTCTGCAAGGGTTACATTTATCGTCTGCAAAGCTATGTCGCGTACTGCGGTATGCGGAGACACTAAAAGCGCCATAGTAGAACACAGATGAAGCTCCTAAGTTGATGTAATAGCCAATAAGATGTAGTACAATTCAAGTTTTAGTTATCGATTATTGAATATTTACTTTTCATTGACGCCTTGGACATGAGCTAGGACGTTACGCTTTTGCATGAAAGGAGGACTAGCAGCCGCGTTGCATGGGAGAATGTGAAAAGTGTTCTTATGTAGTAAAAACCTGAGAAATCCGTATGTTTTCGTCATTTGTTATCGAATCGACTTAAAGCCAGATCGCCACATTGGCCGCTCTTCTCTCTGAAACGGTTGTTTCTATCGTCTGCAAAGCTATGTCGAGTGCTGCGGTATGCGGAGATACATAAAGCATCATAGTAGAACACGGATGAAGCTTCTACGTTGATGTAATAGCCAGTGAGAAGTAGTACAATTCAAGTTTTAGTTATCCTTTAATGAATTTTTGGCCGGCTTTGGTGCTTTGGACATGAGCTAGGACCTTAAGATTTTGCTTGAAAGGAAGACTAGCAGCCGCGTGGCATGGGAGAATGTGAAAAGTATTCGTATGTAGTATAAACCTGAGAAATCCGTCCGTTTTCGTCATTTGTTATCGAATCGACTTAAAGCCAGATCGCCACATTGTCCGCTCTTCTCTCTGAAACGGTTGTTTTTATCGTCTGCAAAGCTATGTCACGTGCTGCGGTATGCGGACACACTAAAAGCATCATAGTAGAACAGAGATGAAGCTTCTAAGTTGATGTAATAGGCAGTTAGACGTAGTACAATTCAAGTGTTAGTTATCGATTATTGACTTTTTAGCCGGCTTTGGTACCTTGGACATGAGGTAGGACCTTAAAACTGTGTATGAAACGAGGACTAGTAGCCGCTTTGCACGGGAGAATGTGAAAAGTGTTCATATGTAGTAAAAACCTGAGAAATCCGTTCGTTTTCGTCATTTGCTATCGAATCGACTCAATGTCATATCGTCACGTTGGCCGCTCTTCTCTCTGAAACGGTTACATTTATCGTCTGCAAAGCTATGTCGCGTGCTGCGGTATGCGGAGACACTAAAAGCACCAAAGTAGAGAACAGATGAAGCTTCTAAGTTGATGTAATAGTCAGTAAGATGTAAAACAATTTAAGTGTTAGTTATCGATTATTGAATTTTTAGCCGGCTTTGGTACTTTGGACACGAGCTAGGACCTTAAGGTTTTGCATGAAAAGAGGACTAGCAGCCGCTTTGCACGGGAGAATGTGAATGTGTTCATATGTAGTAAAAACCTGAGAAATCCGTATGTTTTCGTCATTTGTTATCGAATCGACTTATGGTAAGATCGTCACATTGGCCGCTCTTCTCTCTGCAACGGTTACATTTATCGTCTGCAAAGGTAAGTCGCGTGCTGCGGTATGCGGAGACACTACAAGCACCATAGTAGAGAACAGATGAAGCTTCTAAGTTGATGTAATAGTCAGTAAGGTGTAGTACAAGTCAAGTGTTAGTTATCGATTGTTGATATTTTAGCCGGCTTTGGTACTTTGGACATGAGCAAGGACCTTAAGGTTTTGCATGAAAAGAGGACTAGCAGACGCTTTGCACGGGAGAATGTGAAAAGTATTCATATAAAGTAAAAATCTGAGAAATCCGTCCGTTTTCTTCATTTGTTATCGAATCGACTTAAAGCCAGATCGTCACATTGGCTGCTCTTCTCTCTTAAACGGTTACAATTTTCGTCTGCAAACTTATGTCGCGTGCTGCGGTATGCGGAGACACTAAGAAAGCGCCATAGTAGAACACACATGATGCTTCTCAGTTGATGTAATAGCCAGTAAGAAGTAGTACAATTCAACTATTAGTTATCGATTATTGAACTTTTACCCATCTTTGGTGCCTTGGGCATGAGCTACGATCTTAAGATTTTGCATGATAGGAGGACCAGGAGCCGCGTTGCACGGGAGAATGTGAAAATGTTCATATGTAGTAAAAGCCTGAGAAATCCGTCTGTTTTCGTCATTTGTTATCAAATCTGACCTAAATCCACATCGTCACCTTATCCGCTCTTCTCTCTGAAACGGTTACATTTATCGTCTGCAAAGCTAAGTCAAAGTGAGGTATGTGGAGACATCAAAGCACCGTAGTAGAACACAGATGAAGCTTCTAAGGTGATGTAATTGCCAATAAGAAGTAGTGCAATTAAAGTTTTAATTATCGATTATTGACTTTTTACTATCCTTTGGTGCCTTGGACATGAGCTAGGACCTTAAGATTTGTCATAAAAGTAGGACTAGCAGCCGCGCTGCACGGGAGAATGTGAAAAGTGCTCATATGTAGTATACACCTGAGAAATCCGTCCGTTTTCGTCATTTGTTTTCGAATCGACTGAAAGCCAGATCGTCACATTGGCCGCTCTTGTCTCTGAAACGGTTGTATTTATCGTCTGCAAAGCTATGTCGCGTGCTGCGGTATGTGGAGACACTAAAATCACTATAGTAGAAAACAGATGAAGCTTCTAAGTTGATGTAATAGCCAGTAAGAGGTAGTACAATTCAAGTTTTAGGTATCGATTATTGACTTTTTAGCCGGCTTTAGTGCCTTGGACATGAGCTAGGACCTTAAGATTTTGCATGAAAAGAGGACTAGCAGCCGCGTTGCACGGTAGAATGTGAAACGTATTCACATGTAGTATAAACCTGAGAAATCCGTCCGTTTTCGTCATTTGTTATCGAATCGACTTAAAGCCAGATCGCCACATTGGCCGCTCTTCTCTCTGAAACGGTTGTTTTTATCGTCGGCAAAGCTAAGTCGCGTACTGCGGTATGCGGAGATACAAAAAGCATCATAGTAGAACACAGACGAAGCTTCTAAGTTGATGTAATAGCCAGTAAGAAGTAGTTCAATTCAAGTTTTAGTTATCGATTATTGACTTTTTGTTATTCTTTGCTGCCTTGGACATGAGCTTGGACCTTTAGATTTTGCATGAAAGAAGAACTATTAGCCGCATTGCACGGGAGAATGTGAAACGTGTTCATATGTAGTAAAAACCTGAGAAATCCGTCCGTTTTCGTCATTTGTTATCAAATCGACTTAAAGCCAGATCGTCACATAAGCCGCTCTTCTGTCTGAAACGGTTACATTTATCGTCTGCAAGACTATGTCGCGTGCTGCCGTATGCGGAGATACTGAAAGAACCACAGTAGAACACACATGAAGATTCTAAGTTGCTGTAATAGCCAATAAGAAGTAGTACAAATCATGTTTTAGGTATCGATTACTAACTTTTTAGCCGGCTTTGGTATCTTGGACATGAGATAGGACCTTAAGATTTTGCTTGAAAGGAGGACTAGCAGCCGCGTTGCACGGGAGAGTGTAAAAAGTGTTCATAAGTAGCAAAAACCTGAGAAATCCGTCCCTTTTCGTCATTTGTTGTCGAATCGACTTAAAGCCAGATCGTCACCTTGGCCGCTCTTCTTTCTGAAACGGTTACATTTATCGTCTGCAAAACTATGACGCGTGCTGTGGTATGCGGAGACACTAAAAGCACCGTAGTAGAACACTGATGAAGCTTCTAAGTTGCTGTAATAGCCAGTAAGAACTAGTGCAATTCAAGTTTTAGGTATCGAATATTGACTTTTTAGCCGGCTTTGGTGCCTTGGACATGAGCTAGGACCTAAAGATTTTGCATGAAAAGCCGACTAGCAGCCGCGTTGCACGCGAGAATGTGAAAAGTGTTCATATGTAGTAAAAACATGAGATACCGTCCTTTATCGTCATTTGTTATCGAATCGACTTAATGAGAGATCGTCACATTGGCCGCTCTTCCCCCTGAAACGGTTATATTTATCGTCTGCAATGCTATGTCGCGTGCTGCGGCATGCGGAGACACTAAAAGCACCATAGTAGAACAGAGATGAAACTTCTAAGTTGACGTAATAGCCAGTAATAAGTAGTTCGATTCAAGTTTTAGTTATCGGTTATTGACTTTTTATCCTCCTTTGGTGCCATGGACGTGAGCTAGGATCTTAAGGTACTGCATGAAAGAAGAACTAGCAACCGCGTTTCATGGGAGAATGTGAAACGTGTTTATATGAAGTAAAAACCTGAGAAATCCGTCCGTTTTCGTCAATAGTTATCAAATCGACCTAAAGCAAGACCGTCACAGTGGCCGCTCTACTCTCTGAAACGGTTACATTTATCGTCTGCAACCCTATGTCGCATGCTGCGGTGTGCAGAGACACTAAAAGCACCATAGTAGAACACAGATGAAACTTCTAAGTTGATGTAAAAGCAAGAAAGAAGCAGTACAATTCAAGTTTTAGTTATGGATTATTGACTTTTTAGCCGGCTTTGGTGCCTTGGACATGAGCTAGGACCTTAAGGTTTTGCATGAAAGGAGAACTAGTAGCCGCGTCGCACGGGAGAATGTGAAACGTGTTCATATGTAGTTACAACCTGAGAAATCCGTCCGTTTTCGTCATTTGTTATCAAATCGACTTAAAGTAAGATCGTGACATTGGAGGCTCTTCTCTCTGCAACGGTTACATTTATCGTCTGCAAGCTATGTCGCCTACTGCGGTATGCGGAGACACTAAAAGCGCCATAGTAGAACACAGATGAAGCTTCTAAGTTGATGTAATAGCCAGTAAGAAGTAGTACAATTCAAGTTTTAGTTTTCAATTATTGACTTTTTAGCCGGCTGTAGGGCTTTGGACATGTGCTAGGACCTTAAGATTTTGCATAAAAGGAGGACTAGCAGCCGCGTTGCACGTTAGAATGTGAAAACTATTCACATGTAGTAAAATCCTGAGAAATCCGTCCGTTTTCGTCATTTGTTATCAAATCGACTTAAAGCCAGATCGTCACATAGGCCGCTCTTCAGTCTGAAAGGGTTACATATATCGTCTGCAAAGCTATGTCGAGTGCTGCGGTATACGGAGACAATAAAAGCATCATAGTAGATCACAGATGAAACTTCTAAGTTGATGTAATAGCCAGTAAGAGGTAGTAAAATTCAATTTTTAGTTATAGATTATTGACTTATTACCCTTCTTTGGTGGCTTGGACATGGGCTAGGACCTTAAGATTTTGCATGAAAGGAGGAATAGCAGCTGCGTTGCACGGGAGAATGTGAAAAGTGTTCATATGTAGTAAAAACCTGAGAAATGCGTCTGTTTCCGTCATTTGTTATCGAATCCACTTAAAGGGAGATAGTCAAATTGGCCGCTCTTCGCACTGAAACGGTTGTATTTATAGTCTGCAAAGCTATGTCGCGTGCCGCGGTATGCGGAGACACTAAAAGCACCATGGTAGAACACAGATGAAACTTCTAAGTTGATGTAATAGCCAATAAGAAGTAGTACAATTCAAGTTATTGTTACCGATTATTAAAACTTTACCCTTCATTGATTCCTTGGACATGAGCTAGGACGTTAAGATTTTGCATGAAAGGAGGACTAGCAGCCGCGTTGCATGGGAAAGTGTGGAAAATGTTCATATGTAGTAAAAACCTGAGAAATCCGTACATTTTCGTCATTTGTTATCAACTCGACTTAAAGCCAGATTGTCACAGTGGCCGCTCTTCTCTCTGAAACGGTTACATTTATCGTCTGCAAACCTATGTCGGCTTTAGGGCTTTGGACATGTGCTAGGACCTTAAGATTTTGCATGAAAGGAGGACTACCAGCCGCGTTGCACGGAAGAATGTGAAAAGTGTTCATAAGTAATAAAAACCTAAGAAATCCGTCGTTTTCGTCATTTGTTATCGAATCGACTTAAAGTCAGATCGCCACATTGGCCGCTCTTCTCTCTGGAACGGTTGTTTTTATCGTCTGCAAAGCTATGTCGCGTGCTGCGGTATGCGGAGGTACATAAAGCATCATAGTAGAACACAGACGAAGCTTCTAAGTTGATGTAATAGCCAGTGAGAAGTAGTAAAATTCAAGTTTTAGTTATAGATTATTGACTTATTACCCTTCTTTGGTGGCTTGGACATGGGCTGGGACCTTAAGATTTTGCATGAAAGGAGGACTAGCAGCTGCGTTGCACGGAAGAATGTGAAAAGTGTTCATAAGTAGTAAAAACCTAAGAAATCCGTCCGTTTTCGTCATTTGTTATCGAATCGACTTAAAGTAAGATCGTGACATTGCCCGTTCTTCTCTCTGAAACGGTTACATTTATTGTATGCAAAGCTACGTCGCTTGCTGCGGTATGCGGAGACTCTAAAAGCACCATAGTAGAACACAGATGAAGCTTCTACATCTACATCTACATCTACATCCATACTCCGCAAGCCACCTGACGGTGTGTGGCGGAGGGTACCCTGAGTACCTCTATCGGTTCTCCCTTCTATTCCAGTCTCGTATTGTACGTGGAAAGAAGGATTGTCGGTATGCTTCTGTGTGGGCTCTAATCTCTCTGATTTTATCCTCATGGTCTCTTCGCGAGATATACGTAGGAGGGAGCAATATACTGCTTGACTCTTCGGTGAAGGTATCTAAGTTGATGTAATAACAAGTAAGAAGGAGTACAATTCGAGTTTTAGTTTTCAATTATTGACTTATTACTCTTCTTTGGTGGCTTGGACATGGGCTAGGACCTTAAGATTTTGCATGAAAGGAGGACTAGCAGCTGTGTTGCACGGAAGAATGTGAAAAGTGTTCATATGTAGTAAAAACCTGAGAAATGCATCCGTTGTCGTCATTTGTTATCACATCGACTTAAAGCCAGATCGTCACCTAGGCCGCTCTTCTGTCTGAAAGGGTTCCATATATCGTCTGCAAAGCTATGTCGAGTGCTGCGGTATGCGGAGACAATAAAATCATCATAGTAGAACACAGATGAAACTTCTAAGTTGCTGTAATAGCCAGTAAGAAGTAGAACAATTCAAGTTTTAGTTATCGATTATTGACTTTTTAGCCGGCTTTGGTACCTTGGACATGAGCTAGGACCTTAAGATTTTGCATGAAAGGAAGACTTCGCCGTGTTGCACGGGAGAGTGTGAAAAGTGTTCATAAGAAGTAAAAACCTGAGTAATCCGTCCGTTTTCATCATTTGTTATCGAATCGACTTAAAGCCAGATCGCCACATTGGCCGCTCTTCTCTCTGAAACGGTTGCTTTCTTCGTCTGCAAAGCTATGTCGCGTGCTGCGGTATGCGGAGATACATAAAGCATCATAGTAGAACACAGACGAAGCTTCTACGTTGATGTAATAGCCAGTAAGAAGTAGTACAATCAAGTTTTAGTTATCGATTATTGAATTTTAAGCCGGCTTTGGTGCCTTGGACATGAGCTAGGACCTTAAGACTTTGCATGATAGGAGCACTAGCAGCCGCGTTGCACGGGAGAATGTGAAAATCGTTCATATGTAGTAAAAACTTGAGAAATCCGTCCGTTTTCGTCATTTGTTATCCAATCGACTTAAAGCCAGATATTCACATTAGCCGCTCTTCTCTCTGAAACGGTTGTTTTTATCGTCTGCAAACCTATGTCGCGTGCTGCGGTATGCGGAGACACTAAAAGCCCCATAGTAGAACACAGATGAAGCTTCTAAGTTGATGTAATAGCCAGTAAGAAGTAGTAAAAATCAAGTTTTAGTTGTAGATTATTGATTTATTACCATTCTTTGGTGGCTTGGACATGGGCTAGGACCTCAAGATTTTGCATGAAAGGAGGAATAGCAACTGCGTTGCACGGGAGAATGTGAAACGTGTTCATATGTAGTAAAAACCTGAGAATGCACCATAGGAGAATACAGAAGAAGCTTCTAAGTTGATGTAATAGCCAGTAAGAAGCAGTACAATTCAAGTTTTAGTTATCGATTATTGACGTTTTTCCCTTCTTTGGTGCCTTGGACATGAGCTAGGAACTAAAGACTTTGCATGAAAGGAGGACTAGCAGCCGCGTTGCACGGGAGAATGTGAAAAGTGTTCATATGTTGTAAAAACCTGAGAAATCCGTCCGTTTTCGTCATTTGTTATCGAATCGACTTAAAGCCAGATCGTCACATTGGCAGCTCTTCTCTCTGAAACGGTTACATTTATCGTCTGCAAAGCTACGTCACGGGCTGCGGTATGCGGAGACCCTGAAAGCACTATAGTAGAACACAGACAAGCTTCTAAATTTATGTAATAGCCAATAAGAAGCAGTACAATTCAAGTTGAGGTTATCGATTATTGACTTATTACCCTTCTTTGGTGCCTTGGACATGAGCAAGGACCTTACGATTTTGCATGAAAGGAATACTAGCAGCCGCGTTGCATGGGAGAATATGAAAAGTGTTCATATGTAGTAACAACCTGAGAAATGCGTCCGTTTTCGTCATTTGTTATCGAATCCACTTAAAGCCAGATCGTCAAATTGGCCGCTCTTCTCACTGAAACGGTTGTAATTATAGTCTGCAAAGCTATGTCACGTGCCGCGGTATTCGGAGACACTAAAAGCACCATAGTAGAACACAGATGAAGCTTGTAAGTTGATGTAATAGCCAGTAAGAAGTAGTACAATTTAAGTTTTAGGTATCGATAATTGAATTTTTAGCCGGCTTTCGTGCCTTGGACATGTGATAAGACTTTAAGATTTTGCATTAAGGGAGGTCTAGAACCCGCGTTGCACGGGAGAGTGTGAGAAGTGTTCATAAGTAGTAAAAACTGAGAAAACCGTCCGTTTTCGTTATTTCTTATCGAATCGACTTAAAGCCAGATCGTGACATTGGCCGCCCTTCTGTCTGAAACGGTTACATTTATCGTCTGCAAAGATATGTCGCTTGCTGCAGTATGCGGAGACAATAAAATCATAATAGTAGAACACAGCCGAAACTTCTAAGTTGATGAAATAGCCAGTGAGAAGTAGTACAATTCAAGTTTTAGTTATCGATTATTGACTTTTTAGCCGGCTTTGGTACCTTGGACATGATATAGGACCTTAAGATTTTGCATGAAGTTAGGTCTAGCAGCCGTGTTGCACGGGAGAGTGTGAAAAGTGTTCATAAGTAGTAAAAACTTGAGAAATCCGTCTGTTTACGTCATTTGTTGTCGAATCGACTTAAAGTAAGATCGTGACATTGGCCGCTCTTCTCTCTGAAACGGCTACATTCATCGTCTGCAAAGATATGTCGCTTGCTGCAGTATGCGAAGACACTAAAAGCACCATAGTAGAACACAGATGAAGCTTCTAAGTTGATGTAATAGCCAATTAGAAGTAGTACAATTCAAGTTTTTGTTACCGATTATTGAATTTTTACCCTTCATTGATGCCTTGGACATGAGCTATGACGTTAAGATTTTGCATGAAAGGTGGACTAAAAGCCGCGTTGCATGGGAGAGTGTGAAAAATGTTCATATGTAGTAAAAACCTGAGAAATCCGTACGTTTTCGTCATTTGTTATCAACTCGACATAAAGCCAGATCGTCTCTGAAACGGTTACATTTATCGTCTGCAAACCTATGTCGCGTGCTGCGGTATGCGGAGACACTAAAAGCACCATAGTAGAACACAGATGAAGCTTCTAAGTTGATGTAATATCCAGTAAGTGGTAGTACAATTCAAATTTTAGTTATAGATTATTGACTTATTACCCTTCTTTGGTGGCTTGGACATGGGCTAGGATCCTAAGATTATGCATGAAAGGAGGACTAGCAACCGAGTTGCAAGGGAGAATGTCAAAAGTGTTCAAATGTAGTATAAAAAGGAGAAATGCGTCTGGTTTCGTCATTTGTTATCGAGTCAACTTAAAGCCAGATCGTCACATTAGACGCTCTTCTCTCTGAAACGGTTACATTTATCGTCTGCATAGCTATGTCGCGTTTTGCGGTATGCGGAGACACTAAATGCACCATAGTAGAACACAGATGAAGCTTCTAAGTTGATGTAATAGCCAGTAAGAAGTAGTACAATTCAAGTTTTGGTTATCGATTATTGAATTTTTGGACGGCTTTGGTGCCTTGGACATGAGCTAGGACCTTAAGTTTTGCACCAAAGGTGGACTAGCAGCTGCGTTGCAAAGGAGAATGTGAAAAGTGTTCATATGTAGTATAAACCTGAATAATCTGTCCGTTTTAGACATTTGTTAGCGAATCGACTTAAAGCCACATCGTCACATTGGCCGCTCTTCTCTCTGAAACGGTTGTACTTATCGTCTGCAAAGCTATGTCGCGTGCTGCGGTATGCGGAGACACTAATAGCACCATAGTAGAACACAGATAAAGCTTCTAAGTTGTAATAGCCTTTAAGATATGGTAACACTCAAGTTTTCGTTATCGATTATTGACTTTGTAGCCGGCTTTGGTGCCTTGGACATGAGCTAGGACCTTAAGATTTTGCATGAAAGGAAGACTGGCAGCCGCGTTGCATGGGAGAAGGTGAAAAATTTTCATATGAAATAAAAACCTGAGAAATCAGTCCGTTTTCGTCATTTGTTATCGAATCGACTTAAAGCCAGATCGTCACATTGTTCGCTCTTTTCTCTGAAACGGTTACATTTATCGTCTGCAAAGCTATGTCGCATGCTGCGGTATGCGGAGACACTAAAAGCACCATAGTAGAACACAGATGAAGCTTCTAAGTTGATGTAATAGGCAGTTACAAGTAGTACCATTCAAGTTTTAATTATCGATTATTGACTTTGTAGCCGGCTTTGGTGCCTTGGACATGAGCTAGGACCTTAAGATTTTGCATGAAAGGAAGACTGGCAGCCGCGTTGCATGGGAGAAGGTGAAAAATTTTCATATGAAATAAAAACCTGAGAAATCAGTCCGTTTTCGTCATTTGTTATCGAATCGACTTAAAGCCAGATCGTCACATTGGCCGCTCTTTTCTCTGAAACGGTTACATTTATCGTCTGCAAAGCTATGTCGCATGCTGCGGTATGCGGAGACACTAAAAGAACCATAGTAGAACACAGATGAAGCTTCTAATTTGATGTAATAGCCAGTAAGAAGTAGTACCATTCAAGTTTTAATGATCGATTATTGACTTTGCAGCCGGCTTTGGTGCCTTGGACATGAAGTAGGACCTCAAGATTTTGCGTGAAAGGAGGACTAGCAGCCGCGTTGCATGGGAGAATGTGAAAAGTGTTCATATGTAGTAAAAACCTGAGAAATCCGTCCGTTTTCGTCATTTGTTATCAAATCGACTTGAAGCTACATCGTCACAGTTGCCGCTCTTCTCTCTGAAACGGTTGGATTTATCGTCTGCAAACCTATGTCGCATGCTGCGGTAGGCAGAGACACTAAATGAACCATAGTAGAACACAGATGAAGCTTCTAAGTTGATGTAATAGCCAGTAAGAAGGAGTACAATTCAAGTTTTAGATTTCATTTATTGACTTTGTAGCCGTCTTTAGGGCTTTGGACATAGGCTAGGACCTTAAGATTTTGCATGAAAGGAGGACAAGCAGCCGCGTTGCACGGTAGAGTGTGAAAAGTATTCACATGTAGTATAAACCTGAGAAATCCGTCCGTTTTCGTCATTTGTTATCGAATCGACTTAAAGCCAGATCGTCACATTGGCCGCTCTTCTGTCTGAAACGGTTGTTTTTATCGTCTGCAAAGCTATGTCGCGTGCTGCGGTATGCGGAGACACTAAAAGCGTCATAGTAGAACACAGATGTAGCTTCTAAGTAGATGTAATAGCCAGTAAGAAGTAGTACAATTCAAGTTTTAGTCATCGATTATTGAATTTTTGGCCGGCTTTGGTGCTTTGGACATGAGCTAGGACCTTAAGATTTTGCATGAAAGGAAGACTAGCAGCCGCGTGGCATGGGAGAATGTAAAAAGTATTCATATGTAGTATAAACCTGAGAAATCCGTCCGTTTTCGTCATTTGTTATCGAATCGACTTAAGGCCAGATCGCCATATTGGCCGCTCTTCTCTCTGAAACGGTTACATTTATCGTCTGCAAAGCTATGTCGCGTGCTGCGGTATGCGGAGACACTAAAAGCACCATATTAGATCACAGATGAAGCTTCTAAGTTGATGTAATAGCCAGTAAGAAGTAGTACTATTCAATTTTTAGTTATACATTATTGACTTATTACCTTTCTCTATAGTACTGGAGGGGACTAGGAAATGCCATTAAGGTCCTAGACCCGATGAAGGGAAACTCCTGATCTACACCTCCAAGTGGTAGAGAGTGGGCAACATCACTTCATGTGATGGCTAACGTAGACAGGGACCGAAGGATGACCGGGATAAGTCATCACCCCAGCATCTGCTGGACAGGGCACCCTCTTGCCCTGGAAATGAGAAATCATTTCCAAAGCCGGAAGAACCAGCTGATGGTCAACGGCATAGGATGTGGAAGGCAACGGGAAACCACCACATTAAAGAATTATGGTTATCCCAAGCATCAGCAGTAAACCATGTCAGTATCTTCTGTAAAATTTTCCGGAGATAAAATAGTCCCCCAATCGGATCTCCGGGTGGGCACTGCAAAAGATATAGACAACGTGAAGGAAATGAATCCCAATTTTAACATAGCCACTTGGAATGTGAGAACACTGCTTCATTGTAGCAAGCTAGAAAATGTAAAACTTGAAATGGAGCGACTGGAAATCGATATCCTCGGCATATCGGAGATGAGATGGCCCCAACCAGGTGATTTCTGGTCTGGAGAATACAGAGTCATTCACACCGGAACTGACCAAGATAGACCGGGAATGGGAGGAGTTGGAATAATTTTGAGGAAAAACTATGGCTCACGTGTCAAGGGATATGTGCAATATAGCTCTCGAATAATACTAGTCAAACTTGAAACTAAACCAAAGGACACTGTGATAATACAAATATACATGCCAACATCCAAAGAAGAAGATGCAGTCATTGACGAAATATACGAAGAAATAAGTGATGCGATGAGAAATGTTAAGGGAGATGAAAACCTGATTGCCATGGGGGACTGGAACGCGATTGTGGGTGAAGACCCGGAGGAAGGAATTGTTGGCAAATATGGACTTGGAAGAAGAAATGAAAGAGGTGATCGACTGTTCGAGTTCTGCTCAAAGCACCAATTAGTTGTTGCAAACACACTTTTCCAACAACACAAAAGAAGAAGATATACATGGAAGGCCCCTGGAGACCTGAGGAGACAACAGATTGACTACATCCTAGTGAAAGCACGTTTTAGGAACCAGATAAAAGATTGCAGGAGCTATCCATCTGCAGACATAGGCAGTGATCATAACCTGGTCATGATGAAAAGTTCACTGAGATTCAAACGTTTGAAGAAGAGGCCAGTAAAACTTAAATGGGAACTAGAAAAACTGAAAACTGAGGGACTGGCAAAGCACTATGCTCATGAAACAGACAACCTAATTAAAAATTTTCAACATGGTGGAGTAAATGAAGACTGGAATCAGATTAAATCTGGTATATACAAAGCAGCAGAAAAGATAGTTGGAAGAACTGAACCCAAAAACAAGAGGAAATGGATTACAGCAGATATTATTGAGCTTATAGAAAACAGAAGATTATACAAAAATGCAACTGAGGAACAAGGAAAAGCTGAATACAGAAGACTAAGGAATTTAGTTAATAGAGAAGCTAGGAAAGCAAAAGAAAATTTTCTTGGAGAAATGTGCAGGAAAGTAGAAGAAAATATGCAAAACGGAAGAACTGATTTAGCCTACAGAACAGCAAATCAATTTTTTTTAACAAACGTAAAACAGTACTCTCAGGCACAATAGAAAATAAAGAGGGGAAAATGCTGTTTGGTGAAGACATGGTGAAGAGATGGAAAGAATACATAGAGGAGTTGTATGCTGGAACACCTCTTTCGGAGGAAGTAATAGGAAGAGAAGAGGAAGTAGACGAAGATGACAAAGGAGATGACATTCTGCAAGAAGAATTTGACAGAGCTCTAAAAGAACTACAGGACAACAAAGCAACAGGTATTGATGACATCCCTGCAGAACTAATAAAGAATGCTGGTGACGGCATGAAAATGATGCTGCTTAAACTTATTAGGTCCATCTATAACACAGGAGAGATACCGACAGACTTCCAGAAATGTATCATTGTTCCTATACCAAAGAAGGCAGCAGCTACAAAATGTGAACAGCACCGAACTCTTAGCCTAATATCACATGCATCAAAAATTCTCATAAAAATAGTTCTGAAGAGAATTGAAGAGAAGGTGGAGGATATGCTGAGTGAAGATCAGTTTGGTTTCAGAAGTGGATTGGGAACAAGAGAGGCGATTCTGGCACTAAGACTCATTATCGAAAAGAAATTACAGAAAAATAAACCAACTTATATTGCCTTTATAGACATGGAAAAGGCATTTGATAACGTTATCTGGCAAGAGATGTTCAGAGTGCTGTACTCAGTTTCTATAAGAATGAGGTGGCAGTGATTAGGAACTGTCACCAGGCACAACAAGCAAATATTAGAAAAGGGGTAAGACAAGGATGTGCTCTCTCTCCTCTTATATTCAATGCTTACATCCAGGAAGCTATAGACCAAGTTCGAGAAACTACTGAGGTGGGGATCAAAATTAATGGGCAGAAGATAGACATGGTACGTTATGCAGATGATATTTCTATAGTCACGGAGACAGAAGAAGATCTAGAGGAAGTCCTCAGAACAACGGAAAAAATTCTATACAATCAGTATGGAATGAGAATAAACAAGAAAAAGACTAAAGTGATGGTATGCAGTACAGGAGCAGAATATGAACTTCCGAGAATTAGAATTGGAAGAGAGGAGCTGGAAGTGATACAGGAATTTACTTACCTGGGAAGCAAAATCACAAGGGATGGTAGAAGCCGGAAAGAAATTGCGACCAGAATACAAAAGGCCAAAATTGCATTTAATCGGAGAAGGAACTTACTCACCAGCAACATCAGTCTGAAAATAAGTAAACGCATCATGAAAGGTTTCGTTTGGAGTGTGGTCCTATATGGATGTGAAACTTGGACAGTTGGAAGAGCAGAGAGAAGACGGCTAGAGGCCCTGGAGATGTGGTGCTATAGAAGGATGATGAAAATCAGCTGGACAGACCAAGTAACAAATGAAGAGGTGCTTAGAAGAGTACAGGAAACCAGATCTCTGTGGAGGCACATCCAAACAAGAAGAGACAAACTTGTAGGGCACATCCTACGACACAACAATATCATTGGAACAATAGCAGAAGGAGTTATTGAGGGAAGGAATCGGCGGGGGCGACCAAGCATATCATACATGCAACAGATCATGAATGACGTTGGATGTAACACATATGTGGAAATGAAGAGGAAAGCAGACACAAGCGAGGAATGGCGCTCTGCTGCAAACCAACCTCAGGGTTGAACACTAAAGAGAACCTTTCTTTGGTGGCTTGGACATGGGCTAGGAACTTAAGATTTTGCATGAAAGGAGGACTAGCAGCAGCGTTGCACGGGAGAATGTGAAAAGTGTTCATATGTAGTAAAAACCTAAGAAATGCGTCCGTTTTCGTCATTAGTTATCGAATCGACTTAAAGCCAGATCGTCAAATTGGCCGCTCGTCTCACTGAAAC
This sequence comes from Schistocerca gregaria, assembly GCF_023897955.1. Classification (NCBI taxonomy): domain Eukaryota; kingdom Metazoa; phylum Arthropoda; class Insecta; order Orthoptera; family Acrididae; genus Schistocerca; species Schistocerca gregaria. Next base: position 132,935 of record NW_026061756.1, on the reverse strand, counting down.
GGTTGTATTTATAGTTTGCAAAGCTATGTCGTGTAACGCGGTATGCGGAGACACTAAAAGCACCATAGTAGAACACAGATGAAGCTTCTAAGTTGATGTAATAGCCAGTAAGAAGTAGTACAATTCAAGTTTTAGGTATCGATTATTGAATATTTAGCCGTCTTTGGTGCCTTGGACATGAGCTAGGACCATAAGATTTTGCATGAAAGGAAGACTAGCAGCCGCGTTGCACGGGAGAGTGTGAAAAGTGTTCATATATAGTAAAAACCTGACAAATCCGTCCGTTTTCGTCATTTGTTATCGAATCGACTTAAAGCCAGATCGTCACATTGGCTGCTCTTCTCTCTGAAACGGTTACATTTATCGTCTGTAAAACTATGTCACGTGCTGCGGTATGCGGAGACACTAAAAGCACCATAGTAGAAAACGGATGAAGCTTCTAAGTTGATGTAATAGCCAGTAAGAAGTAGTACTATTCAAGTTTTAATTATCGATTATTAACTTTTTACACTTCTTTGGTGCCATGGACATGAGCTAGGACCTTAAGATTTCGCATGAAAGTAGGACTAGCAACCGTGTTGCAAGGGAGAATGTCAAAAGTGTTCATATGTAGTATAAAAAATAGTAATGCGTGTGTTTTCGTCATTTGTTATCGAGTCGACTTAAAGCCAGATCGTCACATTGGCCGCTCTTCTCTCTGAAACGGTTACATTTATCGTCTGCAAAGCTATGTCGCGTGCTGCGGTATGCGGAGACACTAAAATCACCATAGAACACAGATGAAGCTCCTAAGTTGATGTAATAGCCAGTAAGAAGTAATACAATTCAAGTTTTTGGTTTCTATTATTGACTTTGTAGCCGGCTTTGGTGCCTTGGACGTGAGCTAGGACCTTAAGATTTTGCATGAAAGGAGGAGTAGCAGCGGCGTAGCAAAGGAGAATGTGAAAAGTATTCATATGCATTAAAAACCTGAGAAATCTGTCCGTTTTCGTCACTAGTTATTGAATCGACTTAAATCCTGATCGTCACATTGGCTGCTCTTCTCTCTGAAACGGTTACATTTATCGTCTGCAAAGCTATGTCGCATGCTACGATATGCGGAGACACTAGAAGCACCACAGTAGAACACAGAAGAAGCTTCTAGGTGGATGTAATAGCCAGTAAGAAGTTGTAAAATTCAAGTTTTAGTTATCGATTATTGACTTATTACCCTTCTTTGCTGGCTTGGACATGGGCTAGGACCTTAAGATTTTGCATGAAATGAGGACTAGCAGTCGCGTTGCACGGGAGAATGTAAAAAGTGTTCATATGTAGTAAAAACCTGAGAAATGCGTCCGTTTTCGTCATTTGTTATCGAATCGACTTGACGCCAGATCGTCACATTGGCCGCTCTTCTCTCTGAAACGGTTACATTTATCGTCTGCAAAGCTATGTCGCGTGCTGCGGTATGCGGAGACACTAAAAGCACCATAGTAGAACACAGATCAAGCTTCTAAGTTGATGTAATAGCCAGTAAGAAGTAGTACAATTCAAGTTTTAGCTATCGATTTTTGAATTTTTGGCATGCTTTGGTGCATTGGACATGAGCTAGAACCTTAAGGTTTTGCACCAAAGGTGGACTAGCAGCCGCGTTGCAAGGGAGAATGTGAAAAGTGTTCATATGAAGTAGAAACTTCAGGAATCCGTCCGTTTTCGTCATTTGTTATCGAATCGACTTAAAGCCAGATCGTCACATTGGCCGCTCTTTTCTCTGAAACGGTTACATTTATCGTCTGCAAAGCTATGTCGCGTGCTGCGGTATGCGGAGACACTAAAAGCACCATAGTAGAACACAGATGAAGCTTCTAAGTTGATGTAATAGCCAGTAAGAAGTAGTACCATTCAAGCTTTAATTATCGATTATTGACTTTGTAGCCGGCTTTGGTGCCTTGGACATGAGCTAGTACCTTAAGATTTTGCATGAAAGGAGGAGTAGCAGCCGCGTTGCATGGGAGAATGTGAAAAGTGTTCATATGTAGAAAAAACATGAGAAATGCGTCCGTTTTCGTCATTTGTATCGAATCGACTTAAAGCCAGATCGTCACATTGGCCCATCTTCTCACTGAAACGGTTGTATTTATAGTCTGCAAAGCTATAGCGCATGCCGCTGCATGCGGAGACACTAAAAGCACCATAGTAGAACACAGACGAAGCTTCTAATTTGATGTAATAGCCAGTAAGAAGTAGTACCATTCAAGTTTTAATGATCGATTATTGACTTTGCAGCCGCCTTTGGTGCCTTGGACATGAAGTAGGACCTCACGATTTTGCGTGAAAGGAGGACTAGCTGCCGCGTTGCATGGGAGAATGTGACAAGTGTTCATATGTAGTAAAAACCAGAGAAATCCGTCCGTTTTCGTCATTTGTTGTCGAATCGACTTAAAGTAAGTTCCTGACATTGGCCGCTCTTCTCTCTGAAACGGTTACATTTATCGTCTGCAAAGCTATGTCGCTTGCTGCGGTATGCGGAGACACTAAAAGCACCATAGTAGAACACAGATGAAGCTTCTAAGTTGATGTAATAGCCAGTAAGAAGTAGTACAATTCAAGTTTTAGTTGTCGATTATTGAATTTTACCCTTCTTTGGTGCCTCGGACATGAGATAGGACCTTAAGATTTTGCATGAAGGGAGGTCTAGCAGCCGTGTTGCACGGGAGAGTGTGAAAAGTGTTCAAAGTAGTAAAAACGTGAGAAATCCGTCCGTTTTCGTCATTTGTTATCGAATCGACTTAAAGCCATATCGTCACATAGGCCGCTCTTTTCTCTGAAACGGTTACATTTATCGTCTGCAAAGCTATGTCGCGAGCTGCGGTATGCGGAGACACTAAAAGCACCATAGTAGAACACAGATGAAGCTTCTAATTTGATGTAATAGCCAGTAAGAAGTAGTTCAATTCAAGTTTTAGTTATCGATTACTGACTTATTGTCCTTCTTTGGTCCTTGGACATGAGCTAGGACGTTAAGCTATTGCATGAAAGGAGGACTAGCAGCCGCGTTGCATGGGAGAATGTGAAAAGTGTTGATATGTAGTAAAAACCTGAGAAATCCGTCCGTTTTCATCATTTGTTATCAAATCGACTTAAAGCTACATCGTCACAGTTGCCGCTCTTCTCTCTGAAACGGTTGCATTTATCGTCTGCAAACCTATGTCGCATGCTGCGGTAGGCCGAGACACTAAATGAACCATAGTAGAACACAGATGAAGCTTCTAAGTTTATGTAATAGCCAGTAACAAGTAGTACAATTCAAGTTTTAGTTATCGATTATTGACTTTTTAGCCGGCTTTGGTGCCTTCGACATGGGCTAGCAGCTTCAGATTTTGCATGAAAGGAGGACTAGCAGCCACGTTGCACGGGAGAATGTGAAAAGTGTTCATATGAAGCAAAAACCTGAGAAACCTGTCCGTTTTCGTCATTTGTTACCCAATCGACTTAAATCAACATCGTCACATTGGCAGCTCTTCTCTCTGAAACGGTTACATTTATCGTCCGCAAAGTTATGTCGCGTGCTGCGGTATGCGGAGACACTAAAAGCACCATAGAAGAACACTTGTGAAGCTTCTAAGTTGATGTAAGAGCCAGTAAGAAGTAGCCCAATTCAAGTTTTTGTCATCGATTATTGACTTTTTAGCAGGCTTTGGTGCCTTGGACATGAGATACAGCCTTACGATTTTGCATGAAAGGACGACTAGCACCTGCGTTGCACGGAAGAACGTGATAAGTGTTCATATCTAGTAGAAACCAGAGGAATCCCTCCCTTTTCGTCATTTGTTACGAATCGACTTAAATCCAGATCAACACATTGGCCGCTCTTCTCTCTAAAACGATTACATTTATCGTCTGCAAAGGTATGACGCGTGCTGCTGTATGCGGACACACTAAAAGCACCATAGTAGAACACAGATGAAGCTTCTAAGATGAGGTAATAGCCAGTATGATGTAGTATAATTCAAGTATTAGTTATCGATTATTGACTTTTTACCCTCCTTTGGTGCCTTGGACATGAGCTACGACGTTATGATTTTGCATGAAAGGATGACTAGCAGCAGCGTTGCACGGGAGAATGTGAAAAGTGTTCATATGTAGTAAAAACCTGGGAAATCAGCCCGCTTTCTTCATTTTTTATCGAATCGACTTAAACCCTGAACGTCACATTGGTCGCTGCTCTCTCTGAAACGGTTACATTTATCGTCTGCAAAGTTAAGTCGCGTGCTGTGGTATGCGGCGACACTAAAAGCACCATAGCAGAACACAGGTGAAGCTTCTAAGTCGATGTAATAACCAGTATGAAGTAGTACAATTCAAATTTTCGTTAGGGATTATTGACTTTTTACCCTTCTTTCGTGCCTTGGACATGGGCTAGGACCTTAAGACTTTGCATGAAAGGAGGACTAGCCGGCGCATTGCATGGGAGAATGTGAATAGTGTTCATATGTAGTAAAAATCTGAGAAATCCGTCCGTTTTCGTCATTTCTTATCGAATCGACTTAAAGCCAGATCTTCACATTGGCCGCTCTTCTCTCTGAAACGGTTGTACTTATCGTCTGCAAAGCTATGTCGCGTGCTGCGGTATGCGGAGACACTAAGAGCACCATAGTAGAACACAGATGAAGCTTCTAAGTTGATGTAATAGCCAGTAAGAAGTAGTAAAATTCAAGTTTTAGGTATTGATTATTGACTTTTTAGCTGGCTTTGGTGCCTTGGACATAAGCTAGGACCTTATGATTTTGCATGAAAAGAGGACTAGCAGCCGAGTTGCAAAGGAGAATGTGAAAAGTGTTCATGTGTTGTAAAGACCTGAGAAATCCGTCCGTTTCCGTCATTTCTTATCGAATCGATTTAAAGCCAGATCGTCACATTTGCCGCACTTCTGTCTGAAACGGTTACATTTATCGTCTTCAATGGTATGTCGCGTGCTGCGGTATGCGGAGACACTAAAATCACCATCATAGAACACAGATGAAGCTTCTAAGTTGATGTAATAGCCGGTAAGAAATAGTACTATTCAAGTTTTAGTTATGGATTATTGACTTTTTACCCTTCTTTGGTGCCTTGGACATGTGCTAGGACCTTAAGATTTTGCATGAAAGGAGGACTAACAGCCGCATTGCATAGGAGAATGTGAATAGTTTTCATATGTAGTATAAACCTGAGAGATCCGTCCGTTTTCGTCATTTGTTATCCAATCGACTAAAAGCCAGATTGTCACATTGGCCGCTCTTCTCTCTGAAACGGTTGTACTTATCGTCTGCAAAGCTATGTCGCGTGCTGCGGTATTCGGAGACACTAAAAGCACCATAGTAGAACACAGATGAAGCTTCTAGGTTGATGTAATAGCCAGTAAAAAGTAGAACAATTCAAGTTTTAGGTATCGATTATTGAATTTTTAGCCGGCTTTGGTGCCTTGGACATGAGCTAGGACCTTAAGATTTTGCGTGATATGAGGACTAGCAGCCGCGTTGCATGGGAGAATGTGAAAAGTGTTCATATGTAGTATAAACCTGAGAAATCCGTCCGTTTTCGTCATTTGTTATCGAATCGACTTAAAGCCTGATCGTCACATTGGCCGCTCTTCTCTCTGAAACGGTTACATTTATCGTCTGCAAAGCTATGTCGCGTGCTGCGGTATGCGGAGACACTAAAAGCACCATAGCAGAACTAGGAAGAAGCTTGTAAGTTGAAGTAATAGCCAGTAAGAAGCAGTTAATTCAAGTTTTAGTTATCGATTATTGACTTTTTACCTTTCTTTGGTGCCTTGGACATGAGGTAGGAAATTTAGATTTTGCATGAAAGGAGGGGTAACAGCCGCGTTGCACGGGAGAATGTGAATTGTGTTGATATGTAGTAAAAACCTGAGAAATCCGTTCGTTTTCGTCATTTGTTATCGGATCGACTTAAAGCCAGATCGTCACATTGGCCGCTCTTCTCTCTGAAGCTGTTGAATTTATCGTCTGCAAAGCTATGTCGCGTGCTGCGGTATGCGGAGAGACTAAAAGCACCATAGTAGAACAGAGATGAAGCTTCTAAGTTGATGTAATAGCCAGTAAGAAGAAATACAATTCAAGTTTAGGTATCGATTATTGACTTTTTACATTTCTTTGGTGCCTTGGACGTGAGCTAGGAACTTAAGATTTTGCATCAAAGGAGGACTAGCAGCAGCGTTGCACGGGAGAATGTGAAAAGTGTTCATATGTAGTAAAAACCTGAGAAATCCGTGCGTTTTCGTCATTTGTTATCGAACCGACCTCAAGCCGGATCGATAAATTGGCCGCTCTACTCACTGAAACGGTTGCATTTTTAGTCTGCAAAGTTATGTCGCGTGCCGCGGTATGCGGAGACACTAAAAGCACCATAGTAGAACACAGATGAAGCTTCTACGTTGATGTAATAGCCAGTAAGAAGTAGTAAAATTCAAGTTTTAGGTATTGATTATTGACTTTTTAGCTGGCTTTGGTGCCTTGGACATGAGCTAGGACCTTATGATTTTGCATGAAAAGAGGACTAGCAGCCGAGTTGCAAAGGAGAATGTGAAAAGTGTTCATGTGTTGTAAAGACCTGAGAAATCCGTCCGTTTTCGTCATTTCTTATCGAATCGATTTAAAGCCAGATCGTCACATTTGCTGCACTTCTGTCTGAAACGGTTACATTTATCGTCTTCAATGATATGTCGCGTGCTGCGGTATGCGGAGACACTAAAATCACCATCATAGAACACAGATGAAGCTTCTAAGTTGATGTAATAGCCAGTAAGAAGTAGTACAATTCAAGTTTTAGTTATCGATTATTGACTTTTTACCCTTCTTTGGTGCCTTGGACATCAGCTACGACCTTAAGATCTTGCAGGAAAGGAGGACTAGCAGCCGCATTGCATAGGAGAAAGTGAATAGTTTTCATATGTAGTATAAACCTGGGAGATCCGTCCGTTTTCGTCATTTGTTATCCAATCGACTAAAAGCCAGATCGTCACATTCGCCGCTCTTCTCTCTGAAACGGTTGTACTTATCGTCTGCAAAGCTATGTCGCGTGCTGCGGTATTCGGAGACACTAAAAGCACCATAGTAGAACACAGATGAAGCTTCTAAGTTGATGTAATAGCCAGTAAAAAGTAGAACAATTCAAGTTTTAGGTATCGATTATTGAATTTTTAGCCGGCTTTGGTGCCTTGGACATGAGATAGGACCTTAAGATTTTGCGTGATATGAGGACTAGCAGCCGCGTTGCATGGGAGAATGTGAAAAGTGTTCATATGTAGTATAAACCTGAGAAATCCGTCCGTTTTCGTCATTTGTTATCGAATCGACTTAAAGCCTGATCGTCACATTGGCCGCTCTTCTCTCTGAAACGGTTACATTTATCGTCTGCAAAGCTATATCGAGTGCTGCGGTATGCGGAGACACAAATTGCACCATAGTAGAACACAGATGAAGCTTCTAAGTTGATGTAATAGCCAGTAAGAAGTAGTACAATTCACGTTTTAGGTATGGATTATTGACTTTTTACCCTTCTTTGGTGTCTTGGACATGAGCTAGGACCTTAAGATTTTGCATGAAAGGAGGACTAACAGCCGCGTTGCACGGAAGAATGTGAAGAGTGTTCGTATGTAGTAAAAACCTGAGAAATACGTCCGTTTTCGTCATTTGTTATCGAATCGACTTAAAGCCAGATTGTCACAATGGCCGCTCTTCTCTCCGAAACAGTTGTATTTTTCGTCTGCAAAGCTATGTCCCGTGCTGCGGTATGCGGAACACTAAAAGCACCATAGTAGAACACAGATGAAGCTTCTAAGTTGATGTAATAGCCAGTAAAAAGTAGTACAATTCAAGTTTAGGTATCGATTATTGAATTTTTAGCCGGCTTTGGTGCCTTGGACTTGAGCTAGGACCTTAAGATTTTGCGTGATATGAGGAATAGCAGCCGCGTTGCATGGGAGAATGTGAAAAGTGTTCATATGTAGTATAAACCTGAGAAATCCGTCAGTTTTCGTCATTTGTAATCGAATCGACTTAAAGCCAGATCGTCACATTGGCCGCTCTTATCTCTGAAACGGTTACATTTATAGTCAGCAAAGCTATCTCGCGTCCTGCGATATGCGGAGACACTAAACGCACCACAGTAGAACACAGATGAAGCTTTTTAGTTGATGTAATAGCCAGTAAGAAATAGTTGACTTCAAGTTTTAGTTATCGATAATTGAATTTTTAGCCGGCTTTGGTGCCTTGGATATGAGCTAGGACCTTAAGATTCTGCATGAAAGGAGGACTAGCAGCCGCGTTGCACGGGAGAATGTGAAAAGTCTTCATAAGTAATAAAAACCTGAGAAATCCGTCCGTTTTCGTCATTTGTTATCGAATCGACTTAAAGCGAGATCGTGACATTGGCCGCTCTTCTCTCTGAAACGGTTACATTTATCGTCTGCAGAGCTATGTCGCGTGCTGCGGTATGCGGAGACACTAAAAACACCGTAGTAGAACACAGATTAAGCTTCTAAGTTGATATAATAGCCAGTAAGAAGTAGTACAGTTCAAGTTTTAGTTATCGATTATTGACTTTTTACCCTTCTTTGGTGCCTTGGACATGAGCTAGGACCTTAAGATATTGCATGAATGTAGGACTAGCATCCGCGTTGCACGGGAGAATGTGAAAAGTGTTCATATGTAGTATAAACATGGGAAATCCGTCCGTTTTCGTCATTTGTTATCGAATCGACTTAAAGCCAGATCATCACATTTGCCGCTCTTCTCTCTGAAACGGTTGCATTTATCGTCTACAAAGCAATGTCACGTGCTGCGGTATGCGGAGATATTAAAAGCACCATAATAGAACACAGATGAAGCATCTAAGTTGATGTAATAGCCAGTAAGAAGTAGTACAATTCTAGTTTTAGTTATCGATTATTGACTATTTACACTTCTTTGATGCCTTGGACATGAGCTAGGACCTTAAGATTTTGCATCAAAGGTGGACTAGCAGCCGCGTTGCAAGGGAGAATGTGAAAAGTGCTCATATGTAGTATAAACCTGAGAAATCCGTCCATTTTCGTCATTTGTTATCGTATCGACTTAAAGCCAGTTCGTCACATTGGCCTCTCTTCTCTCTGAAACGGTTGCATTTATCGTCTACAAAGCTATGTCACGTGCTGCGGTATGCGGAGATATTAAAAGCACCATAATAGAACACAGATGAAGCATCTAAGTAGATGTAATAGCCAGTAAGAAGTAGTACAATTCTAGTTTTAGTTATCGATTATTGACTATTTACACTTCTTTGGTGCCTTGTACATGAGCTAGGACCTTAAGATTTTGCATCAAAGGTGGACTAGCAGCCGTGTTGCAAGGGAGAATGTGAAAAGTGTTCATATGTAGTAAAAACTTGAGGAATCCGTCCGTTTTCTTCATTTGTTATCGTATTGACCTAAAGCCAGATCGTCACATTGGCCGCTCTTCTGTCTGAAACGGTTACATTTATCGTCTTGAAAGCTATGTAGCGTGCTGCGGTATGCGGAGACACTAAAAGCACCACAGTAGAACACAGATAAAGCTTCTAAGTTGAAATAGATTGTAAGATATAATAAAATTCAAGTTTTAGTTATCGATTATTGACTTTGTAGCCGGCTTTGGTGCATTAAACATGAGCTAGGACCTTAAGATTTTGCATGAAAGGAAAACTAGCAGCCGCGTTGCATGGGAGAATGTGAAAAGTGTACATATGTAGCAAAAACCTGGGAAATCCGTCTGTTTTCGTCATTTGTTATCGAATTGACTTAAAGCCAGATCGTCACATTGGCTGCTCTTCTCTCTGAAACTGTTACATTTGTCGTCTTCAAACCGATGTCGCGTGCTGCGATATGCGGAGACACTAAAAGCACCATAGTAGAACATAGATAAAGCTTCTTAGTTGTAATAGTCTGTAAGATGTAGTACCATACAAATTTTAGTTATCGATTATTGACTTTGTAGCCGGCTTTGGTGTCTTGGACATAAGGTAGGACCTTAAGATTTTGCGTGAAAGGAGGACTAGCAGCCGCGTTGCATGGGAGAATGTGAAAAGTGTTCATATGTAGTAAAAACCTGAGAAATCCGCCAGTTTTCGTCATTTGTAATCGAATCGACTTAAAACCAGATCGTCACATTGGTCGCTCTTCTCTCTGAAACGGTTACATTTATCGTCTGCAAAGCTATGTCGCGTGCTGCAGTATGCGGAGACACTAAAAACACCGTAGTAGAACACAGATTAAGCTTCGAAGTTGATGTAATAGCTAGTAAGAAGCAGTACAGTTCAAGTTTTAGTTATCGGTTATTGACTTTTTACCCTTCTTTGGTGCCTTGGACATGAGCTAGGACCTTAAGATTTAGCATGAAAGGAGGACTAGCAGCCGCTTTGCACGGGAGAACGTGAAAAGTGTTCATATGTAGTAAAAACCTGAGAAATCCGTGCATTTTCGTCATTTGTTATCGAATCTACTTAAAGCGAGATCGTCACATTAGCCGCTCCTCTCTCTGAAACGGTTACATTTATCGTCTGCAAGTCTATGTCGCGTGCTGCGGTATGCGGAGATACTAAAAGAACCGTAGTAGAACACAGATGAAGCCTCTATGTTGATGTAATAGCCAGTAAGAAGTAGTACAATTCAAGTTTCAGTTATGGATTATTGATTTTTACCCTTCTTTGGTGCCTTGGACATGAGCATGGACCATAAGAGTTTGCATCAGAGGAGGACTAGCAGCCGCGTTGGAAGGGAGAATGTGAAAACTCTTCATATGTAGTATAAACATGAGAAATCCGCCCGTTTTCGTCATTTGTTATCGAATTGACTTAAAGCCAGATCGTCACATTAGCCGCTCTTCTCTCTGAAACGGTTACATTTATCGTCTGCAAAGCTATGTCGAGTGCTGCGGTATGAGGAGACACTAAAAGCACTATAGTAGAACACAGATGAAGCTTGTAAGTTGACGTAATAGCCAGTAAGAAGTAGTAAAATTCAGGTTTTAGTTATTGATTATTGGGTTTTTACGCCTCTTTGGTGCCTTACACATGAGCTAGCACCTTAAAATTCTGCATTCTAGGAGGACCAGCAGCCGCGTTGCACGATAGAATGTGAAAACTGTTCATATGTAGTATAAACCTGAGAAATCCTTCCGCTTTTGGCATTTGTTATCGAAAGGACTTAAAGCCAGATCGTCACATTGGCCGCTCTTCTCTCTGAAACGGTTACATTTATCGAGTGAAAAGCTATGTCGAGTGCCTGCGGAATGCGGAGACACTAAAAGCACCATAGTAGAACACAGAAGAAACTTCTAAGTTGATGTAATAGCCAGTAATAAGCAGTACAATTCGTTTAGTTATCGATTTTTGGCTTTTTAGCCGGGTTTAGTGCCTTGGACATGAACTTGGACCTTACGATTTTGCATTAAGGGAGGACTATCAGCCACGTTGCACGGGAGAATGTGAAAAGTGTTCATATGTACTAAAAACCTAAGGAATCTGACCGTCTGCGTCATTAGCTATCGAATAGAGTTAATCTCACATGGTCACATTGGCCGCTCTTCTCTCTGAAACGGTTACATTTATCGTGTGCAAAACTATGTCGCGTGCTGCGGAATGCGGAGACACTAAAAGCACCGTAGTAGAACACAGAAGGAGCTTCTAAGTTGATGTAATAACCAGTATGAAGCAGTACAATTCAAGTTTTAGTTATCGATTTTTCACTTTTTAGCAGGCTTTGGTGCCTTGCACATGAACTTGGACCTTACGATTTTGCATTAAGGGAGGACTGTCAGCCACGTTGCACGGGAGAATGTGAAAAGTGTTCATATGTAGCAAAAATCTAAGAAATCCGCCCGTTTTCGTCACTTGCTTTCGATGCGACTTAATGTCAGATGGCCACATTGGCCGCTCTTATCTCTGAAACGGTTACATTTATCATGTGCAAAGCTATGTCGCGTGCTGCGGACTGCGGAGATACTAAATTCACTATATTAGAACACAGAAGAAGCTTCCAAGTTGTTGTAATAGACAGTAAGAAGCAGTACAATCTAAGTTTAATTATCGATTATTGACTTTTTAGCTTGCTTCGGTGAATTTGGACATGAGTTAGGACCTTAAGATTTTGCATGAAAGGATGACTAGCACCAACGTTGCACGGGAGAATGTGAAAAGTGTTCATATGTAGTAAAAAACTTAGAAATCCGCCTGTCTGCGTCGTCTGCTATCGAATCGACTTAATGTCAGATCGTCACATTGGCTGCTCTTCTCTCTGAAATGGTTACATTTTTCTTTGCAAAGCTTTGTCGAGTGCTGGGATATGCGGACACACTAAAAGCGCCGCAGTAGAACACAGAAGAACCTTCTAAGTTGATGTAATAACCAGTATGAAGCAGTACAATTCAAGTTTTAGTTATCGATTTTTCACTTTTTAGCAGGCTTTGGTGCCTTGGACATGAACTTGGACCTTACGATTTTGCATTAAGGGAGGACTATCAGTCACGTTGCACGGGAGAAAGTGAAAAGTGTTCATATGTAGTAAAAACCTAAGAAATCCGCCCGTTTGCGTCATTTGCTATCAAATCGACATAATGTCAGGTCGTCACATTGGCCACTCTCCTCTCTGAAATGGTTACATTTATCGTTTGCAAAGCTTGTCGCGTGCTGCGGAATTGCGGAGACACCAAAAGCCCCGTAGTAGAACACAGAAGAAGCTTCTAAGTTGATGTAATAGCCAGTAAGGAGCAGTAGAATTTAAGTTTTAGTGATCGATTTTTAAATTTTTGCCGGCTTTGGGGCCTTGGACATGAGCTAGGACCTTACGATTTTGCATGAAGGTAGGCCTAGCAGCCACGTTGCACGGGAGAATGTGAAAAGAGTTCATATGTAGTAAAAACCTAAGAAATCTGCCCGTTTTCGTCACTTGCTATCGAATCGACTTAATGTCAGATGGTCACATTGGCCGCTCTTCTCTCTGAAACGGTTACATTTATCGTGTGCAATGCTATGTCGCGTGCTGCGATATGCGGAGACACTAAAAGTACCATAGTAGAACACAGAAGAAGCTTCTAAGTAGATGTAAAAGCCAGTAAGACGCACTACAATTGAAGTTTAGTTATCGATTTTTGAATTTTTAGACGGCTTTGGTGCCTTGGACATAAGGTAGGACCTTAATAATATGTATGAAGGGAGGACTAGCAGCCAAGTTGCACGGGAGAATGATAAAAGTGTTCATATATAGTAAAAACCTGAGAAATTCGCCCGTTTTTGTCAGTTGCAATCGAACCGACTCAAGTCAGATCGTCACATTGGCCGCTCTTCTCTCTGAAATTCTTTGCAAAGCTATGTCGAGTGCTGCGATATGCGGAGACACTAAAAACACCGTAGTAGAACACAGATTAAGCTTCGAAGTTGATGTAATAGCTAGTAAGAAGTAGTACAGTTCAAGTTTTAGTTATCGATTATTGACTTTTTACCCTTCTTTGGTGCCTTGGACATGAGCTAGGACCTTAAGATTTTGCATCAAAGGTGGACTAGCAGCCGTGTTGCAAGGGAGAATGTGAAAAGTGTTCATATGTAGTAAAAACTTGAGAAATCCGTCCGTTTTCTTCATTTGTTATCGTATTGACCTAAAGCCAGATCGTCACATTGGCCGCTCTTCTGTCTGAAACGGTTACATTTATCGTCTTGAAAGCTATGTAGCGTGCTGCGGTATGCGGAGACACTAAAAGCACCATAGTAGAACACAGATAAAGCTTCTAAGTTGAAATAGATTGTAAGATATAATAAAATTCAAGTTTTAGTTATCGATTATTGACTTTGTAGCCGGCTTTGGTGCATTAAACATGAGCTAGGACCTTAAGATTTTGCATGAAAGGAAAACTAGCAGCCGCGTTGCATGGGAGAATGTGAAAAGTGTTCATATGTAGTAAAAACCTGAGAAATCCGCCAGTTTTCGTCATTTGTAATCGAATCGACTTAAAACCAGATCGTCACATTGGTCGCTCTTCTCTCTGAAACGGTTACATTTATCGTCTGCAAAGCTATGTCGCGTGCTGCGGTATGCGGAGACACTAAAAACACCGTAGTAGAACACAGATTAAGCTTCGAAGTTGATGTAATAGCTAGTAAGAAGTAGTACAGTTCAAGTTTTAGTTATCGGTTATTGACTTTTTACCCTTCTTTGGTGCCTTGGACATGAGCTAGGACCTTAAGATTTAGCATGAAAGGAGGACTAGCAGCCGCTTTGCACGGGAGAACGTGAAAAGTGTTCATATGTAGTAAAAACCTGAGAAATCCGTGCGTTTTCGTCATTTGTTATCGAATCTACTTAAAGCGAGATCGTCACATTAGCCGCTCCTCTCTCTGAAACGGTTACATTTATCGTCTGCAAGTCTATGTCGCGTGCTGCGGTATGCGGAGATACTAAAAGAACCGTAGTATAACACAGATGAAGCCTCTATGTTGATGTAATAGCCAGTAAGAAGTAGTACAATTCAAGTTTCAGTTATGGATTATTGATTTTTACCCTTCTTTGGTGCCTTGGACATGAGCAAGGACCATAAGAGTTTGCATCAGAGGAGGACTAGCAGCCGCGTTGCAAGGGAGAATGTGAAAACTCTTCATATGTAGTATAAACTTGAGAAATCCGCCCGTTTTCGTCATTTGTTATCGAATTGACTTAAAGCCAGATCGTCACATTAGCCGCTCTTCTCTCTGAAACGGTTACATTTATCGTCTGCAAAGCTATGTCGAGTGCTGCGGTATGAGGAGACACTAAAAGCACTATAGTAGAACACAGATGAAGCTTGTAAGTTGACGTAATAGCCAGTAAGAAGTAGTAAAATTCAGGTTTTAGTTATCGATTATTGGGTTTTTACCCCTCTTTGGTGCCTTACACATGAGCTAGCACCTTAAAATTCTGCATTCTAGGAGGACCAGCAGCCGCGTTGCACGATAGAATGTGAAAACTGTTCATATGTAGTATAAACCTGAGAAATCCTTCCGCTTTTGGCATTTGTTATCGAAAGGACTTAAAGCCAGATCGTCACATTGGCCGCTCTTCTCTCTGAAACGGTTACATTTATCGAGTGAAAAGCTATGTCGAGTGCCTGCGGAATGCGGAGACACTAAAAGCACCATAGTAGAACACAGAAGAAACTTCTAAGTTGATGTAATAGCCAGTAAGAAGCAGTACAATTCGTTTAGTTATCGATTTTTGGCTTTTTGGACGGCTTGGCGCCTGGGACATGAGCTAGGACCTTAAGATTTTGCGTGAAGGGAGCACTTGCACCAACGTTGCACGGGAGAATGTGAAAAGCGTTCATATGTGGTAAAAACCTAAGAAATCCGCCCGTTTTCGTCATTTGCTATCGAATCGACTTAACGTCAGATGGTCACATTGGCCGCTCGTCTCTCTGACACGGTTACATTTATCGTGTGCAAAACTATGTCGCGTGCTGCGGAATGCGGAGACACTAAAAGCTCCATAGCAGAACACAGAAGAAGCTTCTAAGTTGATGTAATAGCTAGTAAGAAGCAGTACAATACAAGTTTAGTTATCGATTTTTGAATTTTTAGCCGGGTTTAGTGCCTTGGACATGAACTTGGACCTTACGATTTTGCATTAAGGGAGGACTATCAGCCACGTTGCACGGGAGAATGTGAAAAGTGTTCATATGTACTAAAAACCTAAGAAATCTGACCGTCTGCGTCATTAGCTATCGAATAGAGTTAATCTCACATGGTCACATTGGCCGCTCTTCTCTCTGAAACGGTTACATTTATCGTGTGCAAAACTATGTCGCGTGCTGCGGAATGCGGAGACACTAAAAGCACCGTAGTAGAACACAGAAGGAGCTTCTAAGTTGATGTAATAACCAGTATGAAGCAGTACAATTCAAGTTTTAGTTATCGATTTTTCACTTTTTAGCAGGCTTTGGTGCCTTGCACATGAACTTGGACCTTACGATTTTGCATTAAGGGAGGATTATCAGCCACGTTGCACGGGAGAATGTGAAAAGTGTTCATATGTAGCAAAAATCTAAGAAATCCGCCCGTTTTCGTCACTTGCTTTCGATGCGACTTAATGTCAGATGGCCACATTGGCCGCTCTTATCTCTGAAACGGTTACATTTATCATGTGCAAAGCTATGTCGCGTGCTGCGGACTGCGGAGATACTAAATTCACTATATTAGAACACAGAAGAAGCTTCCAAGTTGTTGTAATAGACAGTAAGAAGCAGTACAATCTAAGTTTAATTATCGATTATTGACTTTTTAGCTTGCTTCGGTGAATTTGGACATGAGTTAGGACCTTAAGATTTTGCATGAAAGGATGACTAGCACCAACGTTGCACGGGAGAATGTGAAAAGTGTTCATATGTAGTAAAAAGCTTAGAAATCCGCCTGTTTGCGTCGTCTGCTATCGAATCGACTTAATGTCAGATGGTCACATTGGCCGCTCTTCTCTCTGAAACGGTTACATTTATCGTGTGCAATGCTATGTCGCGTGCTGCGGTATGCGGAGACACTAAAAGTACCATAGTAGAACACAGAAGAAGCTTCTAAGTAGATGTAAAAGCCAGTAAGACGCACTACAATTGAAGTTTAGTTATCGATTTTTGAATTTTTAGACGGCTTTGGTGCCTTGGACATAAGGTAGGACCTTAATAATATGTATGAAGGGAGGACTAGCAGCCAAGTTGCACGGGAGAATGATAAAAGTGTTCATATATAGTAAAAACCTGAGAAATTCGCCCGTTTTTGTCAGTTGCAATCGAACCGACTCAAGTCAGATCGTCACATTGGCCGCTCTTCTCTCTGAAATTCTTTGCAAAGCTATGTCGAGTGCTGCGATATGCGGAGACACTAAAAACACCGTAGTAGAACACAGATTAAGCTTCGAAGTTGATGTAATAGCTAGTAAGAAGTAGTACAGTTCAAGTTTTAGTTATCGATTATTGACTTTTTACCCTTCTTTGGTGCCTTGGACATGAGCTAGGACCTTAAGATTTTGCATCAAAGGTGGACTAGCAGCCGTGTTGCAAGGGAGAATGTGAAAAGTGTTCATATGTAGTAAAAACTTGAGAAATCCGTCCGTTTTCTTCATTTGTTATCGTATTGACCTAAAGCCAGATCGTCACATTGGCCGCTCTTCTGTCTGAAACGGTTACATTTGTCGTCTTGAAAGCTATGTAGCGTGCTGCGGTATGCGGAGACACTAAAAGCACCATAGTAGAACACAGATAAAGCTTCTAAGTTGAAATAGATTGTAAGATATAATAAAATTCAAGTTTTAGTTATCGATTATTGACTTTGTAGCCGGCTTTGGTGCATGAAACATGAGCTAGGACCTTAAGATTTTGCATGAAAGGTAAACTAGCAGCCGCGTTGCATGGGAGAATGTGAAAAGTGTACATATGTAGCAAAAACCTGAGAAATCCGTCTGTTTTCGTCATTTGTTATCGAATTGACTTAAAGCCAGATCGTCACATTGGCCGCTCTTCTCTCTGAAACTGTTACATTTGTCGTCTTCAAACCGATGTCGCGTGCTGCGATATGCGGAGACACTAAAAGCACCATAGTAGAACATAGATAAAGCTTCTAAGTTGTAATAGTCTGTAAGATGTAGTACCATACAAATTTTAGTTATCGATTATTGACTTTGTAGCCGGCTTTGGTGTCTTGGACATAAGGTAGGACCTTAAGATTTTGCGTGAAAGGAGGACTAGCAGCCGCGTTGCATGGGAGAATGTGAAAAGTGTTCATATGTAGTAAAAACCTGAGAATTCCGCCAGTTTTCGTCATTTGTAATCGAATCGACTTAAAACCAGATCGTCACATTGGTCGCTCTTCTCTCTGAAACGGTTACATTTATCGTCTGCAAAGCTATGTCGCGTGCTGCGGTATGCGGAGACACTAAAAACACCGTAGTAGAACACAGATTAAGCTTCGAAGTTGATGTAATAGCTAGTAAGAAGTAGTACAGTTCAAGTTTTAGTTATCGGTTATTGACTTTTTACCCTTCTTTGGTGCCTTGGACATGAGCTAGGACCTTAAGATTTAGCATGAAAGGAGGACTAGCAGCCGCTTTGCACGGGAGAACGTGAAAAGTGTTCATATGTAGTAAAAACCTGAGAAATCCGTGCGTTTTCGTCATTTGTTATCGAATCTACTTAAAGCGAGATCGTCACATTAGCCGCTCCTCTCTCTGAAACGGTTACATTTATCGTCTGCAAGTCTATGTCGCGTGCTGCGGTATGCGGAGATACTAAAAGAACCGTAGTAGAACACAGATGAAGCCTCTATGTTGATGTAATAGCCAGTAAGAAGTAGTACAATTCAAGTTTCAGTTATGGATTATTGATTTTTACCCTTCTTTGGTGCCTTGGACATGAGCAAGGACCATAAGAGTTTGTATCAGAGGAGGACTAGCAGCCGCGTTGCAAGGGAGAATGTGAAAACTCCTCATATGTAGTATAAACATGAGAAATCCGCCCGTTTTCGTCATTTGTTATCGAATTGACTTAAAGCCAGATCGTCACATTAGCCGCTCTTCTCTCTGAAACGGTTACATTTATCGTCTGCAAAGCTATGTTGAGTGCTGCGGTATGAGGAGACACTAAAACCACTATAGTAGAACACAGATGAAGCTTGTAAGTTGACGTAATAGCCAGTAACAAGTAGTAAAATTCAGGTTTTAGTTATCGATTATTGGGTTTTTACCCCTCTTTGGTGCCTTACACATGAGCTAGCACCTTAAAATTCTGCATTCTAGGAGGACCAGCAGCCGCGTTGCACGATAGAATGTGAAAACTGTTCATATGTAGTATAAACCTGAGAAATCCGTCCGCTTTTGGCATTTGTTATCGAAAGGACTTAAAGCCAGATCGTCACATTGGCCGCTCTTCTCTCTGAAACGGTTACATTTATCGAGTGAAAAGCTATGTCGAGTGCCTGCGGAATGCGGAGACACTAAAAGCACCATAGTAGAACACAGAAGAAACTTCTAAGTTGATGTAATAGCCAGTAAGAAGCAGTACAATTCGTTTAGTTATCGATTTTTGGCTTTTTGGACGGCTTGGCGCCTGGGACATGAGCTAGGACCTTAAGATTTTGCGTGAAGGGAGGACTTGCACCAACGTTGCACGGGAGAATGTGAAAAGCGTTCATATGTGGTAAAAACCTAAGAAATCCGCCCGTTTTCGTCATTTGCTATCGAATCGACTTAACGTCAGATGGTCACATTGGCCGCTCGTCTCTCTGACACGGTTACATTTATCGTGTGAAAAACTATGTCGCGTGCTGCGGAATGCGGAGACACTAAAAGCTCCATAGCAGAACACAGAAGAAGCTTCTAAGTTGATGTAATAGCTAGTAAGAAGCAGTACAATACAAGTTTAGTTATCGATTTTTGACTTTTTAGCCGGGTTTAGTGCCTTGGACATGAACTTGGACCTTACGATTTTGCATTAAGGGAGGACTATCAGCCACGTTGCACGGGAGAATGTGAAAAGTGTTCATATGTACTAAAAACCTAAGAAATCTGACCGTCTGCGTCATTAGCTATCGAATAGAGTTAATCTCACATGGTCACATTGGCCGCTCTTCTCTCTGAAACGGTTACATTTATCGTGTGCAAAACTATGTCGCGTGCTGCGGAATGCGGAGACACTAAAAGCACCGTAGTAGAACACAGTAGGAGCTTCTAAGTTGATGTAATAACCAGTATGAAGCAGTACAATTCAAGTTTAATTATCGATTTTTCACTTTTTAGCAGGCTTTGGTGCCTTGCACATGAACTTGGACCTTACGATTTTGCATTAAGGGAGGACTATCAGCCACGTTGCACGGGAGAATGTGAAAAGTGTTCATATGTAGCAAAAATCTAAGAAATCCGCCCGTTTTCGTCACTTGCTTTCGATGCGACTTAATGTCAGATGGCCACATTGGCCGCTCTTATCTCTGAAACGGTTACATTTATCATGTGCAAAGCTATGTCGCGTGCTGCGGACTGCGGAGATACTAAATTCACTATATTAGAACACAGAAGAAGCTTCCAAGTTGTTGTAATAGACAGTAAGAAGCAGTACAATCTAAGTTTAATTATCGATTATTGACTTTTTAGCTTGCTTCGGTGAATTTGGACATGAGTTAGGACCTTAAGATTTTGCATGAAAGGATGACTAGCACCAACGTTGCACGGGAGAATGTGAAAAGTGTTCATATGTAGTAAAAAACTTAGAAATCCGCCTGTTTGCGTCGTCTGCTATCGAATCGACTTAATGTCAGATCGTCACATTGGCTGCTCTTCTCTCTGAAATGGTTACATTTATCTTTGCAAAGCTTTGTCGAGTGCTGGGATATGCGGACACACTAAAAGCGCCGCAGTAGAACACAGAAGAACCTTCTAAGTTGATGTAAAAACCAGTATGAAGCAGTACAATTCAAGTTTTAGTTATCGATTTTTCACTTTTTAGCAGGCTTTCGTGCCTTGGACATGAACTTGGACCTTACGATTTTGCATTAAGGGAGGACTATCAGCCACGTTGCAAGGGAGAATGTGAAAAGTGTTCATATGTAGTAAAAACTTGAGAAATCCGTCCGTTTTCTTCATTTGTTATCGTATTGACCTAAAGCCAGATCGTCACATTGGCCGCTCTTCTGTCTGAAACGGTTACATTTATCGTCTTGAAAGCTATGTAGCGTGCTGCGGTATGCGGAGACACTAAAAGCACCATAGTAGAACACAGATAAAGCTTCTAAGTTGAAATAGATTGTAAGATATAATAAAATTCAAGTTTTAGTTATCGATTATTGACTTTGTAGCCGGCTTTGGTGCATTAAACATGAGCTAGGACCTTAAGATTTTGCGTGAAAGGAGGACTAGCAGCCGCGTTGCATGGGAGAATGTGAAAAGTGTTCATATGTAGTAAAAACCTGAGAAATCCGCCAGTTTTCGTCATTTGTAATCGAATCGACTTAAAACCAGATCGTCACATTGGTCGCTCTTCTCTCTGAAACGGTTACATTTATCGTCTGCAAAGCTATGTCGCGTGCTGCGGTATGCGGAGACACTAAAAACACCGTAGTAGAACACAGATTAAGCTTCGAAGTTGATGTAATAGCTAGTAAGAAGTAGTACAGTTCGAGTTTTAGTTATCGATTATTGACTTTTTACCCTTCTTTGGTGCCTTGGACATGAGCTAGGACCTTAAGATTTTGCATCAAAGGTGGACTAGCAGCCGTGTTGCAAGGGAGAATGTGAAAAGTGTTCATATGTAGTAAAAACTTGAGAAATCTGTCCGTTTTCTTCATTTGTTATCGTATTGACCTAAAGCCAGATCGTCACATTGGCCGCTCTTCTGTCTGAAACGGTTACATTTATCGTCTTGAAAGCTATGTAGCGTGCTGCGGTATGCGGAGACACTAAAAGCACCATAGTAGAACACAGATAAAGCTTCTAAGTTGAAATAGATTGTAAGATATAATAAAATTCAAGTTTTAGTTATCGATTATTGACTTTGTAGCCGGCTTTGGTGCATTAAACATGAGCTAGGACCTTAAGATTTTGCATGAAAGGAAAACTAGCAGCCGCGTTGCATGGGAGAATGTGAAAAGTGTACATATGTAGCAAAAACCTGAGAAATCCGTCTGTTTTCGTCATTTGTTATCGAATTGACTTAAAGCCAGATCGTCACATTGGCCGCTCTTCTCTCTGAAACTGTTACATTTGTCGTCTTCAAACCGATGTCGCGTGCTGCGATATGCGGAGACACTAAAAGCACCATAGTAGAACATAGATAAAGCTTCTAAGTTGTAATAGTCTGTAAGATGTAGTACCATACAAATTTTAGTTATCGATTATTGACTTTGTAGCCGGCTTTGGTGTCTTGGACATAAGGTAGGACCTTAAGATTTTGCGTGAAAGGAGGACTAGCAGCCGCGTTGCATGGGAGAATGTGAAAAGTGTTCATATGTAGTAAAAACCTGAGAAATCCGCCAGTTTTCGTCATTTGTAATCGAATCGACTTAAAACCAGATCGTCACATTGGCCGCTCTTCTCTCTGAAACTGTTACATTTGTCGTCTTCAAACCGATGTCGCGTGCTGCGATATGCGGAGACACTAAAAGCACCATAGTAGAACATAGATAAAGCTTCTAAGTTGTAATAGTCTGTAAGATGTAGTACCATACAAATTTTAGTTATCGATTATTGACTTTGTAGCCGGCTTTGGTGTCTTGGACATAAGGTAGGACCTTAAGATTTTGCGTGAAAGGAGGACTAGCAGCCACGTTGCATGGGAGAATGTGAAAAGTGTTCATATGTAGTAAAAACCTGAGAAATCCGCCAGTTTTCGTCATTTGTAATCGAATCGACTTAAAACCAGATCGTCACATTGGTCGCTCTTCTGTCTGAAACGGTTACATTTATCGTCTGCAAAGCTATGTCGCGTGCTGCGGTATGCGGAGACACTAAAAGCACTATAGTAGAACACAGATGAAGCTTGTAAGTTGACGTAATAGCCAGTAACAAGTAGTAAAATTCAGGTTTTAGTTATCGATTATTGGGTTTTTACCCCTCTTTGGTGCCTTACACATGAGCTAGCACCTTAAAATTCTGCATTCTAGGAGGACCAGCAGCCGCGTTGCACGATAGAATGTGAAAACTGTTCATATGTAGTATAAACCTGAGAAATCCTTCCGCTTTTGGCATTTGTTATCGAAAGGACTTAAAGCCAGATCGTCACATTGGCCGCTCTTCTCTCTGAAACGGTTACATTTATCGAGTGAAAAGCTATGTCGAGTGCCTGCGGAATGCGGAGACACTAAAAGCACCATAGTAGAACACAGAAGAAACTTCTAAGTTGATGTAATAGCCAGTAAGAAGCAGTACAATTCGTTTAGTTATCGATTTTTGGCTTTTTAGACGGCTTGGCGCCTGGGACATGAGCTAGGACCTTAAGATTTTGCATGAAAGGATGACTAGCACCAACGTTGCACGGGAGAATGTGAAAAGTGTTCATATGTAGTAAAAAACTTAGAAATCCGCCTGTTTGCGTCGTCTGCTATCGAATCGACTTAATGTCAGATCGTCACATTGGCTGCTCTTCTCTCTGAAATGGTTACATTTATCTTTGCAAAGCTTTGTCGAGTGCTGGGATATGCGGACACACTAAAAGCGCCGCAGTAGAACACAGAAGAACCTTCTAAGTTGATGTAAAAACCAGTATGAAGCAGTACAATTCAAGTTTTAGTTATCGATTTTTCACTTTTTAGCAGGCTTTGGTGCCTTGGACATGAACTTGGACCTTACGATTTTGCATTAAGGGAGGACTATCAGCCACGTTGCACGGGAGAATTTGAAAAGTGTTCATATGTAGTAAAAACCTAAGAAATCCGCCCGTTTGCGTCATTTGCTATCAAATCGACATAATGTCAGGTCGTCACATTGGCCACTCTCCTCTCTGAAATGGTTACATTTATCGTTTGCAAAGCTTGTCGCGTGCTGCGGAATTGCGGAGACACCAAAAGCCCCGTAGTAGAACACAGAAGAAGCTTCTAAGTTGATGTAATAGCCAGTAAGGAGCAGTAGAATTTAAGTTTTAGTGATCGATTTTTAAATTTTTGCCGGCTTTGGTGCCTTGGACATGAGCTAGGACCTTACGATTTTGCATGAAGGTAGGCCTAGCAGCCACGTTGCACGGGAGAATGTGAAAAGAGTTCATATGTAGTAAAAACCTAAGAAATCCGCCCGTTTTCGTCACTTGCTATCGAATCGACTTAATGTCAGATGGTCACATTGGCCGCTCTTCTCTCTGAAACGGTTACATTTATCGTGTGCAATGCTATGTCGCGTGCTGCGATATGCGGAGACACTAAAAGTACCATAGTAGAACACAGAAGAAGCTTCTAAGTAGATGTAAAAGCCAGTAAGACGCACTACAATTGAAGTTTAGTTATCGATTTTTGAATTTTTAGACGGCTTTGGTGCCTTGGACATAAGGTAGGACCTTAATAATATGTATGAAGGGAGGACTAGCAGCCAAGTTGCACGGGAGAATGATAAAAGTGTTCATATATAGTAAAAACCTGAGAAATTCGCCCGTTTTTGTCAGTTGCAATCGAACCGACTCAAGTCAGATCGTCACATTGGCCGCTCTTCTCTCTGAAATTCTTTGCAAAGCTATGTCGAGTGCTGCGATATGCGGAGACACTAAAAACACCGTAGTAGAACACAGATTAAGCTTCGAAGTTGATGTAATAGCTAGTAAGAAGTAGTACAGTTCAAGTTTTAGTTATCGATTATTGACTTTTTACCCTTCTTTGGTGCCTTGGACATGAGCTAGGACCTTAAGATTTAGCATGAAAGGAGGACTAGCAGCCGCGTTGCAAGGGAGAATGTGAAAACTCTTCATATGTAGTATAAACATGAGAAATCCGCCCGTTTTCGTCATTTGTTATCGAATTGACTTAAAGCCAGATCGTCACATTAGCCGCTCTTCTCTCTGAAACGGTTACATTTATCGTCTGCAAAGCTATGTCGAGTGCTGCGGTATGAGGAGACACTAAAAGCACTGTAGTAGAACACAGATGAAGCTTGTAAGTTGACGTAATAGCCAGTAAGAAGTAGTAAAAGTCAGGTTTTAGTTATCGATTATTGGGTTTTTACCCCTCTTTGGTGCCTTACACATGAGCTAGCACCTTAAAATTCTGCATTCAAGGAGGACCAGCAGCCGCGTTGCAAGGGAGAATGTGAAAACTCTTCATATGTAGTATAAAACTGAGAAATCCTTCCGCTTTTGGCATTTGTTATCGAAAGGACTTAAAGCCAGATCGTCACATTGTCCGCTCTTCTCTCTGAAACGGTTACATTTATCGAGTGAAAAGCTATGTCGAGTGCCTGCGGAATGCGGAGACACTAAAAGCACCATAGTAGAACACAGAAGAAACTTCTAAGTTGATGTAATAGCCAGTAAGAAGCAGTACAATTCGTTTAGTTATCGATTTTTGGCTTTTTGGACGGCTTGGCGCCTGGGACATGGGCTAGGACCTTAAGATTTTGCGTTAAGGGAGGACTTGCACCAACGTTGCACGGGAGAATGTGAAAAGCGTTCATATGTGGTAAAAACCTAAGAAATCCGCCCGTTTTCGTCATTTGCTATCGAATCGACTTAACGTCAGATGGTCACATTGGCTGCTCGTCTCTCTGACACGGTTACATTTATCGTGTGAAAAACTATGTCGCGTGCTGCGGAATGTGGAGACACTAAAAGCTCCATAGCAGAACACAGAAGAAGCTTCTAAGTTGATGTAATAGCTAGTAAGAAGCAGTACAATACAAGTTTAGTTATCGATTTTTTACTTTTTAGCCGGGTTTAGTGCCTTGGACATGAACTTGGACCTTACGATTTTGCATTAAGGGAGGACTATCAGCCACGTTGCACGGGAGAATGTGAAAAGTGTTCATATGTACTAAAAACCTAAGAAATCTGACCGTCTGCGTCATTAGCTATCGAATAGAGTTAATCTCACATGGTCACATTGGCCGCTCTTCTCTCTGAAACGGTTACATTTATCGTGTGCAAAACTATGTCGCGTGCTGCGGAATGCGGAGACACTAAAAGCACCGTAGTAGAACACAGAAGGAGCTTCTAAGTTGATGTAATAACCAGTATGAAGCAGTACAATTCAAGTTTTAGTTATCGATTTTTCACTTTTTAGCAGGCTTTGGTGCCTTGCACATGAATTTGGACCTTACGATTTTGCATTAAGGGAGGACTATCAGCCACGTTGCACGGGAGAATGTGAAAAGTGTTCATATGTAGCAAAAATCTAAGAAATCCGCCCGTTTTCGTCACTTGCTTTCGATGCGACTTAATGTCAGATGGCCACATTGGCCGCTCTTATCTCTGAAACGGTTACATTTATCATGTGCAAAGCTATGTCGCGTGCTGCGGACTGCGGAGATACTAAATTCACTATATTAGAACACAGAAGAAGCTTCCAAGTTGTTGTAATAGACAGTAAGAAGCAGTACAATCTAAGTTTAATTATCGATTATTGACTTTTTAGCTTGCTTCGGTGAATTTGGACATGAGTTAGGACCTTAAGATTTTGCATGAAAGGATGACTAGCACCAACGTTGCACGGGAGAATGTGAAAAGTGTTCATATGTAGTAAAAAACTTAGAAATCCGCCTGTTTGCGTCGTCTGCTATCGAATCGACTTAATGTCAGATCGTCACATTGGCTGCTCTTCTCTCTGAAATGGTTACATTTATCTTTGCAAAGCTTTGTCGAGTGCTGGGATATGCGGACACACTAAAAGCGCCGCAGTAGAACACAGAAGAACCTTCTAAGTTGATGTAAAAACCAGTATGAAGCAGTACAATTCAAGTTTTAGTTATCGATTTTTCACTTTTTAGCAGGCTTTGGTGCCTTGGACATGAACTTGGACCTTACGATTTTGCATTAAGGGAGGACTATCAGCCACGTTGCACGGGAGAAAGTGAAAAGTGTTCATATGTAGTAAAAACCTAAGAAATCCGCCCGTTTGCGTCATTTGCTATCAAATCGACATAATGTCAGGTCGTCACATTGGCCACTCTCCTCTCTGAAATGGTTACATTTATCGTTTGCAATGCTATGTCGCGTGCTGCGATATGCGGAGACACTAAAAGTACCATAGTAGAACACATAAGAAGCTTCTAAGTAGATGTAAAAGCCAGTAAGACGCACTACAATTGAAGTTTAGTTATCGATTTTTGAATTTTTAGACGGCTTTGGTGCCTTGGACATAAGGTAGGACCTTAATAATATGTATGAAGGGAGGACTAGCAGCCACGTTGCACGGGAGAATGATAAAAGTGTTCATATATAGTAAAAACCTGAGAAATTCGCCCGTTTTTGTCAGTTGCAATCGAACCGACTCAAGTCAGATCGTCACATTGGCCGCTCTTCTCTCTGAAATTCTTTGCAAAGCTATGTCGAGTGCTGCGATATGCGGAGACACTAAAAGCGCCGCAGTAGAACACAGAAGAAGCTTCTAAGTTGATGTAATACCCAGTCAGAAGCAGTGCAATTCAATTTTAGTTATCGATTTTTGCCTTTTTAGCCATCTTTGGTGTCTTGGACATGAGTTAGGACCTTAAGATTTTGCTTGCAGGGATGAATAGCAGCCACGTTGCACGGGTAAATGTGAAAAGTGTTCATATGTAGTAATAACCTAAGGAATCGACCCGTTTTCGTCATTTGATATCGAATCGACTTAATGTCAGATCGTCACATTGGCCGCTTTTCTCTCTGAAACGGTTACATTTATCATGTGCAAAGCTATGTCGCGTGCTGCGATATGCGGAGACACTAAAAGCACCATAGTAGAACACAGAAAAAGCTTCTAAGTCGATGTAATAGCCAGTAAGAAGCAGTAGAACTCAAATTTAGTTATCGATTTTTTAATTTTTAGCTGGCTTTGGTGCCTTGGACATAAGGTAGGACCTTAAAAATATGTATGAAGGGAGGACTAGCAACCACGTTGCACGGGAGAATGTGAAAAGTGTTCATATGTAGTAAAAACCTTAGAAATCCGTCTGCTTTCGTCAATTGCTATCGATTCGACTTATATCAGAACATCGCATTGGCCGCTCTTCTCTCTGAAACGGTTACATTTATCGTGTGCAAAACTATGTCGCGTGATGCGGAATTCGGAGACACTCAAAGCACCATAGTAGAACACAGAAGGAGCTTATAAGTTGACGTAATAGCCAGTAAGAAGCCGTAAAATAATAGTTTTAGCTATCGATTGTTGACTTTTTAGCCGGCTTTGGTGCCTTGGACATGAGCTATTACCTCAAGATTTTGTGTAAAGAGAGGACTAGCAGCCACGTTGCACGGGAGAATGTGAAAAGTGTTAATATGTATTAAAAACTTGAGATATCCGCCCATTTTCGTCATTTGCTATTGAATCGACTTAATGTCAGACCGTCACATTGGCCTCTTTTCTCTCGGAAACGGTTACATTTATCATGTGCAAAGCTATGTCGCGTGGTGCGATATGCGGAGACACTAAAAGCACCATAGTAGAACACAGAAACAACTTCTAAGGTAACGTAATAGCCAGTAAGAAGCCGTAAAATAATAGTTTTAGCTATCGATTATTGACTTTTTAGCCGGCTTTGGTGCCTTGGACATGAGGTAGGACCTCAAGAATTTGTATGAAAGGAGGACTAGCAGCCACGTTGCACAGGAGAAAGTGAAAAGTGTTAACATGTAGTAAAAACCTAAGAAATCCGCCAGTTATCGTCATTTGCTAACGAATCGACTTAATTTCATATTGTCACATTGGCCGCTCTTCTCTCTGGAACGGTTACATTTATCGTGTGCAAAGCTATGTCACGTGCTGCGATATGCGGAGACACTAAAAGTACCATAGTAGAACACAGAAGAAGCTTCTAAGTTGATGTAATACCCAGTCAGAAGCAGTAGAATTCAACTTTAGTTATCGATTTTTGACTTTTTAGCCATCTTTGGTGCCTTGGACATGAGTTAGGACCTTAAGATTTTGCTTGAAGGGATGAATAGCAGCCACGTTGCACGGGAAACTGTGAAAAGTGTTCATATGTAGTAATAACCTAAGAAATCCACCCGTTTTCGTCATTTGATATCGAGTCGAATTAATGTCAGATCGTCACATTGGCCGCTTTTCTCTCTGAAACGGTTACATTTATCGTGTGCAAAACTATGTCGCGTGCTGCGGAATGCGGAGACACTAAAAGCACCGTAGTAGAACACAGAAGGAGCTTCTAAGTTGATGTAATAACCAGTATGAAGCAGTACAATTCAAGTTTTAGTTATCGATTTTTCACTTTTTAGCAGGCTTTGGTGCCTTGCACATGAACTTGGACCTTACGATTTTGCATTAAGGGAGGACTATCAGCAACGTTGCACGGGAGAATGTGAAAAGTGTTCATATGTAGCAAAAATCTAAGAAATCCGCCCGTTTTCGTCACTTGCTTTCGATGCGACTTAATGTCAGATGGCCACATTGGCCGCTCTTATCTCTGAAACGGTTACATTTATCATGTGCAAAGCTATGTCGCGTGCTGCGGACTGCGGAGATACTAAATTCACTATATTAGAACACAGAAGAAGCTTCCAAGTTGTTGTAATAGACAGTAAGAAGCAGTACAATCTAAGTTTAATTATCGATTATTGACTTTTTAGCTTGCTTCGGTGAATTTGGACATGAGTTAGGACCTTAAGATTTTGCATGAAAGGATGACTAGCACCAACGTTGCACGGGAGAATGTGAAAAGTGTTCATATGTAGTAAAAAACTTAGAAATCCGCCTGTTTGCGTCGTCTGCTATCGAATCGACTTAATGTCAGATCGTCACATTGGCTGCTCTTCTCTCTGAAATGGTTACATTTATCTTTGCAAAGCTTTGTCGAGTGCTGGGATATGCGGACACACTAAAAGCGCCGCAGTAGAACACAGAAGAACCTTCTAAGTTGATGTAAAAACCAGTATGAAGCAGTACAATTCAAGTTTTAGTTATCGATTTTTCACTTTTTAGCAGGCTTTGGTGCCTTGGACATGAACTTGGACCTTACGATTTTGCATTAAGGGAGGACTATCAGCCACGTTGCACGGGAGAAAGTGAAAAGTGTTCATATGTAGTAAAAACCTAAGAAATCCGCCCGTTTGCGTCATTTGCTATCAAATCGACATAATGTCAGGTCGTCACATTGGCCACTCTCCTCTCTGAAATGGTTACATTTATCGTTTGCAATGCTATGTCGCGTGCTGCGATATGCGGAGACACTAAAAGTACCATAGTAGAACACAGAAGAGGCTTCTAAGTAGATGTAAAAGCCAGTAAGACGCACTACAATTGAAGTTTAGTTATCGATTTTTGAATTTTTAGACGGCTTTGGTGCCTTGGACATAAGGTAGGACCTTAATAATATGTATGAAGGGAGGACTAGCAGCCAAGTTGCACGGGAGAATGATAAAAGTGTTCTTATATAGTAAAAACCTGAGAAATTCGCCCGTTTTTGTCAGTTGCAATCGAACCGACTCAAGTCAGATCGTCACATTGGCCGCTCTTCTCTCTGAAATTCTTTGCAAAGCTATGTCGAGTGCTGCGATATGCGGAGACACTAAAAGCGCCGCAGTAGAACACAGAAGAAGCTTCTAAGTTGATGTAATACCCAGTCAGAAGCAGTGCAATTCAATTTTAGTTATCGATTTTTGCCTTTTTAGCCATCTTTGGTGTCTTGGACATGAGTTAGGACCTTAAGATTTTGCTTGCAGGGATGAATAGCAGCCACGTTGCACGGGTAAATGTGAAAAGTGTTCATATGTAGTAATAACCTAAGGAATCGACCCGTTTTCGTCATTTGATATCGAATCGACTTAATGTCAGATCGTCACATTGGCCGCTTTTCTCTCTGAAACGGTTACATTTATCATGTGCAAAGCTATGTCGCGTGCTGCGATATGCGGAGACACTAAAAGCACCATAGTAGAACACAGAAAAAGCTTCTAAGTCGATGTAATAGCCAGTAAGAAGCAGTAGAACTCAAATTTAGTTATCGATTTTTTAATTTTTAGCTGGCTTTGGTGCCTTGGACATAAGGTAGGACCTTAAAAATATGTATGAAGGGAGGACTAGCAACCACGTTGCACGGGAGAATGTGAAAAGTGTTCATATGTAGTAAAAACCTTAGAAATCCGTCTGCTTTCGTCAATTGCTATCGATTCGACTTATATCAGAACATCGCATTGGCCGCTCTTCTCTCTGAAACGGTTACATTTATCGTGTGCAAAACTATGTCGCGTGATGCGGAATTCGGAGACACTCAAAGCACCATAGTAGAACACAGAAGGAGCTTATAAGTTGACGTAATAGCCAGTAAGAAGCCGTAAAATAATAGTTTTAGCTATCGATTGTTGACTTTTTAGCCGGCTTTGGTGCCTTGGACATGAGCTATTACCTCAAGATTTTGTGTAAAGGGAGGACTAGCAGCCACGTTGCACGGGAGAATGTGAAAAGTGTTAATATGTATTAAAAACTTGAGATATCCGCCCATTTTCGTCATTTGCTATTGAATCGACTTAATGTCAGACCGTCACATTGGCCTCTTTTCTCTCGGAAACGGTTACATTTATCATGTGCAAAGCTATGTCGCGTGGTGCGATATGCGGAGACACTAAAAGCACCATAGTAGAACACAGAAACAACTTCTAAGGTAACGTAATAGCCAGTAAGAAGCCGTAAAATAATAGTTTTAGCTATCGATTATTGACTTTTTAGCCGGCTTTGGTGCCTTGGACATGAGGTAGGACCTCAAGAATTTGTATGAAAGGAGGACTAGCAGCCACGTTGCACAGGAGAAAGTGAAAAGTGTTAACATGTAGTAAAAACCTAAGAAATCCGCCAGTTATCGTCATTTGCTAACGAATCGACTTAATTTCATATTGTCACATTGGCCGCTCTTCTCTCTGGAACGGTTACATTTATCGTGTGCAAAGCTATGTCACGTGCTGCGATATGCGGAGACACTAAAAGTACCATAGTAGAACACAGAAGAAGCTTCTAAGTTGATGTAATACCCAGTCAGAAGCAGTACAATTCAATTTTAGTTATCGATTTTTGACTTTTTAGCCATCTTTGGTGTCTTGGACATGAGTTAGGACCTTAAGATTTTGCTTGAAGGGATGAATAGCAGCCACGTTGCACGGGAAACTGTGAAAAGTGTTCATATGTAGTAATAACCTACGAAATCCACCCGTTTTCGTCATTTGATATCGAATCGAATTAATGTCAGATCGTCACATTGGCCGCTTTTCTCTCTGAAACGGTTACATTTATCATGTGCAAAGCTATGTCGCGTGCTGCGGACTGGGAGATACTAAATTCACCATAGTAGAACACAGAAGAAGCTTCCAAGTTGTTGTAATAGCCAGTAAGAAGCAGTACAATCTAAGTTTGATTATCGATTATTGACTTTTTAGCTTGCTTCGGTGAATTTGGACATGATTTAGGACCTTAAGGTTTTGCATGAAGGGATGACTAGCACCAACGTTGCACGGGAGAATGTGAAAAGTGTTCATATGTAGTAAAACACTTAGATATCCGCCCGTTTGCGTCGTCTGCTATCGAATCGACTTAATGTCAGATCGTCACATTGGCTGCTCTTCTCTCAGACATGGTTACATTTATCTTTGCAAAGCTATGTCGAGTGCTGGGATATGCGGACACACTAAAAGCGCCGCAGTAGAACACAGAAGAACCTTCTAAGTCGATGTAATAGCCAGTAAGAAGCAGTACAATTGAAGTTTAGTTATCGATTTTTGACATTTTAGCTGGCTTTGGTGTCTTGGACATGAGTTGGGACCTTAAGTTTTTGTATGAAGGGATGACTAGCAGCCACGTTGCACGGGAGAATGTGAAAAGTGTTCATATGTAGTAAAAACCTAAGAAATCCGCCTGTTTGCGTCATTTGCTATCAAATCGACATAATGTCAGGTCGTCACATTGGCCACTCTCCTCTCTGAAATGGTTACATTTATCGTTTGCAAAGCTAGTCGCGTGCTGCGGAATTGCGGAGACACCAAAAGCCCCGTAGTAGAACACAGAAGAAGCTTCTAAGTTGACGTAATAGCCAGTAAGGAGCAGTAGAATTTAAGTTTTAGTGATCGATTTTTAAATTTTTGCCGGCTTTGGTGCCTTGGACATGAGCTAGGACCTTACGATTTTGCATGAAGGTAGGCCTAGCAGCCACGTTGCACGGAAGAATGTGAAAAGTGTTTATAAGTAGTAAAAACCTAAGAAATCCGCCAGTTTCGTCATTTGCTATCGAATCGACTTAATGTCAGATGGTCACATTGGCCGCTCTTCTCTCTGAAACGGTTACATTTGACGTGTGCAAAGTTATGTCGCGTGCTGCGGAATGCGGAGACGCTAAAGGCACTGTAGTAGAACACAGAAGCTGCTTCTAAGGTGATATAATAGCAAGTAAGAAGCAGTACAATTCAAGTTTTAGTTATCGAATTTTGTCTTTTTAGCCGGCTTTGGTGCTTTGGACATGAGCTAGGACCTTAAGATGCTGCATGAAGGGAGGACTATCAGCCACGTTGTACGGGAGAATGTGAAATGTGTTCATATATAGTAAAAACATAAGAAATCCGCCCGTTTTCGTCATTTGCTATCTAATCGACTTATTGTCAGATTGTCACATTGGTCGCTCTTCTCTCTGAAACGGTTACATTTATCGTGTGCAAAGCTATGTCGCGTGCTGCGGAATCCGGAGACAACAAACGCCCCATAGCAGAACACAGAAGAATCTTCTAAATTGATGTAGTACCCAGTAACGAGCAGTAAAATTCAAGTTTAGTTATCGATTTTTGAATTTTTAGCCGGATTTGGTGCCTTGGACATGAGCTAGGACCATAAGATTTTGCATGAAGGTTGGACTAGCAGCCACGTTGCACGGGAAAATGTGAAAAGTGCTCATACGTAGTAATAACCTGAGACATACGTCCGTTTACGTCATTTGCTATCAAATCGACTTAATGTCAGCTCGTCACATTGGCCGCTCTTCTCTCTGAAACGGTTACATTTATGGTGTGCAAAGCAATGTCGTGTGCTACGATATGCGGAGACACTAAAAGCACCATAGTAGAACACAGAAGAAGCTTCTAAGTTGACGTAAAAGCCAGTAAGAAGCCATAAAATAATAGTTTTACCTATCGATTGTTGACTTTTTAGCCGGCTTTGGTGCTTTGGACATGACGTAGGACCTTAAAAATTTGTATGAAAGTAGGATTAGCAGCCACGTTGAACGGGAGAATGTGAAATGTGTTAAAATGTTGTAAAAACCTAAGAAATCCGCCAGTTTTCGTCATTTGCTAACGAATCGACTTTATTTCATATTGTCACATTGGCCGCTCTTCTCTCTGAAACGGTTACATTTATCGTGTGCAAAGCTATGTCGCGTGCAGCGATATGGGGAGACACTAAAAGTACCATAGTAGAACAAAGTAGAAACTTCTAAGTTGATGTAATAGCCAGTAAGACGCACTACAATTGAAGTTTAGTTATCGATTTTAGACTTTTTAGCCGGATCTGGTGTCTTGGACATCAGCTAGGACCTTACGATTTTGCATGAAGATAGGACTAGCAGCCACGTTGCATGGGAGAATGTGAAAAGAGTTCATATGTAGTAAAGACCTAAGAAATACGCCAGTTTTCGTCATTTGCTATCGATTCGATTTTATATCCGACCGTCACATTGGCCGCTTTTCTCTCTGAAACGGTTACATTTATCGTGTGCAAAGCTATGTCGCGAGCTGCGATATGCGGAGACACTAAAAGCACCATAGTAGAACACAGAAGCAACTTCTAAGTTAACGGAATATCCAGTAAGAAGGCGTAAAATAATAGTTTTAGCTATCGATTATTGACTTTTTAGCCGGCTTTGGTGCCTTGGACATGAAGTAGGACCTTAAGAATTTGTATTAAAGGAGGACCAGCAGCCACGTTGCACGGGAGAATGTGAAATATGTTAAAATGTAGTAAAAACCTAAGAAATCCGCCATTTATCGTCATTTGCTAACGAATCGACTTAATTTCATATTGTCACATTGGCCGCTCTTCTCTCTGAAACGGTTACATTTATCGTGTGCAAAGCTATGTCGCGTGCTGCGGAATCCGGAGACACCAAAAGCCCCATAGCAGAACACAGAAGAAGCTTCTAAATTGATGTAATAGCCAGTAAGGAGAAGTAAAATTCAAGATTAGTTAACGATTTTTTACTTTCTAGCCGGATTAGGTGCCTTGGACATGAGCTAGGATCATAAGATTTTGCATGAAGGGAGGACTAGCACCCACGTTGAACGGGAGCGTGTGAAAAGTGTACATACGTAGTAAAAACCTAAGAAATCCGCCCGTTTTCGTCATTTGCTATCGATTCGACTTAAGTTCATATTGTCACATTGGCAGCTCTTCTCTCTGAAACGGTTACATTATCGTGTGCAAAGCTATGTCACGTGCTGCGGAATGCGGAGACGCTAAAAGCAACATAGTAGAACACAGAAGAAGCTTCTAAGTTGATGTAATAGCAAGTAAGATTCAATTCAATTCAAGTTTTAGTTATCGACTTTTGACTTTTTAGCCGGCTTTGGTGCCTTGGACATGAGCTAGGACCTTACGATTATGCATGAAGGGAGGACTAGCAGCAAAAACATAAGAAATCCGCCCGTTTTCGTCATTTGCTATCTAATCGACTTAATGTCAGACGGTCACATTGGCCGCTCTTCTCCCTGAAACTGTTACATTTAACGTGTGCAAAGCTATGTCGTGTGATGCGATATGCGGAGACGCTAAAAGCACCATTGTAGAACACAGAAGAAGCTTCTAAGTTGATGTAATAGCAAGCAAGTTTTCGATTTTTGACTTTTTAGCCGGCTTTGGTGCCTTGGACGTGAGCTAGGATCTTTCGATTTTGCATGAAGGGAGGAATGGCAACCACGTTGCACGGGAGAATGTGAAAGCTGTTCATATGTAGTAAAAACCTGAGAAATTCGCCAGTTTTCGTCATTTGCTATTCAGACGACTTAATGTCAGCTCGTGTGCAAAGCTATGTCGCGTGCTGCGGAATGCGGAGACACTAAAAGCTCCATAGTAGAACACAGAAGAAACCTCAAAGTTATGTAATAGCCAGTAAGAAGCAGTACAATTCAAGTTTTAGTTATCGATTTTTGACTTTTTAGCGGGGTTTGGTGCCTTAGACATGAGCCAGGACCTTACGATTATGCATGAAGGGAGGACTAGCAGCAACGTTGCACGGGGGAATGTGAAAAGTGTTCCTATGTAGTAAAAACCTAAGAAATCCGCCCGTTTTCTTCACTTGCTATTGAATCGACTTATTGTCAGATCGTCACATTGGCCGCTCTTCTCCCTGAAACGGTTACATTTATCGTGTGCAAAGCAATGTGGCGTGCTGCAGATTTCGGAGATACTAAAAGCACCATAGCAGAACACAAAAGAAGCTTCTAAGGTGAAGTAATAGCCAGTAAGAAGCAGTAATATAATAGTTTTACCTATCGATTATTGTGATTTTAACCGGCATTGGTGCTTTGGACATGAGATAATACCTTAGGTATTTGCATGAGTTGGAGACTAGCAGCCACAAGAGCAAGGACCTTAAGATTTGGCATGAAGGGAGGTCCAACAGCCGAGTTGCACGGGAGAGTGTGAAAAGAGTTCATATGTAGTAAAATCCTGATAAATCCGTCCGTTTTCGTCATTTGTTATCGAATCGACTTAAAGCCAGATCGACACATTGGCCGCTCTTCTCTCTGAAACGGTTACATTTATCGTCTGCAAAGCTATGTCGCGTGCTGCGGTATGCGGAGACACTAAAAGCACCATAGTTGAACACAGATGAAGCTTCTAAGATAATGTAATAGCCAGTGAGAAGTAGTACAATTCAAGTTTTTGTTATCGATCATTGACTTTTTACCCTTTTTTGTGACTTGGACGTGAGGTAGGACCTTAAAATTTTGCATGAAAGGAGGACTAACAGCCGCGTTGTACGGGAGAATGTGAATAGTGTTCTTATGCAGTAAAAGCATGAGAAATCCGTCCGTTTCCGTCATTTCTTAGCGAATCGACTTAAAGCCAGATCGTCACATTGGCCGCTCTTCTCTCTGAAACGGTTACATTTATCGTCTGCAAAGCTGTGTCGAGTGCTGCGGTATGCGGAGACACTAAAAGCACCATAGTAGAGCACAGATGAAGCTTCTAAGTTGATGTAGTAGCCAGTAAGAAGTAGAACAATTCAAGTTTTACTTATAGATTATTGACTTTTTACCCTTCTTTGTTGCCTTGGACAGGAGCTAGGACCTTAAGATTTGGTATGAAGGGAGGTCCAAAAGCCGCGTTACACGGGAGAGTGTGAAAAGAGTTCATATGTAGTAAAAACTTGATGAATCCGTCCGTTTTCGTCATTTGTTATCGAATCGACTTAAAGCCAGATCGTCACATTGGCCGCTCTTCTCTCTGAAACGGTTACATTTATCGTCTGCAAAGCTATGTCGTTTTCTGCGGTATGCGGAGACACTAAAAACACCATAGTAGAACACAGATGAAGCTTCGAAGATGATGTAATAAACAGTAAGAAGTAGTACAATTCAAGTTTTAGTTATCGATTACTGACTTTTTACCTTTCTTTGGTGCCTTGGTCATGAGCTAGGACCTTTAGATTTTGCATGAAAGGAGGACTAGCTGCCGCGTTGAAAGGGAGAATGTAAAATGTGTTCATATGTAGTATAATCCTGAGAAATCCGTCTGTTTTCGTCATTTGTTATCGAATCGACTTAAAGCCAGATCGTCACATTGGCCGCTCTTCTCTCTGAAACGGTTACATTTATCGTCTGCAACGCTATGTCGCGTTCTGCGGTATGCTGAGACACTAAAAGCACCATCGTAGAAGACAGATGAAGCTTCTAAGATGATGTAATAGCCATTGAGAAGTAGTACAATTCAAGATTTAGTTATCAATTATTGACTTTTTACCCTTTTTTGGTGCCTTGGACATGAGGTAGGACCTTAAAATTTTGCATGAAAGAAGGACTAGCGGCCGCGTTGCATGGCAGAATGTGAATAGTGTTCATAAGCAGTAAAAACCTGAGAAATCCGTCCGTTTCCGTAGTTTGTTATCGAATCGACTTGAAGTCAGATCGTCACATTTGCCGTTCTTCTCTCTGAAACGGTTACATTTATCGTCTGCAAAGCTATGTCGAGTGCTGCGGTATGCGGAGACATTAAAAGTACCATAGTAGAACACAGATGAAGCTTCGAAGATGATGCAATAGCCAGTAAGAAGTAGTACAATTCAAGTTTTACTTATCGATTATTGACTTTTTACCCTTCTTCGGTGCCTTGGACATGAGGTAGGACCAAAAAATTTTGCATGAAAGGAGGACTACCAGCCGCGTTGCATGGCAGAATATGAATAGTGTTCATAAGCAGTAAAAACCTGAGAAATACGTCCGTTTCCGTCATTTGTTATCGAATCGACTTAAAGCCAGATCGTCACATTGGCCGCTCTTCTCTCTGTAAAGGTTACATTTAACGTCTACAAAGCTATGTCGAGTGCTGCGGTATGCGGAGAAACTAAAAGCACCATAGTAGAACACAGATGATGCTTCTAAGTTGATGTAATAGCCAGTAAGAAGTAGTACAATTCAAGTTTTATTTATCGATTATTGAGTTTTTACCCTTCATTGGTGCCTTGGACATGAGGTAGGACCTTAAATTTTGCATGAAAGGAGGACTAGCCGCTGCGTTGCATGGCAGAATGTGAATAGTGTTCATAAGCAGTAAATACCTGAGAAATCCGTCCGTTTCCGTCATTTGTTATCGAATCGACTTAAAGCCAGATCGTCACATTGGCCGCTCTTCTGTCTGA
The DNA here is from genome assembly GCF_023897955.1 of Schistocerca gregaria. Classification (NCBI taxonomy): domain Eukaryota; kingdom Metazoa; phylum Arthropoda; class Insecta; order Orthoptera; family Acrididae; genus Schistocerca; species Schistocerca gregaria. Next base: position 94,432 of record NW_026061756.1, on the reverse strand, counting down.
AACGGATACATTTATCGTCTTTAATGCTATGTCGCGTACTGCGGTATGCGGAGACACTAAAAGCACCATAGTAGAACACAGTTGAAGCTTCTAAGTTAATGTAGTAACCAGTATGACGTAGTACAATTCAAGTTTTAGTTATCGATTATTGACTTTTTACGCTTCTTTGGTGCCTTGGACATGAGCTATGACTTTGAGATTTGTCATGAACGGAGGTCCAACAGCCGCGTTGCACGGGAGAGTGTAAAAAGAGTTCATATGTAGTAAAAACCTGATAAATCCGTCCGTTTTCGGCATTTGTTATCGAATCGACTTAAAGGCAGATCGTCACATTGGCCGCTCCGCTCTGAAACGGTTACATTTATCGTCTGCAAAGCTATGTCGCGTGCTGCGGTATGGGGAGACATTAAAAGCACCATAGTAGAACACAGATGAAGCTTCTAAGTTAATGTAATAGCCAGTAAGAAGTATTACAATTCAAGTTTTAGTTATCGATTATTGACTTTTTACCCTTCTTTTGTGCCTTGGACATGAGCTACGACATTAAGATCTTGCATGAAAGGAGGACTAGCAGCCGCGTTGTACGGGAGAATGTGAATAGTGTTCATAAGCAATAAAAACCTGAGAAATCCGTCCGTTTCCGTCATTTCTTAGCGAATCGATTTAAAGCCAGATCGTCACATTGGCCGCTCTTCTATCTGAAACGGTTACATGTACTGTCTGCAAAGCTATGTCGCGTGCTGCGGTATGCGGAGACACTGAAAGCACCATAGTAGAACACTGATTAAGCTTCGAAGATGATGTAATAGATAGTAAGAAGTAATACAATTCAAGTTTTAGTTATCGATTATTGACTTTTTACCCTTTTTTGGTGCCTCGGCCATGAGGTAGGACCTTAAAATTTTGCATGAAAGGAGGACTAGCGGCCGCGTTGCATGGCAGAATGTGAATAGTGTTCATAAGCAGTAAAAACCTGAGAAATCCGTCCGTTTCCGTAGTTTGTTATCGAATCGACCAGAAGCCAGATCGTCACATTAGCCGCTCTTCTCTCTGAAACGGTTACATTTATCGTCTGCAAAGCTATGTCGAGTGCTGCGGTATGCGGAGACATTAAAAGTACCATAGTAGAACACAGATGATGCTTCTAAGTTGATGTAATAGCCAGTAAGAAGTGGTACAATTCAAGTTTTACTTATCGATTATTGACTTTTTACCCTTCTTTGGTGCCTTGGACCTAAGCTAGGACCTTAAGATTTTGCATGAAAGGAGGACTAGCAGCCGCGTTGCTAGGGAGAATGTGAAAAGTGTTTATATGCAGTATAAACCTGAGAAATCCGTCCGTTTCCGTCACTTGTTATCGAATCGACTTAAAGCCTGATCGTCACATTGGCCGCTCTTCTCTCTGTAACGGTTACATTTATTGTTTGAAAAGCTATGTCGAGTGCTGCGGTATGCGGAGACATTAAAAGTACCATAGTAGAACACAGATGAAGCTCCTAAGTTGATGTAATAGCCAGTAAGAAGTGGTACAATTCAAGTTTTACTTATCGATTATTGACTTTTTACCCTTCTTTGGTGCCTTGGACATAAGCTAGGACCTTAAGATTTTGCATGAAAGGAGGACTAGCAGCCGCGTTGCTAGGGAGAATGTGAAAAGTGTTCATATGTAGTAAAAACCTGAGAAAACCGCCCTTTTTCGTCATTTGTTATCGAATCGACTTAAAGCCAGATCGTCAAATTGGCCGGTCTTCTCTCTGTAACGGTTACATTTATCGTCTGCAAAGCTATGTCGAGTGCTGCGGTATGCGGAGACACTAAAAACACCATAGTAGAACAAGCATGAAGCATCTAAGTTGATGTAATAGCCAGTGAGAAGTAATACAATTCAAGTTTTATTTATCGATTATTGACTTTTTACCCTACTTTGGTGCCTTGGACATGAGCCAGGACCTTAAGACTTTGCATCACATCAGGACTAGAAGCCGCGTAGCAAGGGAGAATGTGAAAAGTGTTCATATGTAGTATAAACCTGAGAAATCCGTCCGTTTTCGTAGTCTGTTATCGAATCGACTTGAAGCCAGATCGTCACATTGGCCGCTCTTCTCTCTAAAACGGTTACATGTATCGTCTGCAAAGCTGTTCGCGTGCTGCGATATGCGGAGACACTGAAAGCACCATAGTAGAACACAGGTGAAGCTTCTAAGTTGATGTAATAGCCAGTAAGATGTAGTAAAATTCAAGTTTTAGTTATCGATTATTGCCTTTTTACCCTTCTTTGCTGTCTTGGACATGGGCTAGGACCTTAAGATTTTGCATGAAAGGAGGACTAGCAGCCGCGTTGTACGGGAGAATGTGAATAGTTTTCATATGCAGTAAAAACCTGAGAAATCCGTCCGTTTCCGTCATTTGTTATCGAATCGACTTAAAGCCAGATCGTTACATTGGCCGCTCTTGTCTCTCTATCGGTTACATTTATCGTCTGCAAAGCTATGTCGCGTGCTGCGGTATGCAGAGACACTAAAAGCACCATAGTTGAACACAGATGAAATTTCTAAGATGATGTAATAGCCAGTGAGAAGTAGTACATTTCAAGTTATTGTTATCGATTATTGACTTTTTACCCTTTTTTGGTGACTTGGACTTGAGGTAGGACCTTAAAATTTTGCATGAAAGGAGGACTAGCAGCCCCGTTGCATGGCAGAATGTGAATAGTGTTCATAAGCAGTAAAAACCTGAGAAATCCGTCCGTTTCCGTAGTTTGTTATCGAATCGACCAGAAGCGAGATCGTCACATTGGCCGCTCTTCTCTCTGAAACGGTTACATTTATCGTCTGCAAAGCTATGTCGTGTGCTGCGGTATGCGGAGACACTAAAAACACTATAGTAGAACACAGATGAAGCTTCGAAGATGATGTAATAGCCAGTAAGAAGTAGTACAATTCAAGTTTTAGTTATCGATTATTGACTTTTTACCTTTCTTTGGTGCCTTGGACATGAGTTAGGACCTTTAGATTTTGCATGAAAGGAGGACTAGCAGCCGCGTTGTACGGGAGAATGTAAATAGTGTTCATATGCAGTAAAAACCTGAGAAATCCGTCCGTTTCCGTCATTTCTTAGCGAATCGACTTAAAGCCAGATCGTCAAATTGGCCGCTCTTCTCTCTAAAACGGTTACATGTATCGTCTGCAAAGCTGTTCGAGTGCTGCGATATGCGGAGACACTGAAAGCACCATAGTAGAACACAGGTGAAGCTTCTAAGTTGATGTAATAGCCAGTAGAAGTAGTACAATTCAAGTTTTAGTTATCGATTATTGACCTTTTACCCTTCTTTGGTGTCTTGGACATGGGCTAGGACCTTAAGATTTTGCATGAAAGGAGGACTAGCAGCCGCGTTGTACGGGAGAATGTGAATAGTTTTCATATGCAGTAAAAACCTGAGAAATCCGTCCGTTTCCGTCATTTGTTATCGAATCGACTTAAAGCCAGATCGTTACATTGGCCGCTCTTCTCTCTCTAACGGTTACATTTATCGTCTGCAAAGCTATGTCGCGTGCTGCGGTTTGCAGAGACACTAAAAGCACCATAGTTGAACACAGATGAAGTTTTTAAGATGATGTAATAGCCAGTGAGAAGTAGTACATTTCAAGTTTTTGTTATCGATTATTGACTTTTTACCCTTTTTTGGTGACTTGGACGTGAGGTAGGACCTTAAAATTTTGCATGAAAGAAGGACTAGCAGCCGCGTTGCATGGCAGAATGTGAATAGTGTTCATAAGCAGTAAAAACCTGAGAAATCCGTCCGTTTCCGTAGTTTGTTATCGAATCGACTTGAATCCAGATCGTCACATTGGCCGCTCTTCTCTCTGAAACGGTTAGATTTATCGTCTGCAAAGCTGTGTCGAGTGCTGCGGTATGCGGAGACACTAAAAGCACCATAGTAGAGCACAGATGAAGCTTCTAAGTTGATGTAGTAGCCAGTAAGAAGTAGTACAATTCAAGTTTTACTTATCGATTATTGACTTTTTACCGTTCTTTGTTGCCTTGGACATGAGCTAGGACCTTAAGATTTGGTATGAAGGGAGGTCCAAAAGCCGCGTTACACGGGAGAGTGTGAAAAGAGTTCATATGTAGTAAAAACTTGATAAATCCGTCCGTTTTCGTCATTTGTTATCGAATCGACTTAAAGCCAGATCGTCACATTGGCCGCTCCTCTCTCTGAAACGGTTACATTTATCGTCTGCAAAGCTATGTCGTTTTCCGCGGTATGCGGAGACACTAAAAACACCATAGTAGAACACAGATCAAGCTTCGAAGATGATGTAATAGCCAGTAAGAAGTAGTACAAATCAAGTTTTAGTTATCGATTACTGACTTTTTACCTTTCTGTGGTGCCTTGGTCATGAGCTAGGACCTTTAGATTTTGCATGAAAGGAGGACTAGCTGCCGCGTTGAAAGGGAGAATGTAAAAAGTGTTCACATGTAGTATAATCCTGAGAAATCCGTCTGTTTTCGTCATTTGTTATCGAATCGACTTAAAGCCAGATCGTCACATTGGCCGCTCTTCTCTCTGAAACGGTTACATTTATCGTCTGCAACGCTAAGTCGCGTGCTGCGGTATGCGGAGAAACTAAAAGCACCATAGTAGAACACAGATGATGCTTCTATGTTGATGTAATAGCCAGTAAGAAGTAGTACAATTCAAGTTTTATTTATCGATTATTGAGTTTTTACACTTCATTGGTGCCTTGGACATGAGGTAGGACCTTAAATTTTGCATGAAAGGAGGACTAGCAGCTGCGTTGCATGGCAGAATGTGAATAGTGTTCATAAGCAGTAAATACCTGAGAAATCCGTCCGTTTCCGTCATTTGTTATCGAATAGACTTAAAGCCAGATCGTCACATTGGCCGCTCTTCTGTCTGAAACGGATACATTTATCGTCTTTAATGCGATGTCGCGTACTGCGGTATGCGGAGACACTAAAAGCACCATAGTAGAACACAGTTGAAGCTTCTAAGTTAATGTAGTAACCAGTATGACGTAGTACAATTCAAGTTTTAGTTATCGATTATTGACTTTTTACGCTTCTTTGGTGCCTTGGACATGAGCTATGACTTTGAGATTTGGCATGAACGGAGGTCCAACTGCCGCGTTGCACGGGAGAGTGTGAAAAGAGTTCATATGTAGTAAAAACCTGATAAATCCGTCCGTTTTCGTCATTTGTTATCGAATCGACTTAAAGGCAGATCGTCACATTGGCCGCTCCTCTCTGAAACGGTTACATTTATCGTCTGCAAAGCTATGTCGCGTGCTGCGGTATGCGGAGACATTAAAAGCACCATAGTAAAACACAGATGAAGCTTCTAAGTTAATGTAATAGCCAGTAAGAAGTATTACAATTCAAGTTTTAGTTATCGATTATTGACTTTTTACCCTTCTTTTGTGCCTTGGACATGAGCTACGACATTAAGATTTTGCATGAAAGGAGGACTAGCAGCCGCGTTGTACGGGAGAATGTGAATAGTGTTCATATGCAATAAAAACCTGAGAAATCCGTCCGTTTCCGTCATTTCTTAGCGAATCGACTTAAAGCCAGATCGTCACATTGGCCGCTCTTCTATCTGAAACGGATACATGTACTGTCTGCAAAGCTATGTCGCGTGCTGCGGTGTGCGGAGACACTGAAAGCACCATAGTAGAACACTGATTAAGCTTCTAAGATGATGTAATAGATAGTAAGAAGTAATACAATTCAAGTTTTAGTTATCGATTATTGATTTTTTACCCTTTTTTGGTGCCTTGGACATGAGGTAGGACCTTAAAATTTTGCATGAAAGGAGGACTAGCAGCCGCGTTGCTTGGGAGAATGTGAATAGTGTTCATATTCAGTTGAAACCTGAGAAATCCGTCCGTTTTCGTCATTTGTTATCGAATCGACTTAAAGCCAGATCGTCACATTGGCCGCTCTTCTCTCTGAAACGGTTACATTTATCGTCTGCAAAGCTATGTCGTGTGCTGCGGTATGCGGAGACACTAAAAACACCATAGTAGAACACAGATGAAGCTTCGAAGATGATGTAATAGCCAGTAAGAAGTAGTACAATTCAAGTTTTAGTTATCGATTATTGACTTTTTAACTTTCTTTGGTGCCTTGGACATGAGCTAGGACCTTTAGATTTTGCATGAAAGGAGGACTAGCTGCTGCGTTGAAAGGGAGAATGTAAAAAGTGTTCATATGTAGTATAAACCTGAGAAATCCGTCCGTTTTCGTCATTTGTTATCGAATCAACTTAAAGCCAGATCGTCGCATTGGCCGCTCTTCTCTCTGAAACGGTTACATTTATCGTCTGCAACGCTATGTCGCGTGCTGCGGTATGCGGAGACACTAAAAGCACCATAGTAGAAGCCAGATGAAGCTTCTAAGATGATGTAATAGCCAGTGAGTGGTAGTACAATTCAAGATTTAGTTATCGATTATTGACTTTTTACCCTTTTTTGGTGCCTCGGGCATGAGGTAGGACCTTAAAATTTTGCATGAAAGGAGGACTAGCGGCCGCGTTGCATGACAGAATGTGAATAGTGTTCATAAGCAGTAAAAACCTGAGAAATCCGTCCGTTTCCGTAGTTTGTCATCGAATCGACCAGAAGCCAGATCGTCACATTGGCCGCTCTTCTCTGTGAAACGGTTACATTTATCGTCTGCAAAGCTATGTCGAGTGCTGCGGTATGCGGAGACATTAAAAACACCATAGTAGAACAAGCATGAAGCATCTAAGTTGATGTAATAGCCAGTGAGAAGTAATACAATTCAAGTTTTATTTATCGATTATTGACTTTTTACCCTTCTTTGGTGCCTTGGACATGAGCCAGGACCTTAAGACTTTGCATCACATCAGGACTAGAAGCCGCGTAGCAAGGGAGAATGTGAAAAGTGTTCATATGTAGTATAAACCTGAGAAATCCGTCCGTTTTCGTCATTTGTTATCGAATCAACTTAAAGCCAGATCGTCGCATTGGCCGCTCTTCTCTCTGAAACGGTTACATTTATCGTCTGCAACGCTATGTCGCGTGCTGCGGTATGCGGAGACACTAAAAGCACTATAGTAGAAGCCAGATGAAGCTTCTAAGATGATGTAATAGCCAGTGAGTGGTAGTACAATTCAAGATTTAGTTATCGATTATTGACTTTTTACCCTTTTTTGGTGCCTCGGGCATGAGGTAGGACCTTAAAATTTTGCATGAAAGGAGGACTAGCGGCCGCGTTGCATGGCAGAATGTGAATAGTGTTCATAAGCAGTAAAAACCTGAGAAATCCGTCCGTTTCCGTAGTTTGTCATCGAATCGACCAGAAGCCAGATCGTCACATTGGCCGCTCTTCTCTGTGAAACAGTTACATTTATCGTCTGCAAAGCTATGTCGAGTGCTGCGGTATGCGGAGACATTAAAATCACCATAGTAGAACAAGCATGAAGCATCTAAGTTGATGTAATAGCCAGTGAGAAGTAATACAATTCAAGTTTTATTTATCGATTATTGACTTTTTACCCTTCTTTGGTGCCTTGGACATGAGCCAGGACCTTAAGACTTTGCATCACATCAGGACTAGAAGCCGCGTAGCAAGGGAGAATGTGAAAAGTGTTCATATGTAGTATAAACCTGAGAAATCCGTCCGTTTTCGTAGTCTGTTATCGAATCGACTTGAAGCCAGATCGTCACATTGGCCGCTCTTCTCTCTAAAACGGTTACATGTATCGTCTGCAAAGCTGTTCGCGTGCTGCGATATGCGCAGACACTGAAAGCACCATAGTAGAACACAGGTGAAGCTTCTAAGTTGATGTAATAGCCAGTAAGATGTAGTACAATTCAAGTTTTAGTTATCGATTATTGCCTTTTTACCCTTCTTTGGTGTCTTGGACATGGGCTAGGACCTTAAGATTTTGCATGAAAGGAGGACTAGCAGCCGCGTTGTACGGGAGAATGTGAATAGTTTTCATATGCAGTAAAAACCTGAGAAATCCGTCCGTTTCCGTCATTTGTTATCGAATCGACTTAAAGCCAGATCGTTACACTGGCCGCTCTTGTCTCTCTATCGGTTACATTCATCGTCTGCAAAGCTATGTCGCGTGCTGCGGTATGCAGAGACACTAAAAGCACCATAGTTGAACACAGATGAAGTTTCTAAGATGATGTAATAGCCAGTGAGAAGTAGTACATTTGAAGTTTTTGTTATCGATTATTGACTTTTTACCCTTTTTTGGTGACTTGGACGTGAGGTAGGACCTTAAAATTTTGCATGAAAGGAGGACTAGCAGCCGCGTTGCATTGCAGAATGTGAATAGTGTTCATAAGCAGTAAAAACCTGAGAAATCCGTCCGTTTCCGTAGTTTGTTATCGAATCGACCAGAAACCAGATCGTCACATTGGCCGCTCTTCTCTCTGAAACGGTTACATTTATCGCCTGCAAAGCTATGTCGTGTGCTGCGGTATGCGGAGACACTAAAAACACCATAGTAGAACACAGATGAAGCTTCGAAGATGATGTAATAAACAGTAAGAAGTAGTACAATTCAAGTTTTAGTTATCGATTATTGACTTTTTACCTTTCTTTGGTGCCTTGGACATGAGTTAGGACCTTTAGATTTTGCATGAAAGGAGGACTAGCAGCCGCGTTGTACGGGAGAATGTAAATAGTGTTCATATGCAGTAAAAACCTGAGAAATCCGTCCGTTTCCGTCATTTCTTAGCGAATCGACTTAAAGCCAGATCGTCACATTGGCCGCTCTTCTCTCTGAAACGGTTACATGTATTGTCTGCAAAGCTATGTCGCGTGCTGCGGTATGCGGAGACACTGAAAGCACCATAGTAGAACACTGATTAGGCTTCTAAGATGATGTAATAGATAGTAAGAAGTAATACAATTCAAGTTTCAGTTATCGATTATTGATTTTTTACCCTTTTTTGGTGCCTTGGACATGAGATAGGACCTTAAAATTTTGCATGAAAGGAGGACTAGCAGCCGCGTTGCTTGGGAGAATGTGAATAGTGTTCATATTCAGTTGAAACCTGAGAAATCCGTCCGTTTTCGTCATTTGTTATCGAATCGACTTAAAGCCAGATCGTCACATTGGCCGCTCTTCTCTCTGAAACTGTTACATTTATCGTCTGCAAAGCTATGTCGTGTGCTGCGGTATGCGGAGACACTAAAAACACCATAGTAGAACACAGATGAAGCTTCGAAGATGATGTAATAGCCAGTAAGAAGTAGTACAATTCAAGTATTAGTTATCGATTATTGACTTTTTAACTTTCTTTGGTGCCTTGGACATGAGCTAGGACCTTTAGATTTTGCATGAAAGGAGGACTAGCTGCCTCGTTGAAAGGGAGAATGTAAAAAGTGTTCATATGTAGTATAAACCTTAGAAATCCGTCCGTTTTCGTCATTTGTTATCGAATCAACTTAAAGCCAGATCGTCGCATTGGCCGCTCTTCTCTCTGAAACGGTTACATTTATCGTCTGCAACGCTATGTCGCGTGCTGCGGTATGCGGAGACACTAAAAGCACCATAGTAGAAGCCAGATGAAGCTTCTAAGATGATGTAATAGCCAGTGAGAGGTAGTACAATTCAAGATTTAGTTATCGATTATTGACTTTTTACCCTTTTTTGGTGCCTCGGCATGAGGTAGGACCTTAAGATTTTGCATGAAAGGAGGACTAGGGGCCGCGATGCATGGCAGAATGTGAATAGTGTTCATAAGCAGTAAAAACCTGAGAAATCCGTCCGTTTCCGTAGTTTGTTATCGAATCGACCAGAAGCCAGATCGTCACATTGGCCGCTCTTCTCTCTGAAACGGTTACATTTATCGACTGCAAAGCTATGTCGAGTGCTGCGGTATGCGGAGACATTAAAAGTACCATAGTAGAACACAGATGAAGCTTCTAAGTTGATGTAATAGCCAGTAAGAAGTGGTACAATTCAAGTTTTACTTATCGATTATTGACTTTTTACCCTTCTTTGGTGCCTTGGACATAAGCTAAGACCTTAAGGTTTTGCATGAAAGGAGGACTAGCAGCCGCGTTGCTAGGGAGAATGTGAAAAGTATTCATATGCAGTATAAACCTGAGAAATCCGTCCTTTCCGTCACTTGTTATCGAATCGACTTAAAGCCTGATCGTCACATTGGCCGCTCTTCTCTCTGTAACGGTTACATTTATTGTTTGAAAAGCTATGTCGAGTGCTGCGGTATGCGGAGACATTAAAAGTACCATAGTAGAACACAGATGAAGCTTCTAAGTTGATGTAATAGCCAGTAAGAAGTGGTACAATTCAAGTTTTACTTATCGATTATTGACTTTTTACCCTTCTTTGGTGCCTTGGACATAAGCTAAGACCTTAAGGTTTTGCATGAAAGGAGGACTAGCAGCCGCGTTGCTAGGGAGAATGTGAAAAGTATTCATATGCAGTATAAACCTGAGAAATCCGTCCTTTCCGTCACTTGTTATCGAATCGACTTAACGCCTGATCGTCACATTGGCCGCTCTTCTCTCTGTAACGGTTACATTTATTGTTTGAAAAGCTATGTCGAGTGCTGCGGTATGCGGAGACATTAAAAGTACCATAGTAGAACACAGATGAAGCTTCTAAGTTGATGTAATAGCCAGTAAGAAGTGGTACAATTCAAGTTTTACTTATCGATTATTGACTTGTTACCCTTCTTTGGTGCCTTGGACATAAGCTAGGACCTTAAGATTTTGCATGAAAGGAGGACTAGCAGCCGCGTTGCTAGGGAGAATGTGAAAAGTATTCATATGCAGTATAAACCTGAGAAATCCGTCCGTTTCCGTCACTTGTTATCGAATCGACTTAAAGCCTGATCGTCACATTGGCCGCTCTTCTCTCTGTAACGGTTACATTTATTGTTTGAAAAGCTATGTCGAGTGCTGCGGTATGCGGAGACATTAAAAGTACCATAGTAGAACACAGATGAAGCTTCTAAGTTGATGTAATAGCCAGTAAGAAGTGGTACAATTCAAGTTTTACTTATCGATTATTGACTTTTTACCCTTCTTTGGTGCCTTGGACATAAGCTAGGACCTTAAGATTTTGCATGAAAGGAGGACTAGCAGCCGCGTTGCTAGGGAGAATGTGAAAAGTATTCATATGCAGTATAAACCTGAGAAATCCGTCCGTTTCCGTCACTTGTTATCGAATCGACTTAAAGCCTGATCGTCACATTGGCCGCTCTTCTCTCTGTAACGGTTACATTTATTGTTTGAAAAGCTACGTCGAGTGCTGCGGTATGCGGAGACATTAAAAGTACCATAGTAGAACACAGATGAAGCTTCTAAGTTGATGTAATAGCCAGTGAGAAGTAATACAATTCAAGTTTTATTTATCGATTATTGACTTTTTATCCTTCTTTGGTGCCTTGGACATGAGCCAGGACCTTAAGGCTTTGCATCACATCAGGACTAGAAGCCGCGTAGCAAGGGAGAATGTGAAAAGTGTTCATATGTAGTATAAACCTGAGAAATCCGTCCGTTTTCGTAGTCTGTTATCGAATCGACTTGAAGCCAGATCGTCATATTGGCCGCTCTTCTCTCTAAAACGGTTACCTGTATCGTCTGCAAAGCTGTTCGCGTGCTGCGATATGCGGAGACACTGAAAGCACCATAGTAGAACACAGGTGAAGCTTCGAAGATGATGTAATAGCCAGTAAGAAGTAGTACAAATCAAGTTTTAGTTATCGATTACTGACTTTTTACCTTTCTTTGGTGCCTTGGACATGAGCTAGGACCTTTAGATTTTGCATGAAAGGAGGACTAGCTGCCGCGTTGAAAGGGAGAATGTAAAAAGTGTTCATATGTAGTATAATCCTGAGAAATCCTTCCGTTTTCGTCATTTGTTATCGAATCGACTTAAAGCCAGATCGTCACATTGGCCGCTCTTCTCTCTGAAACGGTTACATTTATCGTCTGCAACGCTATGTCGCGTGCTGCGGTATGAGGAGACACTAAAAGCACCATCGTAGAACACAGATGAAGCTTCTAAGTTGATGTAATAGCCAGTAAGAAGTAGTACAATTCAAGTTTTACTTATCGATTATTGACTTTTTACCCTTCTTTGTTGCCTTGGACATGAGCTAGGACCTTAAGACTTGGTATGAAGGGAGATCCAACAGCCGCGTTGCACGGGAGAGTGTGAAAAGAGTTCATATGTAGTAAAAACCTGATAAATCCGTCCGTTTTCGTCATTTGTTATCGAATCGACTTAAAGCCAGATCGTCACATTGGCCGCTCTTCTCTCTGAAACGGTTACATTTATCGTCTGCAACGCTATGTCGCGTGCTGCGGTATGCGGAGACACTAAAAGCACCATCGTAGAACACAGATGAAGCTTCTAAGTTGATGTAATAGCCAGTAAGAAGTAGTACAATTCAAGTTTTACTTATCGATTATTGACTTTTTACCCATTTTTGGTGCCTTGGACATGAGGTAGGACCAAAAAATCTTGCATGAAAGGAGGACTAGCAGCCGCGTTGCATGGCAGAATGTGAATAGTGTTCATAAGCAGTAAGAACCTGAGAAATACGTCCGTTTCCGTCATTTGTTATCGAATCGACTTAAAGCCAGATCGTCACATTGGCCGCTCTTCTCTCTGTAACGGTTACATTTATTGTTTGAAAAGCTATGTCGAGTGCTGCGGTATGCGGAGACACTAAAAACACCATAGTAGAACAAGCATGAAGCATCTAAGTTGATGTAATAGCCAGTGAGAAGTAATACAATTCAAGTTTTATTTATCGATTATTGACTTTTTACCCTTCTTTGGTGCCTTGGACATGAGCCAGGACCTTAAGACTTTGCATCACATCAGGACTAGAAGCCGCGTAGCAAGGGAGAATGTGAAAAGTGTTCATATGTAGTATAAACTTGAGAAATCCGTCCGTTTTCGTAGTCTGTTATCGAATCGACTTGAAGCCAGATCGTCACATTGGCCGCTCTTCTCTGTAAAACGGTTACATGTATCGTCTGCAAAGCTGTTCGCGTGCTGCAATATGCGGAGACACTGAAAGCACCATAGTAGAACACAGGTGAAGCTTCTAAGTTGATGTAATAGCCAGTAAGGAGTAGTACAATTTAAGTTTTAGTTATCGATTATTGCCTTTTTACCCTTCTTTGGTGTCTTGGACATGGGCTAGGACCTTAAGATTTTGCATGAAAGGAGGACTAGCAGCCGCGTTGTACGGGAGAATGTGAATAGTTTTCATATGCAGTAATAACCTGAGAAATCCGTCCGTTTCCGTCATTTGTTATCGAATCGACTTAAAGCCAGATCGTTACATTGGCCGCTCTTGTCTCTCTAACGGTTATATTTATCGTCAGCAAAGCTATGTCGCGTGCTGCGGTTTCCAGAGACACTAAAAGCACCATAGTAGAACACAGATGAAGTTTCTAAGATGATGTAATAGCCAGTGAGAAGTAGTACAATTCAAGATTTAGTTATCGATTATTGACTTTTTTCCCTTTTTTGGTGCCTTGGACATGAGGTAGGACCTTACAATTTTGCATGAAAGAAGGACTAGCGGCCGCGTTGCATGGCAGAATGTGAATAGTGTTCATAAACAGTAAAAACCTGAGAAATCCGTCCGTTTCCGTAGTTTGTTATCGAATCGAATTGAAGCCAGATCATCACATTGGCCGCTCTTCTCTCTGAAACGGTTACATTTATCGTCTGCAAAGCTATGTCGAGTGCTGCGGTATGCGGAGACATTAAAAGTACCATAGTAGAACACAGATAAAGCTTCTAAGTTGATGTAATAGCCAGTAAGAAGTAGTACAATTCAAGTTTTAGTTATCGATTATTGACTTTTTACCCTTCTTTTGTGCCTTGGACATGAGCTACGACATTAAGATTTTGCATGAAAGGAGGACTAGCAGCCGCGTTGTACGGGAGAATGTGAATAGTGTTCATATGCAATAAAAACCTGAGAAATCCGTCCGTTTCCGTCATTTGTTATCGAATCGACTCAAAGCCAGATCGTCACATTGGCCGCTCTTCTCTCTGAAACGGTAACATTTATCGTCTGCAAAGCTATGTCGTGTGCTTCGGTATGCGGAGACACTAAAAGCACCATAGTAGAACACAGGTGAAGCTTCTAAGTTGATGTAATAGCCAGTAAGAAGTAGTACAATTCGAGCTTTATTTATCGATTATTGAGTTTTTACCCTTCATTGGTGAATTGGACATGAGGTACTACCTTAAATTTTTTCATGAAAAGAGGACTAGCAGCTGCGTTGCATGGCAGAATGTGAATAGTGTTCATAAGCAATAAATACCTGAGAAATCCGTCCGTTTCCGTCATTTGTTATCGAATCAACTTAAAGCCAGATTGTCACATTGGCCGCTCTTCTCTCCGAAACGGTTACATTTATCGTCTGCAAAGCTATGTCGAGTGCTGCGGTATGCGGAGACACTAAAAGCACCTTAGTAGAACATAGATGAAGCTTCTAAGTTGATGTAATAACCAGTAAGAAGAAGTACAATTCACGTTTTAGTTATCGATTATTGAATTTTTAGCCGGCTTTGGTGCCTTGGACAAGAGCTAGTACTTTGAGATTTGGCATGAAGGGAGGTCCAACAGCCGCGTTGCACGGGAGAGTGTGAAAAGAGTTCATATGTAGTAAAAACCTGATAAATCCGGCCGTTTTCGTCATTTGTTATCGAATCGACTTAAAGCCAGATCGTCACATTGGCCGCTCTTCTCTCTGAAACGGTTACATTTATCGTCTGCAACGCTATGTCGCGTGCTGCGGTATGCGGAGACACTAAAAGCACCATCGTAGAACACAGATGAAGCTTCTACGTTGATGTAATAGCCAGTAAGAAGTAGTACAATTCAAGTTTTACTTATCGATTATTGAGTTTTTACCCTTCATTGGTGAATTGGACATGAGGTACTACGTTAAATTTTGCATGAAAAGAGGACTAGCAGCTGCGTTGCATGGCAGAATGTGAATAGTGTTCATAAGCAGTAAATACCTGAGAAATCCGTCCGTTTCCGTCATTTGTTATCGAATCAACTTAAAAGACAGATCGTCACATTGGCCGCTCTTCTCTCCGAAACGGTTACATTTATCGTCTGCAAAGCTATGTCGAGTGCTGCGGTATGCGGAGACACTAAAAGCACCATAGTAGAACACAGATGAAGCTTCTAAGTTGATGTAATAGCCAGTAAGAAGTAGTACAATTCAAGTTTTAGTTATCGATTATTGAATTTTTAGCCGGCTTTGGTGCCTTGGACAAGAGCTAGGACTTTGAGATTTGGCATGAAGGGAGGTCCAACAGCCGCGTTGCACGGGAGAGTGTGAAAAGAGTTCATATGTAGTAAAAACCTGATAAATCCGGCCGTTTTCGTCATTTGTTATCGAATCGACTTAAAGCCAGATCGTCACATTGGCCGCTCTTCTCTCTGAAACGGTTACATGTATTGTCTGCAAAGCTATGTCGCGTGCTGCGGTATGCGGAGACACTGAAAGCACCATAGTAGAACACTGATTAAGCTTCTAAGATGATGTAATAGATAGTAAGAAGTAATACAATTCAAGTTTTAGTTATCGATTATTGATTTTTTACCGTTTTTTGTTGCCTTGGACATGAGGTAGGACCTTAAAATTTTGCATGAAAGGAGGACTAGCAGCCGCGTTGCTTGGGAGAATGTGAATAGTGTTCATATTCAGTTGAAACCTGAGAAATCCGTCCATTTTCGTCATTTGTTATCGAATCGACTTAAAGCCAGATCGTCACATTGGCCGCTCCTCTCTCTGAAACGGTTACACTTATCGTCTGCAAAGCTATGTCGTTTGCTGCGGTATGCGGAGACACTAAAAACACCATAGTAGAACACAGATGAAGCTTCGAAGATGATGTAATAGCCAGTAAGAAGTAGTACAATTCAAGTTTTAGTTATCGATTATTGATTTTTAACTTTCTTTGGTGCCTTGGACATGAGCTTGGACCTTTAGATTTTGCATGAAAGGAGGACTAGCTGCTGCGTTGAAAGGGAGAATGTAAAAAGTGTTCATATGTAGTATAAACCTGAGAAATCCGTCCGTTTTCGTCATTTGTTATCGAATCAACTTCAAGCCAGATCGTCGCATTGGCCGCTCTTCTCTCTGAAACGGTTACATTTATCGTCTGCAACGCTATGTCGAGTGCTGCGGTATGCGGAGACACTGAAAGCACCATAGTAGAACAAGCATGAAGCATCTATTTTGATGTAATAGCCAGTGAGAAGTAGAACAATTCAAGTTTTATTTATCGATTATTGACTTTTTACCCTACTTTGGTGCCTTCGACATGAGCCAGGACCTTAAGATTTTGCATCACATCAGGACTAGAAGTTGCGTAGCAAGGGAGAATGTGAAAAGTGTTCATATGTAGTATAAACCTGAGAAATCCGTCCGTTTTCGTAGTCTGTTATCGAATCGACTTGAAGCCAGATCGTCACATTGGCCGCTCTTCCCTCTGAAACGGTTACATGTATCCTCTGCAAAGCTGTTCGCGTGCTGCGATATGCGGGGACATTGAAAGCACCATAGTAGAACACAGGTGAAGCTTCTAAGTTGATGTAATAGCCAGTAAGAAGTAGTAAAATTCAAGTTTTAGATATCGATTATTGCCTTTTTACCCTTCTTTGGTGTCTTGGACATGGGCTAGGACCTTAAGATTTTGCATGAAAGGAGGGCTAGCAGCCGCGTTGCAAGGGAGAATGTGAAAAGTGTTCATATGCAATAAAAACCTGAGAAATCCGTCCGTTTCCGTCATTTGTTATCGAATCGACTTAAAGCCAGATCGTCGAATTGGCCGCTCTTCTCTCTGAAACGGTTACATTTATCGTCTGCAACGCTATGTCGCGTGCTGCGGTATGCGGAGACACTAAAAGCACCATCGTAGAAGACAGATGAAGCTTCTAAGATGATGTAATAGCCAGTGAGAAGTAGTACAATTCAAGATTTAGTTATCGATTATTAACTTTTTACCCTTTTTTGGTGCCTTGGACATGAGGTAGGACCTTAAAATTTTTAATGAAAGAAGGACTAGCAGCCGCGTTGCATGGCAGAATGTGAATAGTGTTCATATGCAGTATAAACCTGAGAAATCCGTCCGTTTCCGTCACTTGTTATCGAATCGACTTAAAGCCTGATCGTCACATTGGCCGCTCTTCTCTCTGTAACGGTTACATTTATTGTTTGAAAAGCTATGTCGAGTGCTGCGATGTGCGGAGACACTAAAAGCACCATAGAAAAACACATATGAAGCTTCTATGTTGATGTAATAGCCAGTAAGAGGTAGTACAATTCAAGTTTAGTTATCGATTATTGACTTTTTACCTTTCTTTGGTGCCTTGGACATGCGTTAGGACCTTTAGATTTTGCATGAAAGGAGGACTAGCAGCCGCGTTGCACGGTAGAATGTAAAAATTGTTCATATGTAGAATAAACCTGAGAAATCCGTCCGCTTTTGGCATTTGCTATCGACTCGACTTAAAGCCAGATCGTCATATTGGCCGCTCTTCTCTCTGAAATGGTTACATTTATCGTCTGCAACGCTATGTCGCGTGCTGCGGTATGCGGAGACACTAAAAGAACCATAGTAGAACACAGATGAAGCTTCTAAGTTGATGTAATAGCCAGTAAGAAGTAGTACAATTCAAGTTTTACTTATCGATTATTGACTTTTTACCCTTCTTTGGTGCCTTGGACATGAGGTAGGACCAAAAAATTTTGCATGGAAGGAGGACTAGCAGCCGCGTTGCATGGCAGAATGTGAATAGTGTTCATAAGCAGTAAAACCTGAGAAATACGACCGTTTCCGTCATTTGTTATCGAATCGACTTAAAGCCAGATAGTCACATTGGCCGCTCTTCTCTCTGTAACGGTTGCATTTATCGTCTACAAAGCTATGTCGAGTGCTGCGGTATGCGGAGACACTAAAAGTACCATAGTAGAACACAGGTGATGCTTCTAAGTTGATGTAATAACCAGTAAGAAGTAGTACAATTCAAGTTTAGTTATCGATTATTGACTTTTTACCCTTCTTTGGTGCCTTGGACATGAGCTATGACTTTACGATTTTGCATCAAAGGAGGACTAGCAGCCGCGTTGCAAGGGAGAATGTGAAAAGTGTTCATATGTAGTAAAAACCTGAGAAATCCGTCCGTTTCCGTCATTTGTTATCGAATCGACTTAAAGCCAGATCGTCACATTGGCCGCTCTTCTCTTTGAAACAGTTACATTTATCGTCTGCAACGCTATGTCGCGTGCTGCGGTATGCGGAGACACTAAAAGCACCATAGTAGAACACAGATGAAGCTTCTAAGTTGATGTAATAGCCAGTAAGAAGTAGTACAATTCAAGGTTTACTTATCGATTATTGACTTTTTACCCTTCATTGGTGCCTTGGACATGAGGTAGGACCTTAAAATATTGCATGAAAGGAGGACTAGCAGCCGCCTTGCATGGCAGAATGTGAATAGTGTTCATAAGCAGTAAAAACCTGAGAAATCCGTCCGTTTCCGTCATTTGTTATCGAATCGACTTAACGCCAGATCGTCACATTGACCGCTCTTCTCTCTGAAACGGTTACATTTATCGTCTGCAACGCTATGTCGAGTGCTGCGGTATGCAGAGACACTAAAAGCACCATCGTAGAAGACAGATGAAGCTTCTAAGATGATGTAATAGCCAGTGAGAAGTAGTACAATTCAAGTTTTAGTTATCGATTATTGACTTTTTACCCTTTTTTGGTGCCTTGGACATGAGGTAGGACCTTAAAATTTTGCATGAAAGAAGGACTAGCGGCCGCGTTGCATGGCAGAATGTGAATAGTGTTCATAAACAGTAAAAACCTGAGAAATCCGTCCGTTTCCGTAGTTTGTTATCGAATCGAATTGAGGCCAGATCGTCACATTGGCCGCTCTTCTCTCTGAAACGGTTACATTTATCGCCTGCTAAGCTATGTCGAGTGCTGCGGTATGCGGAGACATTAAAAGTACCATAGTAGAACACAGATGAAGCTTCTAAGTTGATGTAATAGCCAGTAAGAAGTAGTACAATTCAAGTTTTACTCATCGATTATTGACTTTTTACCCTCCTTTGTTGCCTTGGACATGAGCTAGGACCTTAAGATTTGGTATGAAGGGAGGTCCAACAGCCGCGTTACACGGGAGAGTGTGAAAGGAGTTCATATGTAGTAAAAACCTGATAAATCCGTCCGTTTTCGTCATTTGTTATCGAATCGACTTAAAGCCAGATCGTCACATTGGCCGCTCTTCTCTCTGAAACGGTTACATTTATCGTCTGCAAAGCTATGTCGTTTGCTGCGGTATGCGGAGACACTAAAAACACCATAGTAGAACACAGATGAAGCTTCGAAGATGATGTAATAGCCAGTAAGAAGTAGTACAAATCAAGTTTTAGTTATCGATTACTGTCTTTTTACCTTTCTTTGGTGCCTTGGACATGAGCTAGGACCTTTAGATTTTACATGAAAGGATGACTAGCTGCCGCGTTGAAAGGGAGAATGTAAAAAGTGTTCATATGTAGTATAATCCTGAGAAATCCGTCCGTTTTCGTCATTTGTTATCGAATCGACTTAAAGCCAGATCGTCACATCGGCCGCTCTTCTCTCTGAAACGGTTACATTTATCGTCTGCAACGCTATGTCGCGTGCTGCGGTATGCGGAGACACTAAAAGAACCATAGTAGAACACAGATGAAGCTTCTAAGTTGATGTAATAGCCAGTAAGAAGTAGTACAATTCAAGTTTTACTTATCGATTATTGACTTTTTACCCTTCTTTGGTGCCTTGGACATGAGGTAGGACCAAAAAATTTTGCATGAAAGGAGGACTAGCAGCCGCGTTGCATGGCAGAATGTGAATAGTGTTCATATGCAATAAAAACCTGAGAAATCCCTCCGTTTCCGTCATT
Source organism: Schistocerca gregaria (assembly GCF_023897955.1). Taxonomy (NCBI): domain Eukaryota; kingdom Metazoa; phylum Arthropoda; class Insecta; order Orthoptera; family Acrididae; genus Schistocerca; species Schistocerca gregaria. The sequence goes on along the minus strand of NW_026061756.1, from coordinate 74,441 downwards.
TGTTATCGAATCGACTTAAAGCCAGATCGTCACATTGGCCGCTCTTCTCTCTGAAACGGTTACATTTATCGTCTGCAACGCTATGTCGCGTGATGCGGTATGCGGAGACACTAAAAGAACCATAGTAGAACACAGATGAAGCTTCTAAGTTGATGTAATAGCCAGTAAGAAGTAGTACAATTCAATTTTTACTTATCGATTATTGACTTTTTACCCTTCTTTGGTGCCTTGGACATGAGCTATGACTTTACGATTTTGCATCAAAGGAGGACTAGCAGCCGCGTTGCAAGGGAGAATGTGAAAGGTGTTCATATGTAGTAAAAACCTGAGAAATCCGTCCGTTTCCGTCATTTGTTATCGAATCGACTTAAAGCCATATCGTCACATTGGCCGCTCTTCTCTCTGAAACAGTTACATTTATCGTCTGCAACGCTATGTCGCGTGCTGCGCTATGCGGAGACACTAAAAGCACCATAGTAGAACACAGATGAAGCTTCTAAGTTGATGTAATAGCCAGTAAGAAGTAGTACAATTCAAGGTTTACTTGTCGATTACTGACTTTTTACCCTTCATTGGTGCCTTGGACATGAGGTATTACCTTAAAATATTGCATGAAAGGAGGACTAGCAGCCGCGTTGCATGGCAGAATGTGAATAGTGTTCATAAGCAGTAAAAACCTGAGAAATCCGTTCGTTTCCGTCATTTGTTATCGAATCGACTTAACGCCAGATCGTCACATTGGCCGCTCTTCTCTCTGAAACGGTTACATTTATCGTCTGCAACGCTATGTCGAGTGCTGCGGTATGCGGAGACACTAAAAGCACCATCGTAGAAGACAGATGAAGCTTCTAAGATGATGTAATAGCCAGTGAGAAGTAGTACAATTCAAGGTTTACTTGTCGATTACTGACTTTTTACCCTTCATTGGTGCCTTGGACATGAGGTAGGACCTTAAAATATTGCATGAAAGGAGGACTAGCAGCCGCGTTGCATGGCAGAATGTGAATAGTGTTCATAAACAGTAAAAACCTGAGAAATCCGTCCGTTTCCGTAGTTTGTTATCGAATCGAATTGAGGCCAGATCGTCACATTGGCCGATCTTCTCTCTGAAACGGTTACATTTATCGTCTGCAAAGCTGTGTCGAGGCTGCGGTATGCGGAGACACTAAAAGCACCATTGTAGAACACAGATGAAGCTTCTAAGTTGATGTAGTAGCCAGTAAGAAGTAGTACAATTCAAGTTTTACTTATCGATTATTGACTTTTTACCCTTCTTTGTTGCCTTGGACATGAGCTAGGACCTTAAGATTTGGTATGAAGGGAGGTCCAACAGCCGCGTTACACGGGAGAGTGTGAAAGGAGTTCATATGTAGTAAAAACCTGATAAATCCGTCCGTTTTCGTCATTTGTTATCGAATCGACTTAAAGCCAGATCGTCACATTGGCCGCTCTTCTCTCTGAAACGGTTACATTTATCGTCTGCAACGCTATGTCGCGTGCTGCGGTATGCGGAGACACTAAAAGAACCATAGTAGAACACAGATGAAGCTTCTAAGTTGATGTAATAACCAGTAAGAAGTAGTACAATTCAAGTTTTAGTTATCGATTATTGACTTTTTACCCTTCTTTGGTGCCTTGGACATGAGCTATGACTTTAAGATTTTGCATCAAAGGAGGACTAGCAGCCGCGTTGCAAGGGAGAATGTGAAAAGTGTTCATATGTAGTAAAAACCTGAGAAATCCGTCCGTTTCCGTCATTTGTTATCGAATCGACTTAAAGCCAGATCGTCACATTGGCCACTCTTCTCTCTGAAACGGTAACATTTATCGTCTGCAAAGCTATGTCGTGTGCTTCGGTATGCGGAGACACTAAAAGCACCATAGTAGAACACAGATGAAGCTTCTAAGTTGATGTAATAACCAGTAAGAAGTAGTACAATTCAAGCTTTAGTTATCGATTATTGAGTTTTTGCCCTTCATTGGTGCCTTGGACATGAGGTAGGACCTTAAATTTTGCATGAAAGGAGGACTAGCAGCTGCGTTGCATGGCAGATTGTGAATAGTGTTCATAAGCAGTAAATACCTGAGAAATCCGTCCGTTTCCGTCATTTGTTATCGAATCGACTTAAAGCCAGATCGTCACATTGCCCGCTCTTTTCTCTGAAACGGTTACAATTATCGTCTGCAAAGCTATTTAGCGTGCTGCGGTATGCGGAGACACTAAAAGCACCATAGTAGAACACAGATGAAGTTTCTAAGTTGATGTAACAGCCAGTAAGAAGTAGTACAATTCAATTTTTAGTTATCGATTATTGACTTTTTACGCTTCTTTGGTGCCTTGGAGATGAGCTATGACTTTAAGATTTTGCATCAAAGGAGGACTAGCAGCCGCGTTGCAAGGGAGAATGTGAAAAGTGTTCATATGTAGTATAAACCTTAGAATTCCGTCCATTTTCGTCATTGGTTATCGAATCGACTTAAAGCCAGATCGTCACATTGGCCGCTCCTCTCTGAAACGGTTACATTTATCGTCTGCAAAGCTATGTCGCGTGCTGCGGTATGCGGAGACATTAAAAGCACCATAGTAGAACACAGATGAAGCTTCTAAGTTAATGTAATAGCCAGTTAGAAGTATTACAATTCAAGTTTTAGTTATCGATTATTGACTTTTTACTCTTCTTTGGTGCCTTGGACATGAGCTACGACATTAAGATTTTGCATGAAAGGAGGACTAGCAGCCGCGTTGTACGGGAGAATGTGAATAGTGTTCATATGCAGTAAAAACCTGAGAAATCCGTCCGTTTCCGTCATTTCTTAGCGAATCGACTTAAAGCCAGATCGTCACATTGGCCGCTCTTCTCTCCGAAACGGTTACATTTATCGTCTGCAAAACTATGTCTAGTGCTGCGGTATGCGGAGACACTAAAAGCATCATAGTAGAACACAGATGAAGCTTCTACGTTGATGTAATAGCCAGTAAGAAGTAGTACAATTCAGGTTTTACTTATCGATTATTGAATTTTTACCCTTCTTTGGTGCCTTGGACATGAGCTAGGACCTTACGATTTTGCATGAAAGGAGGACCAGCAGCCGCGTTGCAAGGGAGAATGTGAAAAGTGTTCATATGCAGTAAAAACCTGAGAAATCCGTCCTTTCCGGCACTTGTTATCGAATCGACTTAAAGCCAGATCGTCACATTGTCCGCTCTTCTCTCTGTAACGGTTACATTTATTGTTTGAAAGGCAATGTCGCGTGCTGCGGTATGCGGAAACACTAAAAGCACCATAGAAAAACACAGATGAAGCTTCTAAGTTGATGTAATAGCCAGTAAGAAGTAGTACAATTTAAGTTTTAGTTATCGATTATTGACTTTTTACCCTTTTTTTTAGCCTTGGACATGAGGTAAGACCTTAAAATTTTGAATGAAAGAAGGACTAGCGGCCGCGTTGCATGGCAGAATGTGAATAGTGTTCATAAGCAGTAAAAACCTGAGAAATCCGCCCGTTTCCGTAGTTTGTTATCGAATCGACTTAAAGCCAGATCGTCACATTGGCCGCTCTTCTCTCTGAAACGGTTACATTTATCGTCTGCAAAGCTATGTCGTGTGCTGCGGTATGCGGAGACAATAAAAACACCATAGTAGAACACACATTAAGCTTCGAAGATGATGTAATAGCCAGTAAGAAGTAGTACAATTCAAGTTTTAGTTATCGATTATTGCCTTTTTAACTTTCTTTGGTGCCTTGGACATGAGCTAGGACCTTTAGATTTTGCATGAAAGGTGGACTAGCTGCCTCGTTGAAAGGGAGAATGTAAAAAGTGTTCATATGTAGTATAAACCTGAGAAATCCCTCCGTTTTCGTCATTTGTTATCGAATCAACTTAAAGCCAGATCGTCGCATTGGCCGCTCTTCTCTCTGAAACGGTTACATTTATCGTCTGCAACGCTATGTCGGGTGCTGCGGTATGCGGAGACACTAAAAGCACCATAGTAGAAGCCAGATGAAGCTTGTAAGATGAAGTAATAGCCAGTGAGAGGTAGTACAATTCAAGATTTAGTTATCGATTATTGACTTTTTACCCTTTTTTGGTGCCTCGGGCATGAGGTAGGACCTTACAATTTTGCATGAAAGGAGGACTAGGGGCCGCGTTGCATGGCAGAATGTGAATAGTGTTCATAAGCAGTAAAAACCTGAGAAATCCGTCCGTTTCCGTAGTTTGTTATCGAATCGACCAGAAGCCAGGTCGTCACATTGGCCGCTCTTCTCTCTGAAACGGTTACATTTATCGTCTGCAAAGCTATGTCGAGTGCTGCGGTATGCGGAGACATTAAAAACACCATAGTAGAACACACATTAAGCTTCGAAGATGATGTAATAGCCAGTAAGAAGTAGTACAATTCAAGTTTTAGTTATCGATTATTGCCTTTTTAACTTTCTTTGGTGCCTTGGACATGAGCTAGGACCTTTAGATTTTGCATGAAAGGTGGACTAGCAGCCGCGTTGCAAGGGAGAATGTGAAAAGTGTTCATATGCAGTATAAACATGAGAAATCCGTCCGTTTCCGTCACTTGTTATCGAATCTACTTAAAGCCTGATCGTCACATTGGCCGCTCTTCTCTCTGTAACGGTTACATTTATTGTTTCAAAAGCTATGTCGAGTGCTGCGGTATGCGGAGACACTAAAAGCGCCATCGAAATACACAGATGAAGCTTCTAAGTTGATGTAATAGCCAGTTAGAAGTAGTACAATTCAAGTTTTAGTTATCGATTGTTGAATTTTTAGCCGGCTTTGGTACCTTGGACAAAAGCTAGGACCTTACGATTTGGCATGAAGGGAGGTCCAACAGCCGCGTTGCAAGGGAGAATGTGAAAAGTGTTCATATGCAGTAAAAACCTGAGAAATCCGTCCGTTTCCGTCATTTGTTATCGAATCGACTTAAAGCCAGATCGTCACATTGGCCGCTCTTCTCTCTGAAACGGTAACATTTATCGTCTGCAAAGCTATGTCGAGTGCTGCGGTATGCGGAGACACTAAAAGCACCATAGTAGAACACAGATGAAGCTTCTAAGTTGATGTAATAGCCAGTAAGAAGTAGTACAATTCAAGTTTTAGTTATCGATTATTGACTATTTACCCTTCTTTGGTGCCTTGGACATGAGCTAGGACCTTAAGATTTTGCATGAAAGGAGGACTAGCAGCCGCGTTGCAAGGGAGAATGTGAAAAGTGTTCATATGCAATAAAAACCTGAGAAATCCGTCCGTTTCCGTCATTTGTTATCGAATCGACTTAAAGCCAGATCGTCACATTGGCCGCTCTTCTCTCTGAAACGGTTACAATTATCGTCTGCAAAACTATGTCGTGTGCTGCGGTATGCGGAGATACTAAAAACACCATAGTTGAACACAGATGAAGCTTCGAAGATGATGTAATAGCCAGTAAGAAGTAGTACAATTCAAGTTTTAGTTATCGATTATTGACTTTTTACCTTTCTTTGGGCCTTGGACATGAGCTAGGACCATTAGATTTTGCTTGAAGGGGGGCCAAGCAGCCGCGTTGCACGGTGGAATGTAAAAATTGTTCATATGTAGAATTAACCTGAGAAATCCGTCCGCTTTTGGCATATTTATCGACTCGACTTAAAGCCAGATCGTCATATTGGCCGCTCTTCTCTCTGAAACGGTTACATTTATCGTCTGCAACGCTATGTCGCGTGCTGCGGTATGCGGACACACTAAAAGCACCATAGTAGAACACAGATGAAGCTTCTAAGTTGATGTAATAGCCAGTAAGAAGGAGTACAATTCAAGTTTTACTTATCGGTTATTGAGTTTTTACCCTTCAATAGTGCCTTGGACATGAGGTAGCACCTTAAATTTTGCATGAAAGGAGGACTAGCAGCTGCGTTGCATGGCAGAATGTGAATAGTGTTCATAAGCAGTAAATACCTGAGAAATCCGTCCGTTTCCGTCATTTGTTATCGAATCGACTTAAAGTCAGATCGTCACATTGGCCGCTCTTTTCTCTGTAACGGTTACATTTATTGTTTGAAAAGCTATGTCGCGTGCTGCGGTATGCGGAGACACTAAAAGCACCATAGTAGAACACAGATGAAGCTTCTAAGTTGATGTAATAACCAGTAAGAAGTAGTACAATTCAAGGTTTAGTTATCGATTATTGACTTTTTACCCTTCTTTGGTGCCTTGGACATGAGCTATGACTTTAAGATTTTGCATCAAAGGAGGCCTAGCAGCCGCGTTGCACGGTAGAATGTAAAAATTGTTCATATGTAGAATAAACCTGAGAAATCCGTCCGCATTTGGCATTTGTTATCGACTAGACTTAAAGTCAGATCGTCACATTGGCCGCTCTTCTGTCTGAAACGGATACATTTATCGTCTTTAATGCTATGTCGCGTACTGCGGTATGCGGAGACACTAAAAGCACCATAGTAGAACACAGATGAAGCTTCGAAGATGATGTAATAGCCAGTAAGAAGTAGTACAATTCAAGTTTTAGTTATCGATTATTGACTTTTTACCTTTCTTTGGTGCCTTGGACATGAGTTAGGACCTTTAGATTTTGCATGCAAAGAGGACTAGCAGCCGCGTTGCACGGTAGAATGTAAAAATTGTTCATATGTAGAATAAACCTGAGAAATCCGTCCGCTTTTGGCATTTGTTATCGACTCGACTTAAAGCCAGATCGTCATATTGGCCGCTCTTCTCTCTGAAATGGTTACATTTATCGTCTTCAACGCTATGTCGCGTGCTGCGGTATGCGTAGACACTAAAAGAACCATAGTAGAAAACAGATGAAGCTTCTAAGATGATGTAATAGCCAGTAAGATGTAGTACAATTCAAGTTTTGCTTATCGATTATTGACTTTTTACCCTTCTTTGGTGCCTTGGACATGAGGTAAGACCTTAAAATTTTGCATGAAAAGAGGGCTAGCAGCCGCGTTGCATGGCAGAACGTGAATAGTGTTCATAAGCAGTAAAAACCTGAGAAATCCGTCCGCTTCCGTCATTTGTTATCGAATCGACTTAAAGCCAGATCGTCACATTGGCCGCTCCTCTGTCTGAAACGGATACATTTATCGTCTGTAATGCTATGTCGCGTACTGCGGTATGCGGAGACACTAAAAGCACCATAGTAGAACACAGATGACGCTTCTAAGTTAATGTAATAACCAGTAAGAAGTAGTACAATTCAAGTTTTAGTTATCGATTATTGAATTTTTAGCCGGCTTTGGTGCCTTGGACAAGAGCTCGGACTTGAGATTTGGCATGAAGGGAGGTCCAACAGCCGCGTTGCACGGGAGAGTGTGAAAAGAGTTCATATGTAGTAAAATCCTGATAAATCCGTGCGTTTTCGTCATTTGTTATCGAATCGACTTAAAGCCAGATCGTCACATTGGCCGCTCTTTTCTCTGAATCGGTTACATGTATCGTCTGCAAAGCTATGTCGCGTGCTGCGGTATGCGAAGACAATGAAAGCACCATAGTAGAACACTGATTAAGCTTCTAAGATGATGTTATAGATAGTAAGAAGTAATACAAATCAAGTTTTAGTTATCGATTACTGACTTTTTACGTTTCTTTGGTGCCTTGGACATGAGGTAGGACCTTTAGATTTTGCATGAAAGGAGGACTAGCTGCCGCGTTGAAAGGGAGAATGTAAAAAGTGTTCATATGTAGTATAATCCTGAGAAATCCGTCCGTTTTCGTCATTTGTTATCGAATCGACTTAAAGCCAGATCGTCACATTGGCCGCTCTTCACTCTGAAACGGTAACATTTATCGTCTGCAAAGCTATGTCGTGTGCTGCGGTATGCGGAGACACTAAATGCACCATAAAAGAACACAAATGAATCTTCGAAGATGATGTAATAGCCAGTAAGAAGTAGTACAATTCAAGTTATAGTTATCGATTATTGACTATTTACCTTTCTTTGGTGCCTTGGACATGAGTTAGGACCTTTAGATTTTGCATGAAAGAAGGACTAGCAGCCGCGTTGCACGGTAGAATGTACAAATTGTTCATATGTAAAATCAACCTGAGAAATCCGTCCACTTTTGGCATTTGTTATCGACTCGACTTAAAGCCAGATCGCCATATTGGCCGCTCTTCTCTCTGAAATGGTTACATTTATCGTCTGCAACGCTATGTCGCGTGCTGCGGTATGCGGAGACACTAAAAGCACCATAGTAGAACACAGATGAAGCTTCTAAGTTGATGTAATAGCCAGTAAGAAGTAGTACAATTCAAGTTTTAGTTATCGATTATTGACTATTTACCCTTCTTTGGTGCCTTGGACATGAGCTAGGACCTTAAGATTTTGCATGAAAGGAGGACTAGCAGCCGCGTTGCAAGGGAGAATGTGAAAAGTGTTCATATGCAATAAAAACCTGAGAAATCCGTCCGTTTCCGTCATTTGTTATCGAATCGACTTAAAGCCAGATCGTCACATTGGCCGCTCTTCTCTCTGAAACGGTTACAATTATCGTCTGCAAAACTATGTCGTGTGCTGCGGTATGCGGAGATACTAAAAACACCATAGTTGAACACAGATGAAGCTTCGAAGATGATGTAATAGCCAGTAAGAAGTAGTACAATTCAAGTTTTAGTTATCGATTATTGACTTTTTACCTTTCTTTGGGCCTTGGACATGAGCTAGGACCATTAGATTTTGCTTGAAAGGGGGCCAAGCAGCCGCGTTGCACGGTGGAATGTAAAAATTGTTCATATGTAGAATTAACCTGAGAAATCCGTCCGCTTTTGGCATATTTATCGACTCGACTTAAAGCCAGATCGTCATATTGGCCGCTCTTCTCTCTGAAACGGTTACATTTATCGTCTGCAACGCTATGTCGCGTGCTGCGGTATGCGGACACACTAAAAGCACCATAGTAGAACACAGATGAAGCTTCTAAGTTGATGTAATAGCCAGTAAGAAGGAGTACAATTCAAGTTTTACTTATCGGTTATTGAGTTTTTACCCTTCAATAGTGCCTTGGACATGAGGTAGCACCTTAAATTTTGCATGAAAGGAGGACTAGCAGCTGCGTTGCATGGCAGAATGTGAATAGTGTTCATAAGCAGTAAATACCTGAGAAATCCGTCCGTTTCCGTCATTTGTTATCGAATCGACTTAAAGTCAGATCGTCACATTGGCCGCTCTTTTCTCTGTAACGGTTACATTTATTGTTTGAAAAGCTATGTCGCGTGCTGCGGTATGCGGAGACACTAAAAGCACCATAGTAGAACACAGATGAAGCTTCTAAGTTGATGTAATAACCAGTAAGAAGTAGTACAATTCAAGGTTTAGTTATCGATTATTGACTTTTTACCCTTCTTTGGTGCCTTGGACATGAGCTATGACTTTAAGATTTTGCATCAAAGGAGGCCTAGCAGCCGCGTTGCACGGTAGAATGTAAAAATTGTTCATATGTAGAATAAACCTGAGAAATCCGTCCGCATTTGGCATTTGTTATCGACTCGACTTAAAGCCAGATCGTCATATTGGCCGCTCTTCTCTCTGAAATGGTTACATTTATCGTCTTCAACGCTATGTCGCGTGCTGCGGTATGCGTAGACACTAAAAGAACCATAGTAGAAAACAGATGAAGCTTCTAAGATGATGTAATAGCCAGTAAGATGTAGTACAATTCAAGTTTTGCTTATCGATTATTGACTTTTTACCCTTCTTTGGTGCCTTGGACATGAGGTAAGACCTTAAAATTTTGCATGAAAAGAGGGCTAGCAGCCGCGTTGCATGGCAGAACGTGAATAGTGTTCATAAGCAGTAAAAACCTGAGAAATCCGTCCGTTTCCGTCATTTGTTATCGAATCGACTTAAAGCCAGATCGTCACATTGGCCGCTCTTCTGTCTGAAACGGATACATTTATCGTCTGTAATGCTATGTCGCGTACTGCGGTATGCGTAGACACTAAAAGCACCATAGTAGAACACAGATGACGCTTCTAAGTTAATGTAATAACCAGTAAGAAGTAGTACAATTCAAGTTTTAGTTATCGATTATTGAATTTTTAGCCGGCTTTGGTGCCTTGGACAAGAGCCCGGACTTGAGATTTGGCATGAAGGGAGGTCCAACAGCCGCGTTGCACGGGAGAGTGTGAAAAGAGTTCATATGTAGTAAAATCCTGATAAATCCGTGCGTTTTCGTCATTTGTTATCGAATCGACTTAAAGCCAGATCGTCACATTGGCCGCTCTTTTCTCTGAATCGGTTACATGTATCGTCTGCAAAGCTATGTCGCGTGCTGCGGTATGCGAAGACAATGAAAGCACCATAGTAGAACACTGATTAAGCTTCTAAGATGATGTTATAGATAGTAAGAAGTAATACAAATCAAGTTTTAGTTATCGATTACTGACTTTTTACGTTTCTTTGGTGCCTTGGACATGAGGTAGGACCTTTAGATTTTGCATGAAAGGAGGACTAGCTGCCGCGTTGAAAGGGAGAATGTAAAAAGTGTTCATATGTAGTATAATCCTGAGAAATCCGTCCGTTTTCGTCATTTGTTATCGAATCGACTTAAAGCCAGATAGTCACATTGGCCGCTCTTCACTCTGAAACGGTAACATTTATCGTCTGCAAAGCTATGTCGTGTGCTGCGGTATGCGGAGACACTAAATGCACCATAAAAGAACACAAATGAATCTTCGAAGATGATGTAATAGCCAGTAAGAAGTAGTACAATTCAAGTTATAGTTATCGATTATTGACTATTTACCTTTCTTTGGTGCCTTGGACATGAGTTAGGACCTTTAGATTTTGCATGAAAGAAGGACTAGCAGCCACGTTGCACGGTAGAATGTACAAATTGTTCATATGTAAAATCAACCTGAGAAATCCGTCCACTTTTGGCATTTGTTATCGACTCGACTTAAAGCCAGATCGCCATATTGGCCGCTCTTCTCTCTGAAATGGTTACATTTATCGTCTGCAACGCTATGTCGCGTGCTGCGGTATGCGGAGACACTAAAAGCACCATAGTAGAACACAGATGAAGCTTCTAAGTTGATGTAATAGCCAGTAAGAAGTAGTACAATTCAAGTTTTAGTTATCGATTATTGACTTTTTACCCTTCTTTGGTGCCTTGGACATGAGCTGGGACCTTAAGATTTTGCATCAAAGGAGGACTAGCATCCGCGTTGCAAGGGAGAATGTGAAAAGTGTTCATATGTAGTAAAAAACCTGAGAAATCCGTCCGTTTTCGTCATTTGTTATCGAATCGACTTAAAGCCAGATAGTCACATTGGCCGCTCCTCTCTGAAACGATTACATTTATCGTCTGCAAAGCTATGTCGTGTGCTGCGGTATGCGGAGACACTAAAAGGACCATAGAAAAACACAGATGAAGCTTCTAAGTTGATGTAATAGCCAGTAAGAAGTAGTACAATTCAAGTTTTAGTTATCGGTTATTGAAATTTTAGCCTTGTTTGGTGCCTTGGACAACAGCTAGGACCTTAATATTTGGCATGAAGGGAGGTCCAACAGCCGCGTTGCACGGGAGAGTGTGAAAAGAGATCATATGTAGTAAAAACCTGATAAATCCGTCCGTTTTCGTCATTTGTTATCGAATCGACATAAAGCCTGATCGTCACATTGGCCGCTCTTCTCTCTGAAACGGTTACATTTATCGTCTGCAAAGCTATGTCGTGTGCTGCGGTATCCGCAGATACTAAAAACACCATAGTTGAACACAGATGAAGCTTCGAAGATGATGTAATAGCCAGTAAGAAGTAGTACAATTCAAGTTTTAGTTATCGATTATTGACTTTTTACCCTTTTTTGGTGCCTTGGACATGAGGTAGGACCTTATAATTTTGCATGAATGGAGGACTAGCAGCCGCGTTGCTTGGAAGAATGTGAATAGTGTTCATATTCAGTTGAAACCTGAGAAATCCGTCCGTTTTCGTCATTTGTTATCGAATCGACTTAAAGCCTGATCGTCACATTGGACGCTGTTCTCTCTGAATCGTTTACATTTATCGTCTGAAAACCATTGTCGCGTGCTGCGGTATACACGGAGGCACTAAATGCACCATAGTATAACACAGAAGAAGCTTTTAAGTTGATGTAATAGCCAGTAAGATGTAGTACAATTCAAGTTTTAGTTATCGATTATTGACTTTTTACCCTTCTTTGGTGCCTTGGAGATGAGCTAGGACCTTAAGATTTTGCATGAAAGGAGGACTAGCAGCCGCGTTGCATGGCAGAATGTGAATAGTGTTCATAAGCAGTAAAAACGTGAGAAATCCGTCCGTTTCCGTCATTTGTTATCGAATCGACTTAAAGCCAGATCGTCACATTGGCCGCTCTTCTCTCTGAAACGGTTACATTTATCGTCTGCAAAGCTATGTCGTGTGCTGCGGTATGCGGAGACACTAAAAACTCCATAGTAGAACACAGATGAAGCTTCCAAGATGATGTAATAGCCAGTAATAAGTAGTACAATTCAAGTTTTAGTTATCGATTATTGACTTTTTAACTTTCTTTGGTGCCTTGGACATGAGCTAGGACCTTCAAATTTTGCATGAAAGGAGGACTAGCTGCCGCGTTGAAAGGGAGAATGTAAAAAGTTTTCATATGTAGTATAAACCTGAGAAATCCGTCCGTTTTCGTCATTTGTTATCGAATCGACTTAAAGCCAGATCGTCACATTGGCCGCTCTTCTCTCTGAAACGGTTACATTTATCGTCTGCAACGCTATGTCGCGTGCTGCGGTATGCGGAGACACTAAAAGCACCATAGTAGAAGACAGATGAAGCTTCTAAGATGATGTAATAGCCAGTGAGAAGTAGTACAATTCAAGATTTAGTTATCGATTATTGAATTTTTACCCTTTTTTGGTGCCTTGGACATGAGGTAGGACCTTAAAATTTTGCATGAAAGGAAGACTAGCGTCCGCGTTGCATGGCAGAATGGGAATAGTGATCATAAGCAGTAAAAACCTGAGAAATCCGTCCGTTTCCGTAGTTTGTTATCGAATCGACTAGAAGCCAGATCGTCACATTGGCCGCTCTTCTCTCTGAAACGGTTACATTTATCGTCTGCAAAGCTATGTCGAGTGCTGCGGTATGCGGAGACATTAAAAGTACCATAGTAGAACACAGATGAAGCTTCTAAGTTGATGTAATAGCCAGTAAGAAGTAGTACAATTCAAGTTTTACTTATCGATTATTGACTTTTTACCCTTCTTTAGTGCCTTGGACATGAGCTAGGACCTTAAGATTTTGCATGAAAGGAGAACTAGCAGCCGCGTTTCAAGGGAGAATGAGAAAAGTGTACATATGCAGTATAAACCTGAGAAATCCGTCCGTTTCCGTCTTTTGTTATCGAATCGACTTAAAGCCAGATCGTCACATTGGCCGCTCTTCTCTCTGAATCGGTTACATTTGTTGTTTGAAAAGCTATGTCGCGTGCTGAGGTATGCGGAGACACTAAAAGCACCATAGTAGAACACAGATGAAGCTTCTAAGTTGATGTAATAACCAGTAAGAAGTAGTACAATTCAAGTTTTAGTTTTCGATTATTGATTTTTTACCCTTTTTTGGTGCCTTGGACATGAGCTAGGACCTTAAGATTTTGCATCAAAGGAGGACAAGCAGTCGCGTTGCAAGGGAGAATGTGAAAAGTGTTCATATGTAAGAAAACCTGAGAAATCCGTCCGTTTTCGTCATTTGTTATCGAATCGACTTAAAGCCAGATCGTCACATTGGACGCTGTTCTCTCTGAATCGGTTACATTTATCGTCTGAAAACCATTGTCGCGTGCTGCGGTATACACGGAGGCACTAAATGCACCATAGTATAACACAGATGAAGCTTTTAAGTTGATGTAATAGCCAGTAAGAAGTAGTACAATTCAAGTTTTAGTTATCGATTATTGACTTTTTACCCTTTTTTGGTGCCTTGGAGATGAGCTAGGACCTTAAGATTTTGCATGAAAGGAGGACTAGCAGCCGCGTTGCAAGGGAGAATGTGAATAGTGTTCATAAGCAGTAAAAACCTGAGAAATCCGTCCGTTTCCGTCACTTGTTATCGAATCGACTTAAAGCCATATCGTCACATTGGCCGCTCTTCTCTGAAACGATTACATTTATCGTCTGCAAAGCTATGTCGCGTGCTGCGGTATGCGGAGACACTAAAAGGACCATAGAAAAACACAGATGAAGCTTCTAAGTTAATGTAATAGCCAGTAAGAAGTAGTACAATTCAAATTTTAGTTATCGATTATTGAAATTTTAGCCGGCTTTGGTGCCTTGGACAACAGCTAGGACCTTAAGATTTGGCATGAAGGGAGGTCCAACAGCCGCGTTGCACGGGAGAGTGTGAAAAGAGTTCATTTGTAGTAAAAACCTGATAAATCCGTCCGTTTTCGTCATTTGTTATCGAATCGACATAAAGCCTGATCGTCACATTGGCCGCTCTTCTCTCTGAAACGGTTACATTTATCGTCTGCACAGCCATGTCGTGTGCTGCGGTATCCGCAGATACTAAAAACACCATAGTTGAACACAGATGAAGCTTCGAAGATGATGTAATAGCCAGTAAGAAGTAGTACAATTCAAGTTTTATTTATCGATTATTGACTTTTTACCTTTCTTTGGTGCCTTGGACATGAGCTAGGACCTTTAGATTTTGCATGAAAGGAGGACTAGCAGCCGGAAAGGAGGACTAGCAGCCGCGTTGCAAGGGAGAATGTGAAAAGTGTTCATATGCAGTAAAAACCTGAGAAATCCGTCCGTTTCCGTCATTTGTTATCGAATCGACTTAAAGCCAGATCGTAACATTGGCCGCTCTTCTCTCTGTAACGGTTACATTTATTGTTTGAAAAGCTATGTCGCGTGCTGCGGTATGCGGAGACACTAAAAGCACCATAGTAGAACACAGATGAAGCTTCTAAGTTAATGTAATAACCAGTATGAAGTAGTACAATTCAAGTTTTAGTTATCGAATATTGAATTTTTACGCTTCTTTGGTGCCTTGGACATGAGCTATGACTTTAAGATTTTGCATCAAAGGAGGACTAGCAGCCGCGTTGCAAGGGAGAACGTGAAAAGTGTTCATATGTAGTATAAACCTTAGAAATCCGTCCATTTTCGTCATTTGTTATCGAATCGACTTAAAGCCAGATCGTCACATTGGCCGCTCTTCTCAATGAAACGGTTACATTTATCGTCTGCAAAGCTATGTCGCGAGTTGCGGTATGCGGAGACACTAAAAGCTCCATAGTTGAACACCGATGAAGCTTCTAAGTTGATGTAACTGCTAGTAAGAAATAGTACAATTAAAGTTTTAGTTATCGATTATTGACTTTTTAATCTTCTTTAGTGCCGTGGACATGAGCTGGGACCTTAAGATTCTGCATGAAAGAAGGAGTAGCAGCCGCGTTGCACGGGAAAATGTCAAAAGTGGTTATATGTAGAAAAAACCTGAAAAATCCGACGGTTTTTGTCATTATTATGGAATCGAATTAAAACAAGATCGTCACATTGGCCTCTCATCTGTCTGAAACGGTTACATTTATCGTCTGCAAAGGTATGCCGCTTACTGCGGTATGCGGAGACACTAAAAGCACCATAGTAGAACACAGATAAAGCTTCTAATTTGATGTAATAGTCAGTAAGAAGTTGTATAATTCAAGTTTTAGTTATCGATTATTGACTTTTCACCCCTCGCTGGTGCTTTGCACATGAGCTAACACATTAAGATTTTGCATGAAAGTAGGACTAGCAACCGCGTTTCACGAGAGAATGTGAAAAGTGTTCATATGTAGTATTAACCTGAGAAATCCGTATGTTTTCGTCGTTTGTTATCGAATCGACTTAGAGCCTGATCGTCACATTGGCCGCTCTTCTCTCTGAAACGGTTGTATTTATCGTCTGCAAAGCTATGTCGCGTGCTGCGGTATGCGGGGACACTAAAAGCTCCATAGTAGAACACAGATGAAGCTTTTAAGTTGATGTAATAGCCAGTAAGATGTTGCACAATTCCAGTTTTAGTTATCGATTATTGACTGTTCACCCTTCTGTGGTGCCTTGCACATGAGCTAGGAACTTTAGATTTTGCATGAAAGCAGGACTAGCAGCCGCGTTGCATGGGAGAACGTGCAAAGTGTTCCTATGTAGTAAAAACCTGAGAAATCCGTCCGTTTTCGTCATTTGTTATCGAATCGACTTAAAGCTAGATCGTCACATTGGCCGCTCTTTTCTCTGAAACGGTTGTATTTATCGTCTGCAAAGCTATGTCGCGTTCTGCGGCATGTAGAGACACTAAAAGCACCATAGTAGAACACAGTTAAAGCTTCTCAGTTGATGTAATAGCATGTAAGAAGTAGTAGAATTCAAGTTTTAGGTATCGATTATTGACTTTTTACCCTTCTTTGGTGCCCAGGAAATGAGCTAGGACCTTAAGAATTTACATGAAAGGAGGACTAGCAGCCGCGTTGCATGGGAGAATATGGAAAGTGTTCATATGTAGTAAAAACCTGAGACATCCGTCAGTTTGCGTCATTTGTTATCGAATCGAATTAAAGCCAGATCGCCAAAGTGGCCGCTCTTCTCTATGAAACGGTTACATTTATCGTCTGCAAAGCTATGTCGCGTGCTGCGGTATGCGGAGACACTAAAAGCACCATAGTTGAACACAGATGAAGTTTCTAAGTTTATGTAATTGGCAGTAAGAAGTAGTACAATTAAAGCTTTTGTTATAAATTGTTGACTTTTTAGCCGGCTTTGGTGCCTTGCACATCAGCCACGAACTTACGAGTTTGCATGAGAGGAGGTCTAGCAGCCGCGCTGCACGGGAGAATGTAAAAACTGTTCATATGTAGTAAAAACCTGAGAAATCCGTCCGTTTTCGTCATTTGTTATCGAATGGATTTAAAGCCAGACCGTCACATTGGCTTCTCTTCTCTCTGAAACGGTTACATTTATCGCCTGAAAAGCTATGGCGCGTGCTGCGGTATGCGAGGACACTAAAAGCACCATAGTACAACACACATGAAGCTCCTAAGTTGATGTAATAGCCAGAAAGCAGTAGTACAATTCAAGTTTTAGCTACCGATTATTGACTTTTTAGCAAGCTTTGGTGCCTTGGACATGGGCTAGAACCTTAAGATTTTGCCACAAAGGAGGACCAGCAGCCGCGTTGCACGGGAGAATGGGAAAAGTGTTCATATACAGTAAAAACCTGAGAAATCAGTCCGTTTCCGTCATTTGTTATCGAAACGACTTAAATCCAGATCGTCACATTGGCCGCTCCCCTCTCTGAAACGGTTACATTTATCGTGTGCAAAGCTGTGTCGCGTGCTGACGTATGCGGAGACACTAAAAGCACCATAGTACAACACAGATGAAGCTCCTAAGTTGATGTAATAGTAAGAAGTAGTATAATTCAAGTTTGAGTTATCGATTATTGACTTTTAACCAGCTTTGGTGCCTTGGACATGGGCTAGTACCTTAAGATTTTGCCAGAAAAGAGGACTAGCAGCCGCGTTGCACGAGAGAATGTGAAAAGTGTTCATATGTAGTAAAAATCTGAGAAATCAGTCCGTTTTCGTCATTTGTTATCGAATCGACTTAAATCCAGATCGTCACATTGGCCGTTCCTCTCTCTGAGACGGTTACATTTATCGTGTGCAAAGCTGTGTCGCGTGCTCCGGTATGCGGAGACACTAAAAGCACCAAAGTAGAACACAGAAGAAGCTTCTAAATTGAAGTAATAGCCAGTATGAGGCAGTACGATTCAAGTTTTAGCTACTGATTATTGACTTTTTACCCTCCATTCGTGCCTTGGACATGGGCTAGTACCTTAAGGTTTTGCCAGAAAAGAGGACTAGCAGCCACGTTGCATGGGAGAATGTGGAAAGTGTTCATATGTAGTAAAAACCTTAGAAATCCGTCCGTTTTCGACATTTGTTATCGAATCGAATAAAAACCAAATCGTCAAAGTGGCCGCTCTTCTCTCTGAAACGGTTACATTTATCGTCTGCAAAGCTATGTCGCGTGCTGCGGTATGTGGAGACGCTAAAAGCACCATAGTTGAACACAGATGAAGTTTCTAAGTTTATGTTATTGCCAGTAAGAAGTAGTACAATTAAAGTTTTAGTTATAAATTGTTGACTTTTTAGCCGGCTTTGGTGCCTTGCACATGAGCCACTAACTTACGAGTTTGCATGAGAGGAAGTCTAGCAGCCGCGTTGCACGGGAGAATGTAAAAACTGTCCATATGTAGTAAAAACCTGAGAAATCCGTCCGTTTTCGTCATTTGTTATCGAATCGATTTAAAGCCTGACCGTCACATTGGCTTCTCTTCTCTCTGAAACGGTTACATTTTTCGTCTGCAAAGCTATGGCGCGTGCTGCGGTATGCGAGGACACTAAAAGAACCATAGTAGAACACAGATAAAGCTTCTAAGTTGATGTAATAGCCAGTAAGAAGTAGTACAATTCAAGTTTTATTTACCGATTATTGACTTTTTACAATTCTTTGGTGCCTGGGACATGAGCTAGGACATTACGATTTTGCATGAAAGGAGGACTACCGCCCTCGTTGCTCTGGAGAATGTGAAAAGTGTTCATAAGTAGTAAAGACCTGAGAAATCCGTCTGTTTTCGTCATTTGTTATCGACCGACTTCTAGCCAGATCGTCACATTTGCCGGTCTTCTCTCAGAAACGGTTACATTTATCGTCTGCAAAGGTATGTAGCGTGCTGCCGTATGCGGAGACACTAAAAGCACAATAGTAGAACACAGATAAAGCTTCTAAGTTGATGTAATAGCCAGTAAGAAGTAGTACAATTCAAGTTTTAGTTATCGATTATTGACTTTCTAGTCGGCTTTGGTGCATTGGCCATGAGCTAGGATCATAAGATTTTGCATGAAAGGGGGCCTAGCACGGGAACATGTGAAAAGTTTTCATATGTAGTAAAAACCTGAGTATTCCGTCCGTTTTGGTCATTTGTCATCAAATCGATTTAAAGCCAGATCGTCACAGAGGCTGCTCTAATCTCTGAAACATTTACATTTATCGTCTGCAAAGCTATGTCGCGCGGTGCGGTATGCGGAGATACTAAAAGCACCTTAGTAGAACACAGATGAAACTTCTAAGTTGATGTAATAGACAGTAAGAAGTAGTACAATTAAAGTTTTAGTAATGGATCATTGACTTTTTATCCTTGTTATGTGATTTGGACATGAGCGAGGATCTTAAGATTTTGCATGAAATGAGGATTAGCAGCCGTGTTGCACGGCAGATTTTGAAAAGTGTTCATATGTAGTAAAAACCTGAAAAATGGGGCCGTTTTCGTAATTTGTTGTCGAATCGACTTAAAGCCAGATCGTCACATTGGCCACTCTTCTCTCTGAAAAGGTTACATTTATCGTCTGAAAAGTTATGTCGCGTGTTGCGGTATGCGGAGATACAAAAAGCACCATAGTAGAACACAGATGAAACTTCTATGTTGATGTAATAGCCAGTAAGAAGTAGTACAATTGAAGTTTTAGTAATCGATTATTGACTTTTTACCCTCCTTTGTTGCCTTGGACATGAACTAGGACCTTAAGATTTTGCATGGATGGATGACTAGCAGCCGCGTTGCAAGGGAGAATATGGAAAGTATTCACATGTAGTAAAAACCTGAGAAACCCGACTGTTTTCGTCATTTGTTATTAAATCGACTTAAAGCCAGATCTTCACAGGGGCCACTCTTCTCTCTTAAACGGTTACATTTATCGTCTGCAAAGTTATGTCGCGTGCTGCGGTATGCGGAGATATTAAATGCACCGTAGTAGAACACAGATGAAACCTCTATGTTGATGTAATAGCCAGTAAGAAACAGTACAATTCAAGTTTTAGTTATCGAGTATAGAGTTTTTCCTTTCTTTGGTGCCTTGGACATGAGATAGGACGTTAAGATTTTGCATGAAAGGAGTACTAGCATCCGCGTTGCACGGGATAGTGTGAAAAGTGTTCATATGTAGTAAAAACGTGAGAAATCAGTCCGTTTTCGTCATTTGTTATCAACTCGACTTAAAGCCAGATCGTCACAGGGGACGCTTATCTCACTGAAACGGTTACATTTATCGTCTGCAAAGCTATGTCGCGAACTACGGTATGCGGAGACACTAAAAACACCATAGTAGAACAAGGATGAAGCTTCTAAGTTCATGTAATAGCCAGTAAGAACTGGTACAACTCAAGTTTTAGTAATCGATTATTGACTTTTATCGTTCTTTGGTGCATTGTCCATGAGCTAGGATCTTAAGATTTTGCATGAAAGGAGGACTAGCAGCCGCGTTGCACGGGAGAATGTGAAAAGTGTTCATATGTAGTAAAAACCTGAGGAATCCGTCCGTTTTCGTCATTTGTTATGGAACTGACTTAAAGCCAGATCGTCACATTAGCCGCTCTTCTCTCTGAAACGGTTACATTTATCTTCTGCAAAGCTATGTCGCGTGCTGCGGTATGCGGAGACACTAAAAGCACCATAGTAGAACACAGATCAAGCTCCTAAGTTGATGTAATAGTCAGTAAGAAGTTGTAAAATTCAAGTTTTATTTATCGATTATTGACTCTTCACCCTTCTCTGGTCCTTTGCACATGAGTTAAACCCTTAAGATTTTGCATGAAAGTAGGACTAGCAACCGCGTTGCACGAGAGAATGTGAAAAGTGTTCATATGTAGTATTAATCTGAGAAATCCGTATGTTTTCGTCATTTGTTATCGAATCGACTTAAAGCCAGATCGTCACATTGTTCGCTCTTTTCTGTGAAACGGATGTATTTATCGTCTGCAAAGCTATGTCGCGTTCTGCGGTATGCAGAGACACTAACAGCACCATAGTAGAACACAGATTAAGATTCTAAGTTGATGTAATAGCCAGTAAGAAGTAGTACAATTCAAGTTTTAGTTATCGATTATTGACTTTTTACCCTTCTTTGGTGCCTAGGAGATTAGCTAGGACCTTAAGATTTTGCATGAAAGGAGGACTAGCAGCCGCGTTGCATTGGAGAATGTGAAAAGTGTTCATATGCAATAAAAACGTGAGAAATCCGGACGTTTTCGTCATTTGTTATCGTATCGACATAAAGCCAGATCGACAAATTGGCCACTGTTCTCTCTGAAACGGTTTCATTTATCGTCTGCAAAACTAAGTCGCATACTTCGGTATGCAGAGTCACTAAATCCACCATAGTTTAACACAGATGAAGCTTCTAAGTTGATCTAATAGCCAGTAGGAGGTTGTATAATTCAAGTTTTAGTTATCGATTATTGACTTTTTACCCTTCTTTGGTGCCTTGGATATGAACTAGGGCCTTAAAATTTTGCATGAAAGGTGGACTAGCAGCCGCGTTGCATGGTAGAATGTAAATAGTGTTCATAAATATAGAAAACCTTAGAAATCCGTCCGTTTTCGTCTTTTGTTATCGAATCGACTTAAAGCCAGATCGTCACATTATCCACTCTTCTCTCTTAAACGGTTACAACTATAGCCTGCAAAGCTATTTCGCTTGCTGCGGTATGCGGAGACACTAAAAGCACCATAGTAGAACGCAGATGAAGCTTCTAAGTTGATGTAATAGCCAGTAAGAAGTAGTACAATTCAAGTTTTAGTTATCTATTATTGACTTTTTAGCCGGCTTTGGTGCCTTGGACATGACCTAGTACATTAAGATTTTGCATGAAAGGAGGACTAGCAGCCGCGTTTGCTTGGGAGAATGTGAAAGGTGTTCATATGCAGTAAAAACCTGAAAAATCCGTCAGTTTGCGTCATTTGTTATCGAATCGACTTAAAGCCACATCGTCACATTGGCCGCTCTTCTCTCTAAAACGGTTACAATTATCGTCTACAAAGCTATGTCGCATGCTGCGGTATGCGGAGACGCTAAAAGCACCATAGAAGAACGTAGACGAAGCTTCTACGTTGATGTAATAGCCGGTAACAAGTAGTACTATTCAACTTTTAGTTATCTATTATTGGCTTTTTACCCTTCTTTGGTGCCTTGGACATGAGCTACGACCTTAAGATATTGCAAGAAAGGAGGACTAGCAGCCGCGGTGCATGGGCGAAAGTGAAA
The DNA here is from genome assembly GCF_023897955.1 of Schistocerca gregaria. Classification (NCBI taxonomy): domain Eukaryota; kingdom Metazoa; phylum Arthropoda; class Insecta; order Orthoptera; family Acrididae; genus Schistocerca; species Schistocerca gregaria. The sequence continues at coordinate 52,326 of NW_026061756.1, read as the reverse complement.
AGTGTTCATATGTTGTAAAAAATGAGAAATCCGACCGTTTTCGTCATTTGCTATCGAATCGGCCTAAAGCCAGATCGTCACATTAGCCACTCTTATCTCTGAAACGGTTACATTTATCGTCTGCAAAGCTATGTCGCGTGCTGCGGTATGCGGAGACACTAAAAGCACCATAGTAGAACGCAGATGAACCTTCTAAGTTGATCTAATAGCCAGTAATAAAAGGTAAAATTCAAGTTTTAGCTATCGATTATTGCCTGTTTAGCCGGCTTTGGTGCCTTGGACATGAGCTACGACCTTAAGATTTTGCAAGAAAGGAGGACTAGCAGCCGCGGTGCATGGGAGAAAGTGAAAAGTGTTCATATGTAGTAAAAAATGAGAAATCCGACCGTTTTCGTCATTTGTTATCGAATCGGCCTAAAGCCAGATCGTCACATTAGCCACTCTTATCCCTGAAACGGTTACATTTATCGTCTGCAAAGCTATGTCGCGTGCTGCGGTATGCGGAGGCACTAAAAGCGCCATAGTAGAACAGATGAAGCTTCTAAGCTGATGTAATAGCCAGTAAGATTTAGTAAAACTAAAGTTTTAGTTACCGATTATTGAGTTTTAACCCTCTTTGCTGCCTTGCACATGAGCACAGACCTTAAGATTTTGCATGAATGGAGGACTAGCAGCCCCGTTGCTCGGGAGAATGTGAAAAGTGTTCATATGTAGTATAAACCTGAGAAACCCGTACGTTTTGGTCGTTTGTTATCGAATCGACTTAAAGCCAGATCGTGACATTGCCCGCTCTTCTCTCTGAAACGGTTGCATTTATCGTCTGCAAAGCTATGTCGCGTGCTGCGGTATGCAGAGACACTAAAAGCACCATAGTAGAACACAGATGAAGCTTCCAAGTTGATGTAACAGCCCGTAAGAAGTAGTACAATTCAAGTTTTACTATTTGATTATTGACCTTTTACCCATGTTTGGTGCATTGGACATGAAGTACTACCTTAAGATTATGCATGAAAGGAGGACTAGTAGCTGCGTTGCACGGGCGAATGTGAAAAGTGTTCATATGTAGTAAAATACTGAGAAATCTGTCCGTTTTCGTCATTTGTTATTGAATCGACTTAAAGCCAGATCTTCATATTAGCCGCTCTTCTCTCTAAAACGGTTGCAATTATCGTCTAGAAAGCTATGTCACGTGCTGCGGTATGCGGAGACACTAAAAGCACCATAGTAGAACACAGATGAAGCTTCCAAGTTGATGTAATAGCCAGTAAGAAGTAGTACAATTCAAGTTTTAGTTACGATTATTGACTTTTCACCCTCCTTTGGTGCCTTGAAAATGATCTCAGACCTTAAGATTTTGCATGAATGGAGGACTAGCAGCCCCGTTGCTCGGGAGAATGTGAAAAGTGTTCATATGTAGTATAAACCTGAGAAACCCGTACGTTTTGGTCGTTTGTTATCGAATCGACTTAAAGCCAGATCGTGACATTGCCCGCTCTTCTCTCTGAAACGGTTACATGTATAGTCTGCAAAGCTATGTCGCGTGCTGCGGTATGCGGAGACAATAAAAGCACCATAGTAGAACAAGCATGAAGCATCTAAGTTGATGTAATAGCCAGTGAGAAGTAGTACAATTCAAGTTTTAGTTATCGATTAATGACTTTATACCCTTCTTTGGTGTCTTGGACATGAGCTGAGACCTTAAGAGTTTGCATAAAAGGAGGACTAGCAGCCGCGTTACACGGGCGAATGTGAAAAGTGTTCATATGTAGTATAAACCTGAGAAATAAGTACGTTTTCGTCATATGTTAGCGAATCGACTTAAAGCCACATCGTCACATCGGCCGCTCTTCTCTCTGAAACGGTTACATTTATCGTCTGCAAAGCTATGTCGCGTGCTGCGGTATGCGGAGACACTAAAAGCACCATACTAGAACACAGATGAAGCTTCTAAGTTGATGTAATAGTCAGTAATATGTTGTATAATTCAAGTTTTAGTCATCGATTATTGACTTTTCACCCTTCTTTAGTGCCGTGCACATGAGCTAGGACCTTAAGATTTTGCATGAAAGGAGGACTAGCAGCCGCGTTGCACGGGAGAATGTGAAAAGTGTTCATATGTAGTATAAACCTGAGAAATCCGTACGTTTTCGTCATATGTTAGCGAATCTACTTAAAGCCACATCGTCACATTGGCCTCTCTTCTCTCTGAAACGGTTACATTTATCGTCTGCAAAGGTATGTCGCGTGCTGCGGTTGCGGAGACACAACTTAGATGCTTCATGCTTGTTCTACTATGGTGCTTTTAGTGTCTCCGCATACCGCAGCTCGCGACATAGCTTTGCAGACTATACATGTAACCGTTTCAGAGAGCAGAGCGGGCAATGTCACGATCTGGCTTAAAGTCGATTCGAAAACAAACGACCAAAACGTACGGATTTCACATGTTTGTACTACATATGAAAACTTTTCACATTCTCCCGTGCCACGCGGCTGCCAGTCCTCCTTTCATGCAAAATCTTAAGGTCCTACCACATGTCTAAGGCACAAAAGAAGGGACTTAAAGCCAGATCGTCACATTGGCCGCTCTTCTCTCTGAAACGGTTGCATTTATCGTCTGCAAAGCTATGTCGCGTGCTGCGGTATGCGGAGGCACTAAAAGCGCCATAGTAGAACACAGATGAAGCATCTAAGTTGATGTAATAGCCAGTGAGAAGTAGTACAATTCAAGTTTTAGTTATCGATTAATGACTTTATACCCTTCTTTGGTGTCTTGAACATGAGCTGAGACCTTAAGAGTTTGCATGAAAGGAGGACTAGCAGCCGCGTTACACGGGTGAATGTGAAAAGTGTTCATATGTAGTAAAATACTGAGAAATACGTCCCTTTTCGTCATTTGATATTGAATCGACTTAAAGCCAGACCAACATATTAGCCGCACTTCTCTCTGAAACGGTTACATTTATCGTCTGCAAAGCTATGTCGCGTGCTGCGTTATGCGGAGACACTAAAAGCACCATAGTAGAACACAGATGAAGCTTCTAAGTTGATGTAAATGACATTAAGAAGTTGTACAATTCAAGTTTTATATATCGAATATTGACTTTTTTCCCTTCTTAGACATGTCGTAGGACCTTAAGATTTTGCATGAATGGAGGACTTGCAGCCGCGTTGCACGGGAGAATGTGAAAAGTGTTCATATGTAGTAAAAACCAGTGAAATCCGTCCGTTTTCGTTATTTGTTATCGAATCGACTTAAAGCCAGATCGTCACATTGGCCGCTCTTCTCTCTGAAACGGTTGCATTCATCGTCTGCAAAGCTATGTCGCGTGCTGCGGTATGCGGAGGCAGTAAAAGCGCCATAGTAGAACACAGATGAAGCTTCTAAGCTGATGTAATAGCCAGTAAGATTTAGTAAAATTCAAGTTTTAGTTATCGGTTATTGACTTTTACCCTTCATTGGTGCCTTGGACATGAGCTTCGTCCTTAAGATTTTGCATGAAAGGAGGACTACCAGCCGCGTTGCAAGAGAGAATGTGAAAAGTGTTCATATGTAGTATTAACTTGAGAAATCCGTCCCTTTTCGTCATTTGATATTGAATCGACTTAAAGCCAGATCAACATATTAGCCGCTCTTCTCTCTGAAACGGTTACATTTATCGTCTGCAAAGCTATGTCGCGTGCTTGGTTATGCGGAGACACTAAAAGCACCATAGTACATCACAGATGAAGCTTCTAAGTTGATGTAACAGCCATTAAGAAGTAGTACAATTCAAGTTTTAGTTATCGTTTATTGACATTTTTCCCTTCTTTGGTGCCTTGGACATGAGGTAGGACCTTAAGATTATGCATGAAAGGAGGACTAGCAACCGCGTTGCACGGGAAGATGTGAAAAGTGTTCATATGTAGTAAAAACCTGTGAAATCCGTCCGTTTTCGTCATTTGTTATCGAATCGACTTAAAGCCAGACCGTCACATTGGCGCTCTTCTCTCTGAATCGGTTGTATTTATCGTCTGCAAAGCAATGTCGCGTGCTGCGGTATGCGGAGACACTAAAAGCTCCATAGTAGAGCACAAAATAAGCTTCTAAGTAGATGTAATAGCCAGTAAGAAGTAGTACAATTCAAGTTTTAGTTATCGATTTTTGACTTTTCTCCCTTCTTTGGTGCCTTGCACAAGAGCTAGGACCTTAAGATTTTGCATGAAAGGATGACTAGCAGCCGCGTTGCACGGGAGAATGTGGAAAGTGTTCATATGTAGTATAAACCTGAGAAAACCGTACGTTTTCGTCATTTGTTAGCGAATCGACTTAAAGCCAGATCGTCACATTGGCTGCTCTTCTCTCTGAAACGGTTACATTTATCGTCTGCAAACCTATGTCGAGTGCTGCGGTAGGCGGAGACACTAAAAGCACCATAGTAGAACACAGATGAAACTTATAAGTTGATGTAACAGCCATTAAGAAGTTGTATAATTCAAGTTTTATATATCGTTTATTGACTTTTTTCCCTTCTTTGGTGCCTTAGACATGTGGTAGGACCTTAAAATTATGCATGAAAAGAGGACTAGCAGCCGCGTTGCACGGGCGAATGTGAAAAGTTTTCAAATGTAGTAAAAACCAGTGAAATCCGTCCGGTTTCATCATTTGTTATCGAATCCACTTAAAGCCAGATCGTCATATTGGTCGCTCTTCTCTCTGAAACGGTTACATTTATCGTCTGCAAAGCTATGTTGCGTGCTGCGGTATGCAGAGACACTAAAAGCACCATAGTAGAACACTGATAAAGCTTCTAAGTTGATGTAATAGCGAGTAAGAAGTAGTACAATTCAAGTTTTAGTTATCGATTATTGACTTTTCACCCTTCTTTGGTGCCTTGCACATGAGCTCAGACCTTAAGATTTTGCATGAATGGAGGACTAGCAGCCGCGTTGCACGGGAGAATGTGAAAAGTGTTCATATGTAGTATAAACCTGAGAAATCAGTACGTTTTGGTCATTTGTTATCGAATCGCCTTAAAGCCAGATCGTGACATTGACCGCTTTTCTCTCTGAAACGGTTACATTTATCGTCTGCAAAGCTATGTCGCGTGCTGCGGTATTCGGAGGCACTAAAAGCGCCATAGTAGAACGTAGATGAAGCTTCTAAGTTGATATAATAGCCAGTAAGATTTAGTACAATTCAAGTTTTAGTTCTCAATTATTGACTTTATACCCTTCTTTGGTGCATTGGACATGAGCTAAGAACCTTAAGATTTTGCATGAAGGGAGGTCTAGCAGCCGCGTTGCTCGGGAGAGTTTGAAAGGTGTTCATATGTAGTATAAACCTGAAAAATCCGTCCGCTTTCGTCATTTGTTATCGAATCGACTTAAGGCCAGATCGTCACATTGGCTGCTCTTCTCTCTGAAACTATTACATTTATCGTCTGCAAAGCTATGTCGCGTGCTGCGGTATGCGGAGATACTAAAAGCTCCATAGTAGAACACAGATGAAGCCTCTAAGTTGATGTAATAGCCCGTAAGGAGTAGTACAATTCAAGTTTTATATATTGATTATTGACTTTTCTCCCTTCTTTGGTGCCTTGGACATGAGGTAGGACTTTAAGATTATGCATGAAAGGAGGACTAGCAACCGCGTTGCACGGGAGAATGTGAAAAGTGTTCATATGTAGTACAAACCTGAGAAATCCGTACGTTTTCGTCATTTGTTATCGAATCGACTTAAAGCCAGATCGTCACATTGGTCGCTCTTCTCTCTGAAACGATTACATTTATCGTCTGCAAAGCTATGTCTCGTGCTGCGTTATGCGGAGACACTAAATGCACCATAGTAGAACACAGATGAAGCTTCTAAGTTGATGTAAAAGCCATTAAGAAGTTGTACAATTCAAGTTTTATATATCGAATATTGACTTTTTTCCCTTCTTTGGTGCCTTAGACATGTCGTAGGACCTTAAGATTTTGCATGAATGGAGGACTAGCAGCCGCGTTGCACGGGAGAATGTGAAAAGTGTTCAAATGTAGTATTAACCTGAGAAATCCGTACGTTTTGGTCATTTGATATCGAATTGACTTAAAGCCAGATCGTCACATTGCCGCCCTTCTACATCTACATCTACATCCGTACTCCGCAAGCCACCTGACGGTGTGTGGCGGAGGGTACCCTGAGTACCTCTATCGGTTCTCCCTTCTATTCCAGTCTCGTATTGTACGTGGAAAGAAGGATTGTCGGTATGCTTCTGTGTGGGCTCTAATCTCTCTGATTTTATCCTCATGGTCTCTTCGCGAGATATACATAGGAGGGAGCAATATACTGCTTGACTCTTCGGTGAAGGTATGTTCTCGAAACTTCAACAAAAGCCCGTACCGAGCTACTGAGCGTCTCTCCTGCAGAGTCTTCCACTGGAGTTTATCTATCATCTCCGTAACGCTTTCGCAATTACTAAATGATCCTGTAACGAAGCGCGCTGCTCTCCGTTGGATCTTCTCTATCTCTTCTATCAACCCTACCTGGTGCGGATCCCACACTGCTGAGCAGTATTCAAGCATTGGGCGAACAAGCGTACTGTAACCTATTTCCTTTGTTGTCGGATTGCATTTCCTTAGGATTCTTCTCTCTGAAACGGTTACATTTATCGTCTGCAAAGCTATGTCGCGTGCTGCGGTATGCGGAGACACTAAAAGCTCCATAGTAGAGCACAAAATAAGCTTCTAAGTTGATGTAAAAGCCAGTAAGAAGTAGTACAATTCAAGTTTTAGTCATCGATTATTGACTTTTCACCCTTCTTTAGTGCCGTGCACATGAGCTAGGAACTGAAGATTTTGCATGAAATGAGGACTAGCAGCTGCGTTGCACGGGAGAATGTGAAAAGTGTTCATATGTAGTAAAAACCGGTGAAATCCGTCCGTTTTCTTCATTTGTTATTGAAACCACTTAAAGCCAGAGCGTCATATTGGTCGCTGTTCTCTCTGAAACGGTTACATTTATCGACTGCAAAGCTATGTCGCGTTCTGCGGTATGCAGAGACACTAAAAGCACCATAGTAGAACACAGAGGAAGCTTCTACGTTAATGTAATAGCGAGTAAGTAGTAGTACAATTCAAGTTTGTTCATGGATTATTGACGTTTTAGCCGGCTTTGGTGACTTGGACATGAGCTAGAACCTTAAGATTTTCTATGAAAGAAGGACTAGCCGCCGCGTTGCATGGGAGAATGTGAAAAGAGTTGATATGTAGTAAAAACCTGAGAGATCCGTCCGTTTTCGTCATTTGTTATCAAATCGTCTTACAGCCAGATCGTTACATTGGCTCTTCTCTCTGAAACGGTTGTATTTATCGTCTGCTAAGCTATGTCGCGTGCTGCGGTATGCAGAGATACTAAAAGCACCATAGTAGAACACAGATGAAGCTTCCAAGTTGATGTAATAGCGAGTAAGAAGTAGTACAATTCAAGTGTTAGTTATCGATTTTTGACTTTTCTCCCTTCTTTGGTGCCTTGCACATGAGCTAGGACCTTAAGATTTTGCATGAAAGGAGGACTAGCAGCCGCGTGGCACGGGAGAATGTGAAAAGTGTTCATATCTAGTACAAACCTGTGAAATTCGTACGTTTTGGTCATTTGATATCGAATCGACTTAAAGCCAGATCGTCACATTGGCCGCCCTTCTCTCTGTAACGGTTACATTTATCGTCTGCAAAGCTATGTCGCGTGCTGCGGTATGCGGAGACACAAAAAGCACCATACTAGAACACAGATGAAGCTTCTAAGTTGATCTAATAGTCAGTAAGATGTTGTATAATTCAAGTTTTAGTCATCGATTATTGACTTTTCACCCTTCTTTAGTGCCGTGCACGTGAGCTAGGACCTTAAGATTTTGCATGAAAGGAGGACTAGCAGCCGCGTGGCACGGGAGAATGTGAAAAGTGTTCATATGTAGTATAAACCTGAGAAATCCGTACGTTTTCGTCATTTGTTAGCGAATCGACTTAAAGCCAGATCGTCACATTGGCCGCTCTTCTCTTTGAAACGGTTGCATTTATCGTCTGCAAAGCTATGTCGCGTGCTGCGGTATGCGGAGGCACTAAAAGCGCCATAGTAGAACACAGATGAAGCTTCTAAGTTGTTGTAATAGCCAGTAAGATTTAGTAAAATTCAAGTTTTAGTTATCGATTATTGACTTTTACCCTTCTTTGGTGCCTTGGACATGAGCTAAGAACCTTAAGATTTTGCATGAAGGGTGGTCTAGTAGCCGCGTTGCACGGGAGAGTTTGAAAAGTGTTCATATGTAGTACAAACCTGAGAAATCCGTCCGCTTTCGTCATTTGTTATCGAATCGACTTTAAGCCAGATCGTCACATTGGCTGCTCTTCTCTCTGAAACGATTACATTTATCGTCTGCAAAGCTATGTCGCGTGCTGCGGTATGCGGAGACACTAAAAGCACCATAGTAGAACAAGCATGAAGCATCTAAGTTGATGTAATAGCCAGTGAGAAGTAGTACAATTCAAGTTTTAGTTATCGATTAATGACTTTATACCCTTCTTTGGTGTCTTGGACATGCGCTGAGATCTTAAGAGTTTGAATGAAAGGAGGACTAGCAGCCGCGTTCCACGGGCGAATGTGAAAAGTGTTCATATGTTGTAAAATACTGAGAAATCCGTCCCTTTTCGTCATTTGATATTGAATCGACTTAAAGCCAGATCAACATATTTGCCGCTCTTCTCTCTGAAACGGTTACATTTATCGTCTGCAAAGCTATATCGCGTGCTGCGTTATGCGGAGACACTAAGGGCACCATAGTAGAACACAGATGAAGCTTCTAAGTTGATGTAACAGCCATTAAGAAGTTGTACAATTCAAGTTTTATATATCGTTTATTGACTATTTTCCCTTGTTTGGTGCCTTAGACATGTGGTAGGACCTTAAGATTACGCATGAAAGGAGGACTAGCAGCCGCGTTGCACGGGCGAATGTGAAAAGTGTTCATATGTAGTAAAAACCAGTGAAATCCGTCCGTTTTCATCATTTGTTATCGAATCCACTTAAAGCCAGATCGTCATATTGGTCGCTCTTCTCTCTGAAACGGTTACATTTATCGTCTGCAAAGCTATGTCGCGTGCTGCGGTATGCAGAGACACTAAAAGCACCATTGTAGAACACAGATGAAGCTTCTAAGTTGATGTAATAGCCAGTAAGAAGTAGTACAATTCAACTTTTAGTTATCGATTATTGACTTTTTAGCCGGCTTTGGTGCCATGGACATGAGCTAGGAACTTAAGATTTTGCATGAAAGGAGGACTAGGAGCTGCGTTGCACGGGAAAATGTGAAAAGTGTTCATATGTAGTAAAAACCGGTGAAATCCGTCCGTTTTCGTCATTTGTTATTGAATCCACTTAAAGCCAGAGCGTCATATTGGTCGCTCTTCTCTCTGAAACGGTTAATTTATCGTCTGCAAAGCTATGTCGCGTTCTACGGTTGCGGAGACACTAAACGCAACATAGTAGAACACAGATGAAGCTTCTAAGTTAATGTAATAGCGAGTAAGAAGTAGTACAATTCAAGTTTGTTCTTGGATTATTGACTTTTTAGCTGGCTTTGGTGACTTGGACATGAGCTAGGACCTTAAGATTTCCCATCAAAGGAGGACTAGCCGTAGCGTTGCATGGGGGAATGTGAAAAGTGTTGATATGTAGTAAAAACCTGAGAGATCCGTCCGTTTTCGCCATTTGTTATCAAATTGTCTTACAGCCAGATCGTTACATTGGCTCTTCTCTCTGAAACGGTTGTATTTATCGTCTGCTAAGCTATGTCGCGTGCTGCGGTATGCAGAGACACTAAAAGCACCATAGTAGAACACAGACGAAGCTTCCAAGTTGATGTAATAGCCCGTAAGAAGTAGTACAATTCAAGTTTTATATATGGATTATTGACTTTTTCGCTTCTCTGGTGCCTTGGACATGAGGTAGGACCTTAAGATTATGCATGAAAGGAGGACTAGCAGCCGCGTTGCACGGGTAAATGTGAAAAGTGTTCATATGTAGTAAAAACCAGTGAAATCCGTACGTTTTCGTCATTTGTTATCGAATCGACTTAAAGCCAGATCGTCACATTGCGGCTCTTCTCCCTGAATCGGTTGTATTTATCGTCTGCAAAGCAATGTCGCGTGCTGCGGTATGCGGAGACACTAAAAACTCCATAGTAGAGCACAAAATAAGCTTCTAAGTTGATGTAATAGCGAGTAAGAAGTAGTACAATTCAAGTTTTAGTTATCGATTTTTGACTTTTCTCCATTCTTTGGTGCCTTGCACAAGAGCTAGGACCCTAAGATTTTGCATGAAAGGAGGACTAGCAGCCGCGTTGCAGGGGAGAATGTGAAAAGTGTTCATATGTATTATAAACCTGAGAAAACCGTACGTTTTCGTCATTTGTTAGCGAATCGACTTAAAGCCAGATCGTCACATTGGCCGCTCTTCTCTCTGAAACGGTTACATTTATCGTCTGCAAAGCTATGTCGAGTGCTGCGGTATGCGGAGACACTAAAAGCCCCATAGGAGAACACAGATGAAGCTTATAAGTTGATGTAATAGCGAGTAAGAAGTAGTACATTTCAAGTTTTAGTTATGGATTATTGACTTTTTAGCCGGCCTTGGTGCCTTGGACATGAGCTACGACCTTAAGATTTTGCATGAAAGGAGGACTACCAGCCGCGTTGCAAGGGAGAATGTGAAAAGTGTTCATATATAGTATTAACCTGAGAAATCCGTACGTTTTCGTCATTTGTTATCGAATCGACTTAAAGCCAGATCGTCACATTGGCCGCTCTTCTCTCTGAAACGGTTGCATTTATCGTCTGCAAAGCTATGTCGCGTGCTGCGGTATGCGGAGGCACTAAAAGCGCCATAGTAGAACACAGATGAACCTTCTAAGCTGATGTAATACCCAGTAAGATTTAGTAAAATTCAAGTTTTAGTTATCGATTATTGACTTTTACCCTTCTTTGGTGCCTTGGACATGAGCTACGACCTTAAGATTTTGCATGAAAGGAGGACTACCAGCCGCGTTGCAAGGGAGAATGTGAAAAGTGGTCATAAGTAGTATTAACCTGAGAAATTTTCGTCATTTGTTATCGAATCGACTTAAAGCCAGATCGTCACATTGGCCGCTCTTCTCTCTGAATCGGTTGCATTTATCGTCTGCAAAGCTATGTCGCGTGCTGCGGTATGCGGAGGCACTAAAAGCGCAACAGTAGAACACAGATGAAGCTTCTAAGCTGATGTAATAGCCAGTAAGATTTAGTAAAATTCAAGTTTTAGTTATCGATTATTGACTTTTACCCTTCTTTGGTGCCTTGGACATGAGCTAAGAACCTTAAGATATTGCATGAAGGGTGGTCTAGTAGCCGCGTTGCACGGGAGAGTTTGAAAAGTGTTCATATGTAGTACAAACCTGAGAAATCCGTCCGCTTTCGTCATTTGTTATCGAATCGACTTTAAGCCAGATCGTCAGATTGGCTGCTCTTCTCTCTGAAACGATTACATTTATCGTCTGCAAAGATATGTCGCGTGCTGCGGTATGCGGAGACACTAAAAGCACCATAGTAGAACAAGCATGAAGCATCTCAGTTGATGTAATAGCCAGTGAGAAGTAGTACAATTCAAGTTTTAGTTATCGATTAATGACTTTATACCCTTCTTTGGTGTCTTGGACATGAGCTGAGACCTTAAGAGTTTGCATGAAAGGAGGACTAGCAGCCGCGTTCCACGGGCGAATGTGAAAAGTGTTCATATGTGGTAAAATACTGAGAAATCCGTCACTTTTCGTCATTTGATATTGAATCGACTTAAAGCCAGATCAACATATTAGCCGCTCTTCTCTCTGAAACGGTTACATTTATCGTCTGCAAAGCTATGTCGCGTGCTGCGTTATGCGGAGACACTAAAGGCACCATAGTAGAACACAGATGAAGCTTCTAAGTTGATGTAGCAGCCATTAAGAAGTTGTAGAATTCAAGTTTTATATATCGTTTATTGACTTTTTTCCCTTCTTTGGTGCCTTAGACATGTGGTAGGACCTTAAGATTATGCATGAAAGGAGGACTAGCAGCCGCGTTGCACGGGCGAATGTGGAAAGTGTTCATATGTAGTAAAAACCAGTGAAATCCGTCCGTTTTCATCATTTGTTATCGAATCCACTTAAAGCCAGATCGCCACATTGGCCGCTCTTCTCTCTGAAACGGTTGTATTTATCGTCTGCAAAGCAATGTCGTGTGCTGCGGTATGCGGAGACACTAAACGCAACATAGTAGAATACAGATGTAGCTTCTAAGTTAATGTAATAGCGAGTAAGAATTAGTACAATTCAAGTTTGTTTATGGATTATTGACTTTTTAGCCGGCTTTGGTGCCTTGGACATGAGCTAGGACCTTAAGATTTTCCATGAAAGGAGGACTAGCCGCCGCGTTCATGGGAGAATGTGAAAAGTGTTGATATGTAGTAGAAACCTGAGAGATCCGTCCGTTTTCGTCATTTGTTATCAAATCGTCTTACAGCCAGATCGTTACATTGGGTCTTCTCTCTGAAACGGTTGTATTTATCGTCTGCTAAGCTATGTCGCATGCTGCGGTATGCAGAGATATTAAAAGCACCATAGTAGAACACAGATGAAGCTTCCAAGTTGATGTAATAGCCAGTAAGAAGTAGTACAATTCAAGTTTTAGTTATCGATTTTTGACTTTTCTCCCTTCTTTGGTGCCTTGCACAAGAGCTAGGACCTTTAGATTTTGCATGAAAGGAGGTCTAGCAGCCGCGTTGCAGGGGAGAGTTTGAAAAGTGTTCATATGTAGAACAAACCGGAGAAATCCGTCCGCTTTCGTCATTTGTTATCGAATCGACTTTAAGCCAGATCGTCACATTGGCTGCTCTTCTCTCTGAAACGATTACATTTAGCGTCGGCAAAGCTATGTCGCGTCTGCGGTATGCTGAGACACTAAAAGCTCCATAGTAGAACAAGCATGAAGCATCTAAGTTGATGTAATAGCCAGTGAGAAGTAGTACAATTCAAGTTGTAGTTATCGATTAATGACTTTATACCCTTCTTTGGTGTCTTGGACATGAGCTGAGACCTTAAGAGTTTGCATGAAAGGAGGACTAGCAGCCGCGTTACACGGGCGAATGTGAAAAGTGTTCATATGTAGTAAAATACTGAGAAATCCGTCCCTTTTCGTCATTTGATATTGAATCGACTTAAAGCCAGATCAACATATTAGCCGCACTTCTCTCTGAAACGGTTACATTTATCGTCTGCAAAGCTATGTCGCGTGAGGCGTTATTCCGAGACACTAAAAGCACCATAGTAGAACACAGATGAAGCTTCTAAGTTGATGTAAAATCCATTAAGAAGTTGTACAATTCAAGTTTTATATATCGATTATTGACTTTTTTCCCTTCTTTGGTGCCTTAGACATGTCGTAGGACCTTAAGATTTTGCATGAATGGAGGACTAGCAGCCGCGTTGCACGGGAGAATGTGAAAAGTGTTCCTATGTAGTACAAACCTGAGAAATCCGTACGTTTTGGTCATTTGATATCGAATCGACTTAAAGCCAGATCGTCACATTGGCCGCCCTTCTCTCTGAAACGGTTACATTTATCGTCTGCAAAGCTATGTCGCGTGCTGCGGTATGCGGAGACACTAAAAGCACCATACTAGAACACAGATGAAGCTTCTAAGTTGATGTAATAGTCAGTAAGATGTTGTATAATTCAAGTTTTAGTCATCGATTATTGACTTTTCACCCTTCTTTAGTGCCGTGCACATGAGCTAGGAACTGAAGATTTTGCATGAAAGGAGGACTAGCAGCTGCGTTGCACGGGAGAATGTGAAAAGTGTTCATATGTAGTAAAAACCAGTGAAATCCGTCCGTTTTCGTTATTTGTTATCGAATCGTCTTACAGCCAGATCGTTACATTGGCTCTTCTCTCTGAAACGGAAGTATTTATCGTCTGCTAAGCTATGTCGCGTGCTGCGGTATGCAGAGATACTAAAGGCACCATAGTAGAACACAGTTGAAGCTTCCAAGTTGATGTAATAGCCAGTAAGAAGTAGTACAATTCAAGTTTTAGTTATCGATTTTTGACTTTTTTCCCTTCTTTGGTCCCTTGGACATGAGTTAGGACCTTAAGATTTTGCATGAAAGGGTGACTAGCAACCGTGTTGCACGGGAGGATGTGAAAAGTGTTCATATGTAGTAAAAACCAGTGAAATCCGTTCGTTTTCGTCATTTGTTATCGAATCGACTTAAAGCCAGATCGTCACATTGGCCGCTCTTCTCTCTGAAACGGTTACATTTATCGTCTGCAAAGCTATGTCGCGTGCTGCGGTATGCGGAGACACTAAAAGCACCATAATAGAACACAGATGAAGGTTCTAAGTTGATGTAATAGCCAGTCAGAAGTAGTACAATTCAAGTTTTAGGTATCGATTATTGACTTTTTACCCTTCTTTGGTGCCTTGGACATGAGCTAGGAACTTAAGATTTTGCATGAAAGGAGGACTAGCAGCCGCGTTGCACGGGAGAAAGTGAAAAGTGTTCATATGTAGTAAAAACCGGTGAAATCCGTCCGTTTTCGTCATTTCTTATTGAATCCACTTAAAGCCAGAGCGTCATATTGGTCGCTCTTCTCTCTGAAACGGTTACATTTATCGTCTGCAAAGCTATGTCGCATTCTGCGGTTGCGGAGACACTAAACGCAACATAGTAGATCACAGATGAAGCTTCAAAGTTAATGTAATAGCGAGTAAGAAGTAGTACAATTGAAGTTTGTTTATGGATTATTGACTTTTTAGCCGGCTTTGGTGACTAGGACATGAGCTAGGACCTTAAAATTTTCCATGAAAGGAGGACTAGCCGCAGCGTTGCATGGGAGAATGTGAAAAGTGTTGATATGTAGTAAAAACCTGAGAGATCCGTCCGCTTTCCTCATTTGTTATGAAATCGTCTTACAGCCAGATCGTTACATTGGCTCTTCTCTCAAATGGTTGTATTTATCGTCTGCTAAGCTATGTCTCGTGCTGCGGTATGCAGAGACACTAAAAGCACCATAGTAGAACACAGATGAAGCTTCCAAGTTGATGTAATAGCCCGTAAGAAGTAGTACAATTCAAGTTTTATATATCGATTATTGACTTTTTTCCCTTCTCTGGTGCCTTGGACATGAGGTAGGACCTTAAGATTATGCATGAAAGGAGGACTAGCAGCCGCGTTGCACGGGAGAATGTGAAAAGTGTTCATACGTACTAAAAACCAGTGAAATCCGTCCGTTTCCGTTATTTGTTATCGAATCGACTTAAAGCCAGATCGTCACATTGGCCGCTCTTCTCTCTGAAACGGTTGTATTTATCGTCTGCAAAGCAATGTCGCGTGCTGCGGTATGCGGAGACACTAAACGCAACATAGTAGAACACAGATGTAGCTTCTAAGTTAATGTAATAGCGAGTAAGAATTAGTACAATTCAAGTTTTTTTTATGGATTATTGACTTTTTAGCCGGCTTTGGTGCCTTGGACATGAGCTAGGACCTTAAGATTTTCCATGAAAGAGGACTAGCCGCCGCGTTGCATGGGAGAATGTGAAAAGTGTTGATATGTAGTAGAAACCTGAGAGATCCGTCCGTTTTCGTCATTTGTTATCAAATCATCTTACAGCCAGATCGTTACATTGGCTCTTCTCTCTGAAACGGTTGTATTTATCGTCTGCTAAGCTACGTCGCGTGCAGCGGTATGCAGAGATACTAAAAGCACCATAGTAGAACACAGATGAAGCTTCCAAGTTGATGTAATAGCTATTAAGAAGTAGTACAATTCAAGTTTTAGTTATAAATTATTGACTTTTTAGCCGGCTTTGGTGCCTTGGACATGAGCTAGGACCTTACGATTTTGCATGAAAGGAGGACTAGCAGCCGCGTTGCACGGGAGAAAATGAAAAGTGTTCATATACAGTATAAACCTGAAAAATCCGTACGTTTTGGTCATTTGTTATCGAATCGCCTTAAAGCCAGATCGTGACATTGACCGCTCTTCTCTCTGAAACGGTTACATTTATTGTCAGCAAAGCTATGTCACGTGCTGCGGTATGCGGAGACACTAAAAGCACCATAGTAGAACAAGCATGAAGCATCTAAGTTGATGTAATAGCCAGTGAGAAGTAGTACAATTCTACTTTTAGTTATCGATTAATGACTTTATACCCTACTTTGGTGTCTTGGACATGAGCTGAGACCTTAAGATTTTGCATGAAAGGAGGACTAGCAGCCGCGTTCCACGGGCGAATGTGAAAATTGTTCATATGTAGTAAAATACTGAGAAATCCGTCCGTTTTCGTCATTTGATGTTGAATCGACTTAAAGCCAGATCTTCATATTAGCCGCTCTTCTCTCTGAAACGGTTACATTTATCGTCTGCAAAGCTATGTCGGGTGCTGCAGTATGCAGAGTCAATAAAAGCACCATAGTAGAACACAGATGAAGCTTCTAAGTTGATGTAGTAGCTATTAAGAAGTTGTACAATTCAAGTTTTATATATCGATTATTGACTTTTTTCCCTTCTTTGGTGCCTTGGACTTGAGGTAGGACCTTAAGATTTTGCATGAAAGGAGGACTAGCAACCGCGTTGCACGGGAGGATGTGAAAAGTGTTAATGTGTAGTAAAAACCAGTGAATTCCGTCCGTTTTCATCATTTGTTATCGAATCCACTTAAAGGCAGATCGTCATATTGGTCGCTCTTCTCTCTGAAACATTTACATTTATCGTCTGCAAAGCTATGTCGCGTGCTGCGGTATGCACAGACACTAAAAGCACCATAGTAGAACACAGATGAAGCTTCCAAGTTGATGTAATAGCCCGTAAGAAGTAGTACAATTCAAGTTTTATATAATCGATTTTTGACTTTTTTTCCCTTCTTTGGTGCTTTGGACATGAGGTAGGACCTTAAGATTATGCATGAAAGGAGGACTAGCAGCCGCGTTGGACGGGAGAATGTGAAAAGTGTTCATATGTAGTAAAAAACCAGAGTTTTCCGTCCGTTTTCGTCATTTGTTATCGAATCGACTTAAAGCCAGATCGTCATATTGGCCGCTCTTCTCTCTGAATCGGTTACATTTATCGTCTGCAAAAGTATGTCGCATACTGCGGTATGCAGAGACATTAAAAGCACCATAGTAGAACACACATGAAGATTCTAAGTCGATGTAATAGCCAGTAAAAAGTAGTACAATTCAACTTTTCGTTATCGATTATTGACTTTTTACCCTTCTTTGGTGCCTAGTAGATGAGCTAGGACCTTAAGATATTGCATGAAAGGAGGACTAGCAGCCGCGTTGCACGGGAGAATGTGAAAAGTGTTAATATGTAGTAAAAACCTGAGAAATCCGTCCGTTTTCGTAATTTGTTATCGAAACGACTTAAAGCCCGATAGTCATATTGGCCGCTCTTCTCTCTGAAAGAGTTACATATATCGTCTGCAAAACTATGTCGCATACTGCGGAATGCAGAGACACTAAAAGCACCATAGTAGAACTCAGATGAAGCTTTTAAGTTGATGTAATAGCCAGTAAGAAGTAGTATAATTCAAGCTTTAGTTATCGATTATTGACTTTTTACCCTCCTTTGTTGCCTTGTACATGGGCTAGGACCATACGATTTTGCATGAAAGGAGGACTAGCAGCCGCGTTGCACTGAAGAATGTGAAAAGTGTTCATGTTTAGTAAAAACCTTAGATATCCGTCCTTTTTCGTCATTTCTTATCGAATCGACTTAAAGCCAGATCGTCACATTGGCCGCTCTACTCTCTGAAACGGTTGTATTTATCGTCTGCAAAGCTTTGTCGCATGCTGCGGTATGCGGAGACACTAAAAGCACCATAGTAGAACACAGATGAAACTTCTAAGTTGATGTAATAGTCAGAACTACAATTCTAATTTTAGTTATCGATTATGGACTTTTTACCCTTCTTTGGTGCACGGACATGAGCTAGGACCTTAAGATTTTGCATGAAAGAAGGAATAGCAGCCGCGTTCCACGGGAGAATGTGTAAAGTGTTCATATGTAGAAAAATCTGAGAAATCCATCCGTTTTCGTCATTTGTTATCGAATCGACTTAAAGCCAGATTGTCACATTGGCCGCTCTTCTCTCTGAAACGATTGTATTTATCGTCTGCAAAGCTATGTCGCGTGCTGCGGTATGCGTAGACACTAATAGCACCATAGTAGAACGTAGATGAAGCTTGCAAATTGATGTAATAGCCAGTAAGAAGTAGTACCATTCAAGTTTTAGTTATCGATTATTGACTTTTTTGCCGGCTTTGGTGCCTTGGACATGACGTAATACCTTAAGATTTTGCATGAAAGGAGGACTAGCAGCCGCGTTGCATGGGAGAAGGTGAAAAGTGTTCATATGTAGTAAAAAAATGAGAAATCCGTCCGTTTTCGTCATTTGTTATCGAATCGACTTAAAGCCAGATCGTCACATTGGCCGCTCTTCTCTCTGAAACGGATACATTTATCGTCTGCAAAGTTATGTGGCGTTCTGCGGTATGCGGAGAAACTAAAAGCATCATAGTAGAACACAGATGAAGCTTCTAAGTTGATATAATAAATAGCCAGTAAGAAGTAGTACAACTCAAGTTTTAGTTAACGATTATTGACTTTTTACTCTTCTTTTTCGTGCCTTGGACATGAGGTAGGATCTTCAAATTTTGTATGAAAGGAGGACTAGCAGCAGCGTTGCATGGGTGCATGTGAAAAGTGGTCATATGTAGTAAAGACCTGAGAAATCGTCCGTATTCGCCATTTGTTGTCGAATCTACTTAAAGACAGATCGTCACATTGGCTGCTCTTCTCTCTTAAACGGTTACATTATTGTCTGCAAAGCTATGTCGCGTGCTGCGGTATGCGGAGACACTAAAAGCACTGTAGTAGAACACAGATGAAGCTTCTAAGTTGATGTAATAGCCAGTAAGAAGTACTACATTTCAAGATTTAGATATGAATTATTGATTATGTAGCCGGCTTTTGTGCCTTGGACATGTGATAGGACCTTAAGATTTTGCATGAAAGCAGGACTAGGAGCCGCGTTGCATGGGAGAATGTGCAAAGTGTTCCTATGTAGTAAAAATCTGAGAGATCCGTCCGTTTTCGTCATTTGTTATCGAATCGACTTAAAGCCAGTTCGTCATATTGGCCTTTCTTCTCTCTGAAACGGTTACATTTAACGTCTGCAAAAGTATGTCGCATACTGCGGTTTGCAGAGACACTAAAAGCACCATAGTAGAACTCAGATGAAGCTTTTAAGTTGATGTAATAGCCAGTAAGAAGTAGTATAATTCAAGTTTTAGTTATCGATTATTGACTTTTTACCCTCCTTTGGTGGCTTGGACATGAGCTAGGACCTTAAGATTTTGCATGAAAGGTGGACTAGCAGCCGCGTTGCATGGGAGAATCTGAAAAGTGTTCATATGTAGTAAAAACCTGAGAAATCCGTCCGTTTTCCTCATTTGTGATCGAATCGACTTAAAGCCAGATCGTCACATTGGCCGCTCTTCTCTCTGAAACGGTTGTATTTATCGTCTGCAAAGCTATGTCGCGTGCTGCGGTATGCGGAGACACTAAAAGCACTGTAGTAGAACACAGATGAAGCTTCTAAGTTGATGTAATAGCCAGTAAGAAGTACTACATTTCAAGATTTAGATATGAATTATTGATTATGTAGCCGGCTTTTGTGCCTTGGACATGTGATAGGACCTTAAGATCTTGCATGGAAGCAGGACTACCATCCGCGTTGCATGGGAGAATGTGCAAAGTGTTCATATGTAGTCAAAATCTGAGAGATCCGTCCGTTTTCGTCATCTGTTATCGAATCGACTTAAAGCCAGATCGTCACATTGGCCGCTCTTCTCTCTGAAACGATTACAGTTCTTGTCTGCAAAGCTATCTCGCGTTCTGCGGTATGCAGAGACACTAAAAGCACCATAGCAGGTCACAGATTAAGCTTCTAAGTTGATGTAATAGACAGTAAGAATTAGTACAATTTAAGTTTTAGTTATCGATTATCGACTTTTTAGCCGGCTTTGGTGCCTTGGATATGACGTAATACCTTAAGATTTTCCATGAGAGGAGGACTAGCAGCCGCGTTGCATAGGAGAAGGTGAAAAGTGTTCATATGTAGTAAAAAAATGAGAAATCCTTCAGTTTCCCTCATTTGTTATCGAATCGACATCAAGCCAGATCGTCACATTGGCCGCTCTTCTCTCTGAAACGGGTACATTTATCATCTGCAAAGTTATGTGACGTTCTGCGGTATGCGGAGAAACTAAAAGCACCATAGAAGAACACACATGTAGCTTCTAAGTTGATGTAATAGCCAGTAAGAAGTAGTACAATTCAAGTTTTAGTTAACGATTATTGACTTTTTATCCTTCTTTGGTGCCTTGGACATGAGGCAGGACCTTCAGATTTTGCATTAAAGGAGGACTAGCAGCCGTGTTGCATGGGAGAATGTGAAAAGTGTTCATATGTAGTAAATACCTGAGAAATCCGTCCGTTTTCGTCATTTGTTATGGAATCGACTTAAAGCCAGATCGTCACATTGGCCGCTCGTCTCTATGAAACGGTTACATTTATCATCTGCAAAGCTATGTCGCGTGCTGCAGTATGCGGTGACACCAAAAGCACCATAGTAGAACACAGATGAAGCTTCTAAGTTGATGTAATAGCCAGTAAGAAGTAGTACAATTCAAGTTTTAGGTATCGATTTTTGACTTTTTAGCAGGCTTTGGTGCCTTGGACATGAGCTAGGACCTTAAGATTCTGCATGAAAGGAGGACTAGCAGCCGAGTTTCACGGGAGAATGTTTAAAGTGTTCATATGTAGTAAAAACATGAGAAATCGTCCGTTTTCGTCATTTGTTATCGAATCTACTTAAAGCCAGATCGTGACATTGGCTGCTTTTCTCTCTGAAACGGTTACAATATCGTCTGCAAAGCTATCTCGCGTTCTGCGGTATGCAGAGACAGTAAAAGCACCATAGCAGATCACAGATTAAGCTTCTAAGTTGATGTAATAGACAGTAAGAAGTAGTACAATTCAAGTTTTAGTTACGGATTATTGACTTTTTAGCCGGCTTTGGTGCCTTGGACATGAGCTAGGGCCTTACGATTTAGCATGAAGTGAGGACTAGCAGCCGCGTTGTATGGGAGAATGTGAAAAGTGTTCATGTGTAGTAAAAACCTGAGAAATCCGTCCGTTTTCGTCATTTGTTATCTAATCGACTTAAAGCCAGATCGTCACATTGGCCGCTATTCTCTCTGAAACGATTGTATTTATCGTCTGCAAAGCTGGGTATGCGGAGACACTAAAAGCTCCATAGTAGAACAAAGATGAAGATTCTAAGTTGATGTAATAGCCATTAAGAAGTAGTAGAATTCAAGTTTTAGTTATCGATTATTGATTTTTTTGGCGGCTTTGGTGCCTTGGACATGAGATAGGACCTTAAGATTTTGCATGAAAATAGGACTAGCAGCTGCGTTGCACGGGAGTTTGTGAAAAGTGTTCATATGTAGTAAAAACCTGGGAAATCCGTTCGTTTTCGTCATTTGTTATCGAATCGACTTAAAGCAAGATCGTCAAATGGGCCGTTCATCTCTCTGAAAGGGTTACATTTATCGTCTGCAAAGCTATGTCGCGTGCTGCGGTATGCGGAGACACTAAAAGCACCATAGTAGAACACAGATGAAGCATCTAAGTTGATGTAATAGCCAGTAACAAGTAGTACAATTCAAGTTTTTGTTATCGATAATTGACTTTTTAGCCGGCTTTCTTGTCTTCGACATGAGCTAGGACCTTAAGACTTTGCATGAAAGGAGGACTAGCAGCCGCGTTGCACGGGAGAATGTGAAAAGTGTTCGTATGTAGTAAAAACCTGAGAAATCCGTCCGCTTTCGTCATTTGATATCGAATCCACTTAAAGCCAGATCGTCACATTGGCCGCTCTTCTCTCTGAAACGGTTGTATTTATCGTCTGAAAAGCTACGTCGCGTTCTGCGGTATGCGGAGACACTAAAAGCACCATTGTAGAACACAGATGAAGCTTCTAAGTTGACGTAATAGCCAGTAAGAAGTAATACAATTTTTAGTTATGGATTATTGACTTTTTAGCCGGCTTTGGTGCCTTGGACATGAGGTAGGACCTTACGATTTAGCATGAAGGGAGGACTAGCAGCCGCGTTGCATGGGAGAATGTGAAAAGTGTTCATATAAATTAAAAACCTGAGAAATCCGTCCGTTTTCGTCATTTGTTATCGAATCGACTTAAAGCCAGATCGTCACATTGGCCGCTATCCTCTATGAAACGGTTACATTTATCGTATGCAAAGCTATGTCTCGTGCTGCGGTACGCAGAGACACTAAAAGCACCATAGTAGAACACAGATGAAGTTTCCAAGTTGATGTAATAGCCCGTAAGAAGTAATACAACTCAAGCTTTAGTTATGGATTATTGACTTTTTACCCGGCTTTGGTGCCTTGGACATGAGGTAGGACCCTACGATTTAGCATGAATGGAGGACTAGCAGCTGCGTTGCATGGGAGAATGTGAAAAGTGTTCATATGTAGTAAAACCTGAGAAATCCGTCCATTTTTCATCATTTGTTATCCGATCGACTTAAAGCCAGGTCGTCACATTGGCCGCTCTTCTCTCTGAAACGGCTACATTTATCGTCTGCAATGCTATGTCACGTGCTGCGGTATGCGGAGGCACTAAAAGCGCCATAGTAGAACACAGATGAAGCTTCTAAGTTGATGTAATAGCGAGTAATAAGTCGTTTTAGTTATGGATTATAGATTTTCTAGCCGGCTTTGGTGCCTTTGACATGAGCTAGGACCTTTAGATTTGGCATGAAACGAGGATTGCAGCCGCGTTGCATGAGAGTATGTGAAAAATTTTCGAATGTAGTAAAAACCTTAGAAATCCGTCCGTTTTCTTCATTTATTATCGAATCGACTTGAAGCCAAAATTTCACATTCGCCGCTCTTCCCTCTGAAACGGTTACATTTATCGTCTGAAAAGCTATGTCGCGTGCTGCGGTATGCGTAGACACTAAAAGCACCATTGTAGAACACATATGAAGCTCCTAAGCTGACGTAATAGCCAGTATGAAGTAATAAAATTCAAGTTTTAGTTATGGACTATTGACTTTTTAGCCGGCTTTGGTGCCTTGGACATGAGCTAGGACCTTAAGATTTAGCATGAAAGGAGGACTAGAAGCTGGGATGCATGGGGGAATGTGAAAAGTGTTCATATGTAGTAAAAACCTGAGAAATCCGTCCGTTTTCATCATTTGTTATCGAATCGACTTAAAGTCAGATCGTCACATTGGCCACTCTTCTCTCTGAAACGCCGGCCGCGGTGGTCCCGCGGTTCTAGGCGCGCAGTCCGGAACCGTGCGACTGATACGGTCGCAGGTTCGAATCCTGCCTCGGGCATGGATGTGTGTGATGTCCTTAGGTTAGTTAGGTTTAAGTCGTTCTAAGTTCTAGGGGACTAATGACCACAGCAGTTGAGTCCCATAGTGCTCAGAGCCATTTGAACCATTTTTCTCTCTGAAACGGTTGTATTTATCATCTGCAAAGTTGCGGTATGCGGAGACACTAAAAGCTCCATAGTAGAACAAAGATGAAGCATCTAAGTTGATGTAATAGCCATTAAGAAGTAGCAGAATTCAAGTTTTAGTTATCGATTATTGACTTTTTTGCCGGCTTTGGCGTCTTGGACATGAGATAGGACCTTAAGATTTTGCATGAAAATAGGACTAGCAGCTGCGTTGCACGGGAGAACGTGAAAAGTGTTCATATGTAGTATAAACCTGGGAAATCCGTTCGTTTTCGTCATTTTTTATCGAATCGACTTAAAGCAAGATCGTCAAATTGGCCGTTCATCTCTCTGAAAGGGTTAAATTTATCGTCTGCAAAGCAATGTCGCGTGCTGCGGTATGCGGAGACACTAAAAGCACCATAGTAGAACGCAGATGAAACATCTAAGTTGATGTAATAGCCAGTAACAAGCAGTACAATTCAAGTTTTTTTATCGATTATTAACTTTTTAGCCGGCTTTGGTGACTTGGGCATGACCTAGGACCTTAAGATTTTGCATGAAAGGAGGACTAGCAGCCGCGTTCCACGGGAGAATGTGAAAAGTGTTCATATTTAGTAAAAACCTGAGAAATCCGTTCGTTTTCGTCATTTGTTATCGAATCGACTTAAAGCCAGATCGTCACATTGGCAATTCTTCTCTATGAAACGGTTACATTTATCGTCTATAAAGCTATGTCGCGTGCTGCGGTATGCGGAGACACTAAAAGCACCATAGTAGAACACAGATGAAGCTTCTAAGTTGATGTAATAGCCAGTAAGATGTAGTACAATTCAAGTTTTAGTTATCGATTATTGACTTTTTACCTTTCTTTGAAGCCTTGAACATGAGCTAGGGCCTTAAGATTTTGCATGAATGAAGGACTAGCAGCCGCGTTGCACTGGAGAATGTGAAATGTGTTCATATGTAGTAAATACCTGAGAAATCCGTACGATTTCGTCATTTGTTATCGAATCGACTTAAAGCCAGATCGTCACATTGGCCGCACTTATGTCTGAAACGGTTACATTTATCATCTTCAAAGCTACGTCTCGTGCTGCGGAACGCGTATACACTAAAAGCACCATAGTAGATCTCAGATGAAGCTTCTATGTTGATGTAATAGTCGGTAAGAAGTTGTACAATTCAAGTTTTAGTTATCGATTATTGACTTTTCACGCTTCTTTGGTGCCTTGCACATCAGCTAGGTCCTTAAGATTTTGCATGAAAGGAGGACTAGCAGACGCGTTGCATGGGAGAATGTGAAAAGTGTTCAAATGTAGTAAAAACCTTAGAAATCAGTCCGTTTTCTTCATTTGTTATCGAATCGACTTAAAGCCAGATCGTCACATTGGCCGCTCTTCTCTCTGAAACGGTTGTATTTATCGTCTGCAAAGCTGCGGTATGCGGAGACACTAAAAGCTCCATAGTAGGAAAAAGATGAAGCTTCTAAGTTGATGTATTAGCCATTAAGAAGTAGTAGAATTCCAGTTTTAGTTATCGACTATTGACTTTTTTGCCGGCTTTGGTGCCTTGGACATGAGATATGACCTTAAGAATTTGCATGAAAGAAGCGCTAAAAGCTGCGTTGCACGGGAGAATGTGAAAAGTGTTCATATGTAGTAAAAACCTGGGAAATCCGTTCGTTTTCGTCATTTGTTATCGAATCGACTTAAAGCAAGATCGTTAAATTGGCCGTTCATCTTTCTGAAAGGGTTACATTTATCGTCTGCAAAGCTATGTCGCGTGCTGCGGTATGCGGAGACACTAAAAGCACCATAGTAGAACACAGATGAAGCATCTAAGTTGATGTAATACCCCGTAAGAAGTAATACAATTCAAGCTTTAGTTATGGATTATTGACTTTTTACCCGGCTTTGGTGCCTTGGACATGAGGTAGGACCCTACGATTTAGCATGAAGGGCGGACTAGCAGCTGCGTTGCATGGGAGAATGTGAAAAGTGTTCATATGTAGTAAAAACCTGAGAAATCCGTCCATTTTTCATCATTTGTTATCCGATCGACTTAAAGCCAGGTCGTCACATTGGCCGCTTTTCTCTCTGAAACGGTTACATTTATCGTCTATAAAGCTATGTCGCGTGCTGCGGTATGCGGAGACACTAAAAGCACTATAGTAGAACACAGATGAAGCTTCTAAGTTGATGTAATAGCCAGTAAGATGTAGTACAATTCAAATTTTAGTTATCGATTATTGACCTTTTACCTTTCTTTGAAGCCTTGAACATGAGCTAGGGCCTCAAGATTTTGCATGAAAGAAGGACTAGCAGCCGCGTTGCACGGGAGAATGTGAAAAGTGTTCATATGTAGGAAAAACCTGAGAAATCCGAACGTTTTTGTCATTAATATTGAATCGACTTAAAGCCAGATCGTCACATTGGCTGCTCTTCTCTCTGAAACGGCTACATTTATCGTCTGCAATGCTATGTCACGTGCTGCGGTATGCGGAGGCACTAAAAGCGCCATAGTAGAACACAGATGAAACATCTAAGTTGATGTAATAGCCAGTAACAAGCAGTACAATTCAAGTTTTTTTATCGATTATTGACTTTTTAGCCGGATTTGGTGACTTGGGCATGACCTAGGACCTTAAGATTTTGCATGAAAGGAGGACTAGCAGCCGCGTTGCATGGGAGAATGTGAAAAGTGTTAAAATGTAGTAAAAACCTTAGAAATCCGTCCGTTTTCTTCATTTGTTTTCGAATCGACTTAAAGCCAAATCGTCACATTGGCCGCTCTTCTCTCTGAAACGGTTGTATTTATCGTCTGCAAAGCTGCGGTATGCGGAGACACTAAAAGCACCATAGTAGAACACAGATGAAGCATCTAAGTTGATGTAATAGCCAGTAACAAGTAGTACAATTCAAGTTTTTGTTATTGATTATTGACTTTTTAGCCGGCTTTGGTGCCTTGGGCATGAGCTAGGACCTTACGATTTTGCATGAAAGGAGGCCTAGCTGCTGCGTTGCACGGGAGAATGTGAAAAGTGTTCATATATTGTATAAACCTGAGAAATCCGTACGTTTTCGTCATTTGTTACCGAATCGACTTAAAGTCAGATCGTCACACTGGCCGCTCTTCTCTCTGAAACGGTTGTATTTATCGTCTGCAACGCTTCGGTATGCGGAGACACTAAAAGCTCCATAGTAGAACAAAGATGAAGCTTCTAAGTTGATGTAATAGCCATTAAGAAGTAGTAGAATTCCAGTTTTAGTTATCGATTATTGACTTTTTTGCCGGCTTTGGTGCCTTGGACATGAGATAGGACCTTAAGATTTTGCATGAAAATAGGACTAGCAGCTGCGTTGCACGGGAGAATGTGAAAAGTGTTCATATGTAGTAAAAACCTGGGAAATCCTTTCGTTTTCGTCATTTGTTATCGAATCGACTTAAAGCAAGATCGTTAAATTGGCCGCTCTTCTGTATGAAACGGTTACATTTATCGTCTATAAAAATATGTCGCGTGCTGCGGTATGCGGAGACACTAAAAGCACCATAGTAGAACACAGATGAAGCTTCTAAGTTGATATAATAGCCAGTAAGATGTAGTACAATTCAAGTTTTAGTTATCGATTATTGACTTTTTACCCTTCTTTGATGCATTGGACATGAGCTAGGACCTTAAGATTTTGCATGAAAGAAGGACTAGCAGCCGCGTTACACGGAAGAATGTGAAAAGTGTTCATATGTAGGAAAAACCTGAGAAATCCGACCGTTTTTGTCATTAATATTAAATCGACTTAAAGCCAGATCGTCACATTGGCCGCTCTTCTTTCTGAAACGGTTACATTTATCGTCTGCAAAGCTATGTCGCGTGCTGCGGTATGCGGAGACACTAAAAGCACCATAGTAGAACACACATGAAGCTTCTAAGTTGATGTAATAGCCAGCAAGAGGTAGTACAATTCAAGTTTTAGTTATCTATTATTGACTTTTTACCCTTCTTTGGTGCCTTGCACATCAGCAAGGACCTTAAGATTTTGCATGAAAGGAGGACTAGCAGCCGCGTTGCATGGGAGAATGTGAAATGTGTTCATATGTAGTATAAACCTGAGAAATCCGTACGATTTCGTCACTTGTTATCGAATCGACTTAAAGCCAGATCGTCACAACGGCCGATCTTCTCTCTGAAATGGTTGTACTTAACGTCTGCAAAGCTATGTCGCGTGCTGCGGTACGCGGATACACTAAAAGCACCATAGTAGAACACAGATGAAGCTTCTATTTTGATGTAGTAGCCAGTAAGATGTAGTACAATTCAAGTTTTAGTTATCGATTATTGACTTTTTAGCCGGCTTTGGTGCCTTGGGCATGAGCTAGGACCTTCAGATTTTGCATGAAAGGAGGACTAGCAGCCGTGTTGCATGGGAGAATGTGAAAAGTGTTCATATGTAGTAAATACCTGAGAAATCCGTCCGTTTTCGTCATTTGTTATGGAATCGACTTAGAGCCAGATCGTCACATTGGCCGCTCTTCTTTCTGAAACGGTTACATTTATCGTCTGCAAAGCTATGTGGCGTGCTGCTTTATGCGGAGACACTAAAAGCACCGTAGTAGAACACACATGAAGCTTCTAAGTTGACGTAATAGCCAGTAAGAAGTAGTACAATTCAAGTCTTAGGAATCGATTATTGAGTTTTTACCTTTCTTTGAAGCCTTGAACATGAGCTAGGGCCTTAAGATTTTGCATGAAAGAAGGATTAGCAGCCGCGTTGCACGGGAGAATGTGAAAAGTGTTCATATGTAGTATAAACCTGAGAAATCCGTACGATTTCGTCATTTGTTATCGAATCGACTTAAAGCCAGATCGTCACATTAGCCGCACGTATGTCTGAAACGGTTACATTTATCATCTTAAAAGCTACGTCGCGTGCTGCGGTACGCGGATACACTAAAAGCACCATTGTAGAACACAGATGAAGCTTCTATGTTGATGTAGTAGCCAGCAAGATGTAGTACAATTCAAGTTTTAGTTATCGATTATTGACTTTTTAGCCGGCTTTGGTGCCTTGGGCATGAGCTAGGACCTTCAGATTTTGCATGAAAGGAGGACTAGCAGCTGCGGTGCACGGACGAATGTGAAAACTGTTCATATGTAGTAAAAACCTGAGAAATCCGACCGTTTTCGTCATTTGTTATCGAATGCACTTAAAGCCAGATCGTCATTTTGGTCGCTCTTCTCTCTGAAACGGTTACATTTATCGTCTACAAAGCTATGTCGCGTGCTGCGGTATGCGGAGACACTAAAAGCACCATAGTAGATCTCAGATGAAGCTTCTATGTTGATGTAATAGTCGGTAAGAAGTTGTACAATTCAAGTTTTAGTTATCGATTATTGACTTTTCACGCTTCTTTGGTGCCTTGCACATCAGCTAGGTCCTTAAGATTTTGCATGAAAGGAGGACTAGCAGACGCGTTGCATGGGAGAATGTGAAAAGTGTTCAAATGTAGTAAAAACCTTAGAAATCCGTCCGTTTTCTTCATTTGTTTTCGAATCGACTTAAAGCCAAATCGTCAAATTGGCCGCCCTTCTCTCTGAAACGGTTACACTTATCGTCTGAAAAGCTATGTCGCGTGCTGCGGTATGCGGATACACTAAAAGCGCCATTGTAGAACACAGATGAAGCTTCTAAGTTGACGTAATAGCCAGTAAGAAGTAATACAATTCAAGTTTTAGTTATGGAGTGTTGACTTTTAGCCGGCTTTGGAGCATTGGACATGAGCTAGGACCTTAAGATTTTGCATGAAAGAAGGACTAGCAGCCGCGTTGCATGGGAGAATGTGAAAAGTGTTCATATAAAGTAAAAACCTGAGAAATCCGTACGTTTTCGTCATTTGTTACCGAATCGACTTAAAGTTTGATCGTCACATTGGCCGCTCTACTCTCTGAAACGGTTGTATTTACCGTCTGCAAAGCTGCGGTATGCGGAGACACTAAAAGCTCCATAGTAGAACAAAGATGAAGCTTCTAAGTTGATGTAATAGCCATTAAGAAGTGGTAGTATTCCAGTTTTACTATCGAGTATTGACTTTTTTGCCGGCTTTGGTGCCTCGGACATAAGATAGGACCTTAAGATTTTGCATGAAAATAGGACTAGCAGCTGCGTTGCACGGGAGAATGTGAAAAGTGTTCATATGTAGTAAAAACCTGGGAATTCCGTTCGTTTTCGTCATTTGTTATCGAATCGACTTATAGCAAGATCGTTAAATTGGCCGTTCATCTCTCTGAAAGCGTTAAATTTATCGTCTGCAAAGTTATGTCGCGTGCCGCGGTATGCGGAGACTCTAAAAGCACCATAGTAGAACACAGATGAAACATCTAAGTTGATGTAATAGCCAGTAACAAGTAGTACAATTCAAGTTTTAGTTATAGATTATTGACTCTTCACCCTTCTTTGGTGCCTTGCACATGAGCTAGGTCCTTAAGATTTTGCATGAAAGGACTACTAGCAGCCGCGTTGCACGGGAGAATGTGAAAAGTGTTCCTATGTAGTAAAAACCTGGGAAATCCGTTCGTTTTCGTCATTTGTTATCGAATCCACTTAATGCCAGATCGTCACTTTGGTCGCTCTTCTCTCTGAAACGGTTACATTTATCGTCTGCAAAGCTCTGTCGCGTGCTGCGGTTGCGGAGACACTAAAAGCACCATAGTAGAACACAGATGAAACATCTAAGTTGATGTAATAGCCAGTAACAAGTAGTACAATTCAAGTTTTTGTTATGGGTTATTGACTTTTTAGCAGGCTTTGGTGCCTTGGACAAGAGCTAGGACCTTAAGATTTAGCATGAAAGGAGGACTAGAAGCCGCGTTGCATGGGAGAATGTGAAAAGTGCTCATATGTAGTTAAAACCTGAGAAATCCGTCCGTTTTCATCATTTGTTATCGAATCGACTTAAAGTCAGATCGTCACATTGGCCACTCTTCTCTCTGAAACGGTTGTATTTATCGTCTGCAAAGCTGCGGTATGCGGAGACACTAAAAGCTCCATAGTAGAAAAAAGATGAAGCTTCTAAGTTGATGTATTAGCCATTAAGAAGTAGTAGAATTCCAGTCTTAGTTATCGACTATTGACTTTTTTGCCGGCTTTGGTGCCTTGGACATGATATAGGACCTTAAGATTTTGCATGAAAGAAGGACTAGCAGCTGCGTTGCACGGGAGAATGTGAAAAGTGTTCATATGTAGTAAAAACCTGGGAAATCCGTTCGTTCTCGTCATTTGTTATCGAATCGACTTAAAGCAAGATCGTTAAATTGGCCGTTCATCTCTCTGAAAGGGTTACATTTATCGTCTGCAAAGCTATGTCGCGTGCTGCGGTATGCGGAGACACTAAAAGCACCATAGTAGAACACAGATGAAGCATCTAAGTTGATGTAATAGCCAGTAACAAGTAGTACAATTCAAGTTTTTGTTATCGATTATTGACTTTGTAGCCGGCTTTGGTGCCTTGGGCATGAGCTAGGAACGTAGGATTTTGCATGAAAGGAGGACTAGCAGCTGCGTTGCACGGGAGTATGTGAGAAGTGTTCATATATAGTATAAACCTGAGAAATCCGTACGTTTTCGTCATTTGTTACCGAATCGACTTTAAGTCTGATCGTCACATTGGCCGCTCTACTCTCTGAAACGGTTGTATTTACCGTCTGCAAAGCTGCGGTATGCGGAGACACTAAAAGCTCCATAGTAGAACAAAGATGAAGCTTCTAAGTTGATGTAATAGCCATTAAGAAGTGGTAGTATTCCAGTTTTACTATCGAGTATTGACTTTTTTGCCGGCTTTGGTGCCTTGGACATAAGATAGGACCTTAAGATTTTGCATGAAAATAGGACTAGCAGCTGCGTTGCACGGGAGAATGTGAAAAGTGTTCATATGTAGTAAAAACCTGGGAATTCCGTTCGTTTTCGTCATTTGTTATCGAATCGACTTAAAGCAAGATCGTTAAATTGGCCGTTCATCTCTCTGAAAGCGTTAAATGTATCGTCTGCAAAGCTATGTCGCGTGCTGCGGTATGCGGAGACACTAAAAGCCCCATAGTAGAACACAGATGAAACATCTAAGTTGATGTAATAGCCAGTAACAAGTAGTACAATTCAAGTTTTAGTTATCGATTATTGACTCTTCACCCTTCTTTGGTGCCTTGCACATGAGCTAGGTCCTTAAGATTTTGCATGAAAGGACTACTAGCAGTCGCGTTGCACGGGAGAATGTGAAAAGTGTTCCTATGTAGTAAAAACCTGGGAAATCCGTTCGTTTTCGTCATTTGTTATCGAATCCACTTAATGCCAGATCGTCACTTTGGTCGCTCTTCTCTCTGAAACGGTTACATTTATCGTCTGCAAAGCTCTGTCGCGTGCTGCGGTTGCTGAGACACTAAAAGCGCAATAGTAGAACACAGATGAAACATCTAAGTTGATGTAATAGCCAGTAACAAGTAGTACAATTCAAGTTTTTGTTATGGATTATTGACTTTTTAGCAGGCTTTGGTGCCTTGGACAAGAGCTAGGACCTTAAGATTTAGCATGAAAGGAGGACTAGAAGCCGCGTTGCATGGGAGAATGTGAAAAGTGCTCATATGTAGTTAAAACCTGAGAAATCCGTTCGTTTTCATCATTTGTTATCGAATCGACTTAAAGCCAGATCGTCACATTGGTCGCTCTTCTTTCTGAAACGGTTACATTTATCGTCTGCTAAGCTATGTCGCGTGCTGCGGTATGAGGAGACACTAAAATCACCATAGTAGAACACAGATGAAGCTTCTAAGTTAATGTAATTGCGAGTAAGAAGTAGTACAATTCAAGTTTTAGTTATGGATTATTGACTTTTTAGCCGGCTTTGGTGCCTTGGACATGTGCTAGGACCTTAAGATTTTCCATGAAAGGAGGAATAGCAGCCGCGTTGCATGGGAGAATGTGAAAAGTTTTCATATGTAGTAAAAACCTGAGAAATCCATCCGTTTTCGTCAGTTGTTATCGAATCGACGTAAAGCCAGATCCTCACATTGGCCGCTCTTCTACCTGAAACGTTTACGTTTATCGTCTGCAAAGCTATGACGCGTGCTGCGGTATTCGGAGGCACTAAAAGCGCCATAGTAGAACACAGATGAAGCTTCTATGTTGATGTAATAGCCAGAAAGAAGTAGTACAATTCAAGTATTAGTTATCGATTATTGACTTTTCAAACTTCTTTGGTGCCTTGCACATGAGCTAGGACCTTAATATTTTGCATTAAAGGATAGCTAGCAGCCGCGTTGCACGGGAGAATGTGAAAAGTGGTCTTATGAAGTATAAACCTGAAAAATCCGTACTTTTTGTCATTTGTTTTCGAATCGACTTAAAGCCCGAGCGGCACATTGCCCGCTCTTCTCTCTGAAACGGTTACATTTATCGTCTGAAAGCTATGTCGGGTGCTGCGGTATGCGGAGACACTAAAAGCACCATAGTAGAACACACATGAAGCTTCTATGTTGATGTAATAGCTAGTAAGAAATATTACAATTCAACTTTTAGTTATCGATTATTGACTTTATAGCCGGCTTTGGTGCCTTGGACATGAGCTAGGACCTTAAGATTATGCAGGAAAAGAGGACTAGCAGCTGCGTTGCACGGGAGAATGTGATAAGTGTTCATATGTAGTAAAAACCAGAGAAATCCGTCCGTTTTCGTCATTTGTTATCGAATCGACCTTAAGCCAGATCGTCACATTGGCCGCTTTCCTATCTGAAACAGTTACATTTATCGTCTGCAAAGCTATGTCGCGAGCTGCGGTATGCGGAGACACTAAAAGCACCATAGTAGAACACACATGAAGTTTCTATGTTGACGTAACTGCCAGTAAGAAATAGTACAATTAAAGTTTTTGTTATCGATTATTGACTTTTTACTCTTCTTTGGTGCCTTGGAAATGAGCCAGGTCCATAAGATTTTGCATGAAAGGAGGACTAGCAGCCGCGTTGCACAGGAGAATGTGAAATGTGTTCATATGTAGTAAAAACCTTAGAAATCCGTCCGTTTTCGTCATTTGTTATCGAATCGACTTAAAGCCAGATCGTCACATTGGCCGCCCTTCTCTCTGAAACGGTTGTATTTATCGTCTGCAAAGCTATGTCGAGTGCTGCGGTATGCGTAGACACTAAAAGCACCATAGTAGAACACAGATGAAGAATCTAAATTGATGTAATAGCCAGTGAGAAGTAGTACAATTCAAGTTTCAGTTATCGATTATTGACTTTTTACCCTTCTTTGGTGTCTTGGACATGAGCTACCACCTTAAGATTTTGCATAGTAGGAGGACTAGCAGCCGCGTTCCACGGTCGAATGTGAAAAGTGTTCATATGTAGTAAAAAACTGAGAAATTCGTCCGTTTTCGTCATTTTTTTCGAATCCACTTAAAGCCAGATCGCCACATTGGACGCTCTTCTCTCTGAAACGGTTGTATTTATCGTCTGCAAAGCAATATCGCGTGCTGCGGCATGCGGAGACACTAAAAGCTCCATAGTAGAGCACAGATGAAGCTTCTAAGTTGATGTAATAGCCAGTAAGAAGTTATACAATTCAAGTTTTAGTTATCGATTATTGACTTTTCACCCATCTTTGGTGCCTTGCAAATGAGCTAGGACCTTAAGATTTTGCGTGAAACGAGGACTACCAGCCGCGTTTCACGGGAGAATGTGAAAAGTGTTCATATGTAGTATAAACCTGAGAAATCCGTACGTTTTGGTCATTTGTTATCGAATAGACTTAAAGCCAGATCGTCACATTGGCCGCTCTTCTCTCTGAGACGGTTACATTTATAGTCTCCAAAGCTATGTCGCGTGCTGCGGTGTGCGGAAACACTAAAAGCACCATAGTAGAACACAGAATAAGCTTCTAAGTTGAAGCAATAGCCAGTAAGAAGTAGTACAATTCAAGTTTTAGTTGTCGATTATTCACTTTTTAGCCAGCTTTGGTGGCTTGGACATGACCTAGGACCTTAAGATTTTGCATGAAAGGAGTACTTGCAGCCGCGTTGAACGGGAGAATGTGAAATGTGTTCATATGTAGTAAAAACCTGAGAAATCCGTCCGTTTTCGTCATTTGTTATCCAATCGACTTAAAGCCAGATCGTCTCTTTGGCCGCTTTTCTCTCTGAAACAGTTACATTTATCGTCTGCAAAGCTATGTCACGTGCTGCGGTATGCGGAGACACTAAAAGCACCATAGTAGAACACAGAAGAAGCTTCTAAGTTGAAGTAATAGCCAGTAAGAAGTAGTACAATTCAAGTTTTAGTTATTGATTATTCACTTTTTAGCCGGCTTTGGTGGCTTGGACATGAGGTGGAACCTTAAGAAATGCATGAAAGTAGGACTAGCAGCCACTTTGCACGGGAGAATGTGAAAAGTGTTCATATGTAGTGAAAACCTCAGAAATCCGCCCGATTTCATCATTTGTTATCGAATCGACTTAAAGCCAGATCGTCACATTGGCCGCTTTTCTCTCTGAGACGGTTACATTTATCGTCTGCAAAGCTATGTCGCGTGCTGCGGTATGCGGAAACACTAAAAGCACCATAGTAGAACAGAAGAAGCAGCTTCTAAGTTGAAGCAATAGCCAGTAGGAAGTAGTACAATTCAAGTTTTAGTTATCGATTATTCACCTTTTAGCCGGCTTTGTTGGCTTGGACATGACCTAGGACCTTAAGATTTTGCATGAAAGGAGGACTAGCAGACGCGTTGCAGGGGAGAATGTGAAAAGTGTTCATATGTAGTAAAAACCTGTGAAATCCGTCCGTTTTCGTCATTTGTTATCCAATCGACTTAATGCCAGATCGTCTCTTTGGCCGCTTTTCTCTCTGAAACAGTTACATTTATCGTCTGCAAAGCTATGTCACGTGCTGCGGTATGCGGAGACACTAAAAGCACCATAGTAGAACACAGAAGAAGGTTCTAAGTTGAAGTAATAGCCAGTAAGAAGAAGTACAATTCTAGTTTTAGTTGTCGATTAATCACTTTTTAGCCGGCTTTGGTATCTTGGACATGAGGTAGGACGTTAAGATTTTGCATGAAAGGAGGACTAGCAGCCGCGTTGCACGGGAGAATGTGAAAAGTGTTTATATGTAGTAAAAACCTGAGAAATCCGTCCGGTTTCGTCTTTGTTATCGAATCGACTTAAAGCCAGATCGTCACATTGGCCGCTTTTCTCTCTGAGACGGGTACATTTATCGTCTGCAAAGCTATGTCGCGTGCTGCGGTATGCGGAAACAATAAAAGCACCATAGTAGAACACAGAATAAGCTTCTAAGTTGAAGCAATAGCCAGTAAGAAGTAGTACAATTCATGTTTTAGTTATCGATTATTCACCTTTTGGCCGGCTTTGGTGGCTTGGACATGACCTAGGACCTTAAGATTTTGCATGAAAGGAGGACTAGAAGCCGCGTTCCACGGGAGAATGTGAAAAGTGTTCATATGTAGTAAAATCCTGAGAAATCCGTCCGTTTTCGTCATTTGTTATCGAATCGACTTAAAGCCAGATCGTCACATTGGCCGCTCTTCTCTCTGAAACGGTTTTATTTATCGTCTGCAAAGCTATGTCGAGTGCTGCGGTATGCGTAGACACTAAAAGCACCATAGTAGAACACAGATGAAGAATCTAAATTGATGTAATAGCCAGTGAGAAGTAGTACAATTCAAGTTTCAGTTATCGATTATTGACTTTATACCCTTCTTTGGTGTCTTGGACATGAGCTACCACCTTAAGATTTTGCATGGTAGGAGGACTAGCAGCCGCGTTCCACGGTCGAATGTGAAAAGTGTTCATATGTAGTAAAAAACTGAGAAATTCGTCCGTTTTCGTCATTTTTTTCGAATCCACTTAAAGCCAGATCGCCACATTGGACGCTCTTCTCTCTGAAACGGTTGTATTTATCGTCTGCAAAGCAATGTCGCGTGCTGCGGCATGCGGAGACACTAAAAGCTCCATAGTAGAGCACAGATGAAGCTTCTAAGTTGATCTAACAGCCAGTAAGAAGTTGTACAATTCAAGTTTAAGTTATCGATTATTGACTTTTTTGCCGGTTTTGGTGCATTGGACATGAGCTAGGACCTTAAGATTTTGCATGAAACAAGGACTAGCAGCTGCGTTGCTCGGGAGAATGTGAAAAGTGTTCATATCTAGTAAAACCAGAGAAATCCGTCCGTTTTCGTCATTTGTTATCGAATCGACTTAAAGCCAGATCGTCACATTGGTAGCTTTTCTCTCTGAGATGGTTACATTTATCGTCTGCAAAGCTATGTCGCGTGCTGCGGTGTGCGGAGACACTAAAAGCACCATAGTAGAACACAGAAGAAGCTTCTAAGTTGAAGCAATAGCCAGTAAGAAGTAGTACAATTCAAGTTGTAGTTATTGATTATTCACTTTTTAGCCGGCTTTGGTGGCTTGGACATGAGGTGGAACCTTAAGAAATGCATGAGAGTAGGACTAGCAGCCGCTTTGCACGGGAGAATGTGAAAAGTGCTCATATGTAGTAAAAACCTGAGAAATCCGCCCGGTTTCGTCTTTGTTATCGAATCGACTTAAAGCCAGATCGTCACATTGGCCGCTTTTCTCTCTGAGACGGGTACATTTATCGTCTGCAAACCTTTGTCGCGAGCTGCGTAATGCGGAGACACTAAAAGCACGATAGTAGAAAACAGAAGAAGCTTCTAAGTTGAAGTAAAAGCCAGTAAGAAGTAGTACATTTCAAGTTTTAGTTGTCGATTGTTCACTTTTTAGCCGGCTTTGGTGGCTATGACATGACCTAGGACCATAAGATTTTGCATAAAAGGAGGAATAGCAGCCGCGTTGCACGGGAGAGTGTGAAAAGTGTTCATATGTAGTAAAAATCTGAGAAATCTGTCCGTTTTCGTCATTTGTTATCGAATCGACTTAAAGCCAGATCGTCACATTGGCCGCTTTTCTCTCTGAGACGGTTACATTTATCGTCGGCAAAGCTATGTCGCGGGCTGCGGTGTGCGGAGACACTAAAAGCACCATAGTAGAACACAGAAGAAGCTTCTAAGTTGAAGCAATAGCCAGTAAGAAGTAGTACAATTCAAGTTTTAGTTGTCGATTATTCACTTTTTAGCCGGCTTTGGTGGCTTGGACATGACCTAGGACCTTAAGATTTTGCATGAAAGGAGTACTTGCAGCCGCGTTGCACGGGAGAATGTGAAATATGTTCATATGTAGTAAAAACCTGAGAAATCCGTCCGTTTTCGTCATTTGTTATCCAATCGACTTAATGCCAGATCGTCTCTTTGGCCGCTTTTCTCTCTGAAACAGTTACATTTATCGTCTGCAAAGCTATGTCACCTGCTGCGGTATGCGGAGACACTAAAAGGACCATAGTAGAACACAGAAGAAGCTTCTAAGTTGAAGTAATAGCCAGTAAGAAGTAGTACAATTCAAGTTTTAGTTATTGATTATTCACTTTTTAGCCGGCTTTGGTGGCTTGGACATGAGATGGAACCTTAAGAAATGCATGAAACTAGGACTAGCAGCCGCTTTGCACGGGAGAATGTGAAAAGTGTTCATATGTAGTAAAAACCTGAGAAATCCGTCCGTTTTCGTCATTTGTTATCGAATCGACTTAAAGCCAGATCGTCACATTGGCCACTTTTCTCTCTGATACGGTTACATTTATCGTCTGCAAAGCTATGTCGCGTGCTGCGGTATGCGGAGACACTAAACGCACCATATTAGAACACAGAAGAAGGTTCTAAGTTGAAGTAATAGCCAGTAAGAAGAAGTACAATTCTAGTTTTAGTTGTCGATTAATCACTTTTTATCCGGCTTTGGTATCTTGGACATGAGGTAGGACGTTAAGATTTTGCATGAAAGGAGGACTAGCAGCCGCGTTGCACGGGAGAATGTGAAAAGTGTTCATATGTAGTAAAAACCTGCGAAATCCGTCCGGTTTCGTCATTTGTTATCGAATCGACTTAAAGCCAGATCGTCACATTGGCCGCTTTTCTCTCTGAGACGGTTACATTTATCGTCGGCAAAGCTATGTCGCGGGCTGCGGTGTGCGGAGACACTAAAAGCACCATAGTAGAACACAGAAGAAGCTTCTAAGTTGAAGCAATAGCCAGTAAGAAGTAGTACAATTCAAGTTTTAGTTGTCGATTATTCACTTTTTAGCCGGCTTTGGTGGCTTGGACATGACCTAGGACCTTAAGATTTTGCATGAAAGGAGTACTTGCAGCCGCGTTGCACGGGAGAATGTGAAATATGTTCATATGTAGTAAAAACCTGAGAAATCCGTCCGTTTTCGTCATTTGTTATCCAATCGACTTAATGCCAGATCGTCTCTTTGCCCGCTTTTCTCTCTGAAACAGTTACATTTATCGTCTGCAAAGCTATGTCACGTGCTGCGGTATGCGGAGACACTAAAAGCACCATAGTAGAACACAGAAGAAGCTTCTAAGTTGAAGTAATAGCCAGTAAGAAGTAGTACAATTCAAGTTTTAGTTATTGATTATTCACTTTTTAGCCGGCTTTGGTGGCTGGGTCATGAGGTGGAACCTTAAGAAATGCATGAAACTAGGACTAGCAGCCGCTTTGCACGGGAGAATGTGAAAAGTGTTCATATGTAGTAAAAACCTGAGAAATCCGTCCGTTTTCGTCATTTGTTATCGAATCGACTTAAAGCCAGATCGTCACATTGGCCACTTTTCTCTCTGATACGGTTACATTTATCGTCTGCAAAGCTATGTCGCGTGCTGCGGTATGCGGAGACACTAAACGCACCATATTAGAACACAGAAGAAGGTTCTAAGTTGAAGTAATAGCCAGTAAGGAGAAGTACAATTCTAGTTTTAGTTGTCGATTAATCACTTTTTAGCCGGCTTTGGTATCTTGGACATGTGGTAGGACGTTAAGATTTTGCATGAAAGAAGGACTAGCAGCCGCGTTGCACGGGAGAATGTGAAAAGTGTTCATATGTAGTAAAAACCTGAGAAATCCGTCCGTTTTCGTCTTTGTTATCGAATCGACTTAAAGCCAGATCCTCACATTGGCCGCTTTTCTCTCTGAGACGGTTACATTTATCGTCTGCAAAGCTATGTCGCGTGCTGCGGTATGCGGAGACACTAAAATTACCATAGTAGAACACAGAAGAAGCTTCTAAGTTGAAGTAATAGCCAGTAAGAAGTAGTACAATTCACGTTTTAGTTGTCGATTGTTCACTTTTTAGCCGGCTTTGGTGGCTATGACATGACCTAAGACCATAGGATTTTGCATGAAAGGAGGACCAACAGCCGCGTTGCACGGGAGAATGTGAAAAGTGTTCATATGTAGTAAAAACCTGAGAAATTCGTCCGTTTTCGTCATTTGTTATCCAATCGACTTAAAGCCAGATCGTCACATTGGCCGCTTTTCTCTCTGAGACGGTTACATTTATCGTCTGCAAAGCTATGTCGCGTGCTGTGGTGTGCGGAGACACTGAAAGCACCATAGTAGAACACAGAAGAAGCTTCTAAGTTGAAGCAATAGCCAGTAAGAAGTAGTACAATTCAAGTTTTAGTTGTCGATTATTCACTTTTTAGCCGTCTTTGGTGGCTTGGACATGACCTAGGACCTTAAGATTTTGCATGAAAGGAGTACTTGCAGCCGCGTTGCACGGGAGAATGTGAAATGTGTTCATATGTAGTATAAACCTGAGAAATCCTTCCGTATTCGTCATTTGTTATCCAATCGACTTAAAGCCAGATCGTCTCTTTGGCCGCTTTTCTCTCTAAGACAGTTACATTTATCGTCTGCAAAGCTATGTCGCGTGCTGCGGTGTGCGGAGACACTAAAAGCACCATAGTAGAACACAGAAGAAGCTTCTAAGTTGAAGTAATAGCCAGTAAGAAGTAGTACTATTCAAGTTTTAGTTGTCGATTATTCACTTTTTAGCTGGCTTTGGTGGTTTGGACATGACCTAGGACCTTAAGATTTTGCATGAAAGGAGTACTTGCAGCCGCGTTGCACGGGAGAATGTGAAATATGTTCATATGTAGTAAAAACCTGAGAAATCCGTCCGTTTTCGTCATTTGTTATCCAATCGACTTAATGCCAGATCGTCTCTTTGGCCGCTTTTCTCTCTGAGACGGTTACATTTATCGTCTGCAAAGCTATGTCGCGTGCTGCGGTGTGCGGAGACACTAAAAGCACCATAGTAGAACACAGAAGAAGCTTCTAAGTTGAAGCAATAGCCAGTAAGAAGTAGTACAATTCAAGTTTTAGTTGTCGATTATTCACTTTTTAGCCGGCTTTGGTGGCTTGGACATGAGGTGGAACCTTAAGAAATGCATGAAAGTAGGACTAGCAGCCGCTTTGCACGGGAGAATGTGAAAAGTGTTCATATGTAGTAAAAACCTGAGAAATCCGTCCGTTTTCGTCATTTGTTATCGAATCGACTTAAAGCCAGATCGTCACATTGGCCACTTTTCTCTCTGATACGGTTACAGTTATCGTCTGCAAAGCTATGTCGCTTGCTGCGGTATGCGGAGACACTAAACGCACCATATTAGAACACAGAAGAAGGTTCTAAGTTGAAGTAATAGCCAGTAAGAAGAAGTACAATTCTAGTTTTAGTTGTCGATTAATCACTTTTTAGCCGGCTTTGGTATCTTGGACATGAGGTAGGACGTTAAGATTTTGCATGAAAGGAGGACTAGCAGCCGCGTTGCACGGGAGAATGTGAAAAGTGTTCATATGTAGTAAAAACCTGAGAAATCCGTCCGGTATCGTCTTTGTTATCGAATCGACTTAAAGCCAGATCCTCACATTGGCCGCTTTTCTCTCTGAGACGGTTACATTTATCGTCTGCAAAGCTATGTCGCGTGCTGCGGTATGCGGAGACACTAAAAGCACCATAGTAGAACACAGAAGAAGCTTCTAAGTTGAAGCAATAGCCAGTAAGAAGTAGTACAATCCACGTTTTAGTTGTCGATTGTTCACTTTTTAGCCGGCTTTGGTGGCTATGACATGACCTAAGACCATAGGATTTTGCATGAAAGGAGGACCAGCAGCCGCGTTGCACGGGAGAATGTGAAAACTGTTCATATGTAGTAAAAACCTGAGAAATTCGTCCGTTTTCGTCATTTGTTATCCAATCGACTTAAAGCCAGATCGTCACATTGGCCAATTTTCTCTCTGAGACGGTTACATTTATCGTCTGCAAAGCTATGTCGCGTGCTGCGGTGTGCGGAGACACTAAAAGCTCCATAGTAGAACACAGAAGAAGCTTCTAAGTTGAAGCAATAGCCAGTAAGCAGTAGTACAATTCAAGTTTTAGTTGTCGATTATTCACTTTCTAGCCGGCTTTGGTGGCTTGGACATGAGGTGGAACCTTAAGAAATGCATGAAAGTAGGACTAGCAGCCGCTTTGCACGGGAGAATGTGAAAAGTGTTCATATGTAGTAAAAACCTGAGAAATCCGTCCGTTTTCGTCATTTGTTATCGAATCGACTTAAAGCCAGATCGTCACATTGGCCGCTTTTCTCTCTGAGACGGTTACATTTATCGTCTGCAAAGCTATGTCGCGTGCTGCGGTGTGCGGAGACACTAGAAGCACCATAGTAGAACACAGAAGAAGCTTCTAAGTTGAAGCAATAGCCAGTAAGAAGTAGTACAATTCAAGTTTTAGTTGTCGATTATTCACTTTTTAGACGCTTCGGTGCCTTCGACATGAGCTAGGACCTTAAGATTTTGCATGAAGGGAGGACTAGCAGCCACGTTGCACGAGAGAATGTGAAAAATGTTCATATGTAGTAAAAACCTAAGAAATCCGCCCGTTTTCGCCATTTGCTATCGAATCGACATATTGACAGGTCGTCATATTGGCCGCTGTTCTCTTTGAAACGTTTACATCTGTCGTGTGCAAAGGCTATGTTGCGTGCAGCGATATGCGGGGACACTAAAAGCACCATAGTAGAACACAGAAGAAGCTTCTGAACTGATGTAATAGCCAGTAAGATGCAGTACAATTCAAATTTTATCTATCGATTATTGACTTTTTAGCCGGCTTTTGTGCCTTGGACATGAGGTAGGACTTTACCATTTTGCATGAATGGAGGTCCGGCAGCCACATTGCACGGGAGAATGTGAAAAGTGTTCGAATGTAGTTAAAACCTGAGAAATCCGCCCGTCCTCGTCATTTGCTATCGTAACGACTTAATGCCGGAGCGTCACATTGGCCGCTCTTCTCTCTGAAAAGGTTACATTCATCGTGTACAAACCTATGTCGCGTGCTGCGGAATGCGGAGACACTAGACGCACCATAGTATAAAACAGAAGGAGCTTCAAAGTTGATGTAATAGCCAGTAAGCAGCAGCACAATTCAAGTTCAATTATCGAATTTTGCCTTTTTAGCCGGCTTTGGTTCCTTGGACATGAGCTAGTACCTTAACATTTTGCATGAAAGGAGGGCTAGCAACCACGTTGCACGGTAGAATGTGAAAAGTAATCATATGTAGTAAAAACCTGAGAAATCGGCCCGTTCTCGTCATTTGCTATCGAATCGACTTAATGACAGATCTTCTCTCTGAAACGCTTACATTTATCGTGTGCAAAGCTATGTCGCATGCTGCGGTATGCGGAGACACTAAAAGTACCATAGTAGAACACAGAAGAAGCTTCTAATGTGATGTGTTAGCCAGTAAGAAGCAGTAAAATAAATGTTTTAGCTATCGATTGTTGACTTTTTGCCGGCTGTGGTGACTTGGACGTTAGCTAGGACCTTAAGATTTTGCATTAATGGAGTTCTGGCAGCATCGTTGCACGGGAGAATGTGAAAAGTGTTCATATGTAGCAAAAACCTAAGAAATACGCCCGGTTCCGACATTTGCTATCGTTTCAAATTAATGTCAGATCGTCACATTGGCCGCTCTTCTCTCTGAAACGGATACATTTATCGTGTGGAAAGCTATGTCGCAAGCTGCGGGATGCGGAGACACTAAAGTCACCATATTAGAACACAGAAGAAGCTTCTAATTTGATGCAATAGCCAGTAAGAAGAAGTACAATTCAAGTTTTAGCTACCGATTATTGCCTTTTTACCCTTTTTTGGTGACTTGGACGTGAGCTAGGTCCTTAAGATTTTGTGTGAAAGGAGGACTAGCAGCCGCGTTGCACGGTAGAATGTGAAAAGTGTTCATATGTAGTGTAAACCTGAGAAATCCGTCCGTTTTCGTGATTTGTTATCGAATCGACTTCAAGCCAGATCGTCACATTGGCCGCTCTTCTGTTTGAAACGCTTACAAGCTATGTCGCGTGTTGCGGTATGCAGCCACACTAAAAGCACCATAGTAGAACAAAGATGAAGGTTCTAAGTTGATGTAATAGCCAGTAAGAAGTAGTACAATTCAAGTTTTAGTTATCGATTTCTGACTTTTTACCCTTCTTTGGTGCCTTGGACACGAGCTAGGACCTTAAGATTTTGCATGAAATTAGGAGCTGCAGCCGCGTGGCACGGGAGAATGTGAATAGTGTTCATATGTAGTAGAACCTGAGAAATTAACAGTTTTCGTCATTTGCTGTCGAATCGACTTAAAGCCAGATCGTCACATTGGCCGCTCTTCTCTCTGAAACGGTTACATTTACCGTCTGCTAAGCT
The DNA here is from genome assembly GCF_023897955.1 of Schistocerca gregaria. Lineage (NCBI taxonomy): Eukaryota > Metazoa > Arthropoda > Insecta > Orthoptera > Acrididae > Schistocerca > Schistocerca gregaria. The sequence goes on along the minus strand of NW_026061756.1, from coordinate 8,023 downwards.
ATATCGTGTGCTGCGGTATGCGGAAACACTAAAAGCGCCATAGTAGAACACACATGAAGCTTCTACGTTGATGTAATAGCCAGTAAGAAGTAGTACAATTCAAGTTTTAGTTATCGATTATTGATTTTTTCCCTTCTTTGGTGCTTTGGAAATGAGTTAGGACCTTAAGATTTTTCATGAAGTGAGGTCTAGCAGCCGCGTTGCACGGGGGATTGTGAAAAGTGTTCATATGTAGTGAAAACCTCAGAAATCCGTCAGTTTTCGTCATTTGTTATCGAATCGACTTAAAGCAAGATCCACACATTGGCCGCTCTCCTCTCTGAAACGCTTACATTTTTGGGTGCAAAGCTATGTCGCTAGCTGCGGTATGTGGAGACACTAATGACACCATAGTAGAACACAGATGAAGCTTCCAAGTTGATGTAAAAGTCAGTAAGAAGTAGTACAATACAAGGTTTAGTTATCGATTATTGACATTTTATCCTTCTTTGATGCCTTGGACATGAGCTAGTACCTTAAGATTTTGTATGAAAGGGGGACTAGCAGCCGCGTTGCACGGGAGAATGTGAAAAGTCTTCATATGTAGTAAAAACCTGAGATCGGTCCGTTTACGTCATTTGTTATCGAATCGACATAAAGACAGATCGTCACATTGGCCGCTCTTCTCTCTGACACGGTTACATTTATTGTCTGCAAAGCTATGTCGCGTGTTGCGGTATGCGGAGACACTAAAAGCACCATAGTGGAACACAGATGAAGCTTGTAAGTTGATGTAATAACCAGTAAGAAGTAGTACAATTCAAGTTTTAGTTATCGATTATTGACTTTTTACCATTCTTTGGTGCCTTGGACATGAGCTAGGTCCTTAGGATTTTGCATCAATGGAGGACTAGCAGACGCGTTGCACGGGAGAATGTGAAAAGTGTTTATATGTATTAATAACCTAAGAAAATCGCCCGATTTCGTCATTTGCTATCGAATCGACTTAATGTCAGATCGTCACATTGGCCGCTCTTCTCCCTGAAACGGTTACATTTATCGTGTGCAAAGCTATGTCGCGTGCTGCGATATGCGGAGAATCTAAAAACACCATAGCAGAACACAGAATAAGTTTCTAAGTTGATGTAATAGCCAGTAAGAAGCAGTACAATTCAAGGAGAAGCTTCTATGTTGATGTAATAAGCAGTAAGAAGCAGTACAATAATAGTTTTATCTATCGATATTTTACTTTTTAGCCGGCTTTGGTACAATGAACATGAGCTGGGACCTTAAGATTTTGCATGCAGGGAGGACTAGCAGCCACGTTCCACGGGAGAATGTGAAAGATGTTCATATGTAGTAAAAACCTTTAAAATCGGCCCGTTTTCGTCATTTGCTATTGAATCGACTCAATTACAGATGGTCACATTGGCCGCTCTTTCCTCTGAAACGGTTACATTTATCGTGTGCAAAGCTATGTCGCACGTTGCGATATGGGGAGACACTAAAAGCACCATAGTGGAACACAGAATATGCTTCTAAGTTGATGTAATAGCTAGTAAGAAGCAATACAATTCAAGAAGAAGCATCTAAGTTGATGTAATATGCAGTAAGAAGCAGTACAATAATAGTTTTAGCTATCGATATTTTACTTTTTAGCAGTCCTTGGTCTCTTGGACATGAGCTATGACCTTAAGATTTTACATGAAGGGATGCCCGGCAGCCACATTGCACGGGAGAATGTGAAAAGTGTTCGTATGTAGTAAAAACCCGAGAAATCCGCCCGATTTCGTCATTTGCTATCGAATCGTCACAAGGGCCGCTCTTCTCACTGAAACGGTTACATTCATCATGTGCAAAGCTGTGTCGCATGCTGCGGATTGCGGAGACATTAAAAGCACCATTGTAGAACACAGAATAAGCTTCTAAGTTGATGTTATAGGCAGTAAGAAGCAGTACATTAATAGTTTTAGCTATCGATTATTGACTTTTTAGCCGGCTTTGGTGCCTTGGACATGAGCTAGGACCTTAAGATATTGCATGAGGATAGGGCTAGCAACCACGTTGCACGGGAGAATGTGAAAAGTGTTCATATGTATTAAAAACCTGAGAAATCGGCCCGTTCCCGTCATTTGCTATCGAAACGACTTGATGCCAGATCGTCACATTATCCGCTCCTCTCTATGAAACGGTTACTTTAATCGTGAGCAAAGCTATGTCGCGTGCTGCGGTATTCGGAGACACTAAAAGTACCATAGTAGAACACAGAAGAAGTTTCGAAGTTTATGTAATAGCCAGTAAGAAGGAGTACAATAACAGTTTTAGCTATCGATTAATGACTTTTTGCCGGCTGTCCTTGCTAACTTCTTCTTCTGGGTAAAGATCTCAGCCCTTTTTCGGTACGACACAAATTTAATTATTATTGGACGAGGTTTGGTAGCACCTGGTAGTTTTCGTCCCACCCGGTGGCCCCTGTCAATTTCTGCCTTGGTCACTTCGACGCCTAATTTTTCACGCGCAACCTGTATAAGCAGGTTGTCCGTGTCTTCTTCTTTATTTTCTGCTACTCCAAACAGTCGTAGACTATTTCGCCTTTGGTACTGTTCTAGCTCGTCTGTGGCGGCAGATAGTTTCACTTCCAACTCTCGCGCCTTTCTCTCGTATTCAGTCACAGACTTTTTTAGTGCTGTAATTTCGGCAGTACTGGCCTCAACAGTTTCACGCATTTTGGCCAATACTGCTGCCGTTACAGTATCTGATATGGTGCCTGCTGTCAGATCGAGATTGTTTTTATCGCGAAGCGCAGCGTTTACCTCAGAGCGGACCAGCTCCGCTATACCGGGAGCCGCGGCCGCACATTCCGCCAGGAGCAGGCCCGCCGCACCTGCTGCTTCCCCGCTGCTGACGCGCTGCTGTCGACTCTTCTAGTTACCATTTTCTCGCAGATATTGGCGGAGCACAGAAAAAAATAGCACTACTGCACAGAACACTGTTGTTTACACGATTTCCACTTGTACTAGACAACACCACCTGCGAAAACACCTTCGAATTCAACGAAATTTCGCGACCCGAACTTAACACGTGTTACACTGCAGCCGCCATATGTCCTACGCAGACGGTCAGCTTTCTTAGGTTTTTACTACATATGAACACTTTTCACATTCTCCCGTGCAACGTTGGTGCTAGTCCTCCATTCATGCAAAATCTTAAGGTCCTAGCTCATGTCCAAGGCGCCAAAGCCGGCTAAAAAGCCAAAAATCGATAAGTAAACTTCAATTGTACTGCTTCTTACTGGCTATTACATCAACTTAGAAGCTCCTTCTGTGTTCAACTATGGTGCTTGTAGTGTCTCCGCATTCCGCAGCACGCGACCTAGCTTTGCACACGTTAAATGTAACCGTTTCAGAGAGAAGGGCGGGCAATGTGACGATCTGTCATTAAGTCAATTCGTTAGCAAATGACGAAAACGTGCGGATTTCTTTGGATTTTACTACATATGAAACTTTTCACATTCTCCCGTCAATATAGATAATTAAAACTTGAATTGTACTGCTTCTTATTGACTATTACGTCAACATAGAAGCTTCTTCTGTGTTCTACTATGGGGCCTATAGTGTACTCCGCATTCCGCAGCACGCGACATAGCTTTTCACACGGTAAATGTAACCGTTTCAGAGAGATGAGCGGCCAATGTGACTATCTGACATCAAGTCGATTCCATAGCAAATGACGAAAACGGGCGGATTTCTTAGCTTTTTAGTACATATGAACACTTTTCACATACTCCCCTTGCAACGTGGCTGCTAGTCCTCCCTTCATGCAAAATCTTAAGGTCCTAGCTCATGTCGAAGGCACCGAAGCGTCTAAAAAGTCAAAAATCGATAACTAAACTTGAGTTGTACTGCTCCTTACCTGGCTTATTACATCAACTTAGAACCTCCTTCTACTATGGTGCATTTAGTGTCTCCGCAGTCCGCAGCACGCGACATAGCTTTTAACACGGTAAATTCAAGTTTAGTTAACGATTTTTGACTTTTTAGCCGGCTTTGGTGCCTTGGACATCAGCTTGGACCTTAAGATTTTGCATGAAGGGAGGACTAGCAGCCACGTTGCACGGGAGAATGTGAAAAACGTTCACATGTAGTAAAAACCTAAGAAATCCGCCCGTTTTCGCCATTTGCTATCGAATCGACTTATTGACAGGTCGTCACATTGGCCGCTGTTCTCTTTGAAACGTTTACATCTATCGTGTGCAAAGGCTATGTTGCGTGCAGCGATATGCGGGGACACTAAAAGCACCACAGTAGAACACAGAAGAAGCTTCTGAACTGATGTAATAGCCAGTAAGATGCAGTACAATTCAAATTTTATCTATCGATTATTGACTTTTTAGCCGGCTTTGGTGCCTTGGACATGAGCTAGGAGTTTACCATTTTGCATGAATGGAGGACCGGCAGCCACGTTGCACGGGAGAATGTGAAAAGTGTTCGAATGTAGATAAAACCTGAGAAATCCGCCCGTCCTCGTCATTTGCTATCGTAACGACTTAATGCTGGATCGTCACATTGACCGCTCTTCTCTCTGAAACGGTTACATTCATCGTGTACAAACCTATGTCGCGTGCTGCGGATTGCGGAGACACTAAACGCACCATAGTAGAAAACAGAAGGAGCTTCAAAGTTGATGTAATAGCCAGTAAGCAGCAGCACAATTCAAGTTCAGTTATCGAATTTAGACTTTTTAGCCGGCTTTGGTGCCTTGGACATGAGCTAGTACCTTAACATTTTGCATGAAGGGAGGGCTAGCAACCACATTGCACGATAGAATGTGAAAAGTAATCATATGTAGTAAAAACCTGAGAAATCGGCCCGTTCTCGTCATTTGCTATCGAATCGACTTAATGACAGATCGTCACATTGGCCGATGTTCTCTCTGAAACGCTTACATTTATCGTGTGCAAAGCTATGTCGCATGCTGCGGTATGCGGAGAAACTAAAAGTACCATAGTAGAACACAGAAGAAGCTTCTAATTTGATGTGTTAGCCAGTAAGAAGCAGTAAAATAATAGTTTTAGCTATCGATTATTGACTTTTTGCCGGCTGTGGTGACTTGGACATGAGCTAGGACCTTAAGATTTTGCATTAATGGAGTTCTGGCAGCATCGTTGCACGGGAGAATGTGAAAAGTGTTCATATGTAGCAAAAACCTAAGAAATACGCCCGGTTCCGACATTTGCTATCGTTTCAAATTAATGTCAGATCGTCACATTGGCCGCTCTTCTCTCTGAAACGGTTACATTTATCGTGTGCAAAGCTATGTCGCGTGCTGCGGAATGCGGGTTTTTACTACATATGAACACTTTTCACATTCTCCCGTGCAACGTTGGTGCTAGTCCTCCATTCATGCAAAATCTTAACGTCCTAGCTCATATCCAAGGCGCCAAAGCCGGCTAAAAAGCCAAAAATCGATAAGTAAACTTCAATTGTACTGCTTCTTACTGGCTATTACATCAACTTAGAAGCTCCTTCTGTGTTCTACTACGGTGCTTTCAGTGTCTCCGCATTCCGCACCACGCGACATAGCTTTGCACACAATAAACGTAACCGTTTCAGAGAGAAGAGCGGCAATGTGACCATCTGACAGTAAGTCGATTCGATAGCAAATGAAGAAAACGGGCGGATTTCTTAGGTTTTTACTACATATGAACACTCTTCACATTCTCCCGTGCAACGTTGGTGCTAGTCCTCCCTCATGCAAAATCTTAAGGCCCTACCTCATGTCCAAGGCACCAAAGCAAACCAAAAAGTCAATAATCTATAACTAAACTTGAGTAGTACTGCTTCTTACTGGCTATTACATCAACTTAGAAGCTTCTTTTGTGTTCTACTATGGTGAATTTAGTGTCTCCGCACTCCGCAGCACGCGACATAGCTTTTAACACGGTAAATTCAAGTTTAGTTAAGGATTTTTGACTTTTTAGCCAGCTTTGGTGCCTTGAACATCAGCTAGGACCTTAAGATTTTGCATGAAGGGAGGACTAGCAGGCCACGTTGCACGAGAGAATGTGAAAAAATGTTCATATGTAGTAAAAAACCTAAGAAATCCGCCCGTTTTCGCCATTTGCTATCGAATCGACATATTGACAGGTCGTCATATAGGCCGCTGTTCTCTTTGAAACGTTTACATCTGTCGTGTGCAAAGGCTATGTTGCGTGCAGCGATATGCGGGGACACTAAAAGCACCATAGTAGAACACAGAAGAAGCTTCTGAACTGATGTAATAGCCAGTAAGATGCAGTACAATTCAAATTTTATCTATCGATTATTGACTTTTTAGCCGGCTTTGGTGCCTTGGACATGAGCTAGGAGTTTACCATTTTGCATGAATGGAGGACCGGCAGCCACGTTGCACGGGAGAATGTGAAAAGTGTTCGAATGTAGATAAAACCTGAGAAATCCGCCCGTCCTCGTCATTTGCTATCGTAACGACTTAATGCTGGATCGTCACATTGACCGCTCTTCTCTCTGAAAACGGTTACATTCATCGTGTACAAACCTATGTCGCGTGCTGCGGATTGCGGAGACACTAAACGCACCATAGTAGAAAACAGAAGGAGCTTCAAAGTTGATGTAATAGCCAGTAATAAGCAGCAGCACAATTCAAGTTCAGTTATCGAATTTAGACTTTTTAGCCGGCTTTGTGCCTTGGACATGAGCTAGTACCTTAACATTTTGCATGAAGGGAGGGCTAGCAACCACATTGCACGATAGAATGTGAAAAGTAATCATATGTAGTAAAAACCTGAGAAATCGGCCCGTTCTCGTCATTTGCTATCGAATCGACTTAATGACAGATCGTCACATTGGCCGATGTTCTCTCTGAAACGCTTACATTTATCGTGTGCAAAGCTATGTCGCATGCTGCGGTATGCGGAGAAACTAAAAGTACCATAGTAGAACACAGAAGAAGCTTCTAATTTGATGTGTTAGCCAGTAAGAAGCAGTAAAATAATAGTTTTAGCTATCGATTATTGACTTTTTGCCGGCTGTGGTGACTTGGACATGAGCTAGGACCTTAAGATTTTGCATTAATGGAGTTCTGGCAGCATCGTTGCACGGGAGAATGTGAAAAGTGTTCATATGTAGCAAAAAACTTAAGAAATACGCCCGGTTCCGACATTTGCTATCGTTTCAAATTAATGTCAGATCGTCACATTGGCCGCTCTTCTCTCTGAAACGGTTACATTTATCGTGTGCAAAGCTATGTCGCGTGCTGCGGAATGCGGGTTTTTACTACATATGAACACTTTTCACATTCTCCCGTGCAACGTTGGTGCTAGTCCTCCATTCATGCAAAATCTTAACGTCCTAGCTCATATCCAAGGCGCCAAAGCCGGCTAAAAAGCCAAAAATCGATAAGTAAACTTCAATTGTACTGCTTCTTACTGGCTATTACATCAACTTAGAAGCTCCTTCTGTGTTCTACTACGGTGCTTTCAGTGTCTCCGCATTCCGCACCACGCGACATAGCTTTGCACACAATAAACGTAACCGTTTCAGAGAGAAGAGCGGCCAATGTGACCATCTGACAGTAAGTCGATTCGATAGCAAATGAAGAAAACGGGCGGATTTCTTAGGTTTTTACTACATATGAACACTCTTCACATTCTCCCGTGCAACGTTGGTGCTAGTCCTCCCTCATGCAAAATCTTAAGGCCACTACCTCATGTCCAAAGGCACCAAAGCAAACCAAAAAGTCAATATCTATAACTAAACTTGAGTAGTACTGCTTCTTACTGGCTATTACATCAACTTAGAAGCTTCTTTTGTGTTCTACTATGGTGAATTTAGTGTCTCCGCACTCCGCAGCACGCGACATAGCTTTTTAAACACGGTAAATTCAAGTTTAGTTAAGGATTTTTGACTTTTTAGCCAGCTTTGGTGCCTTGAACATCAGCTAGGACCTTAAGATTTTGCATGAAGGGAGGACTAGCAGCCACGTTGCACGAGAGAATGTGAAAAATGTTCATCTGTCTCGCGTGTGT